>NC_089509.1:37428576-37739145 GCF_036850995.1 Saccopteryx leptura
AATGTATCTGCAAATAATTTCAAATGCTAATTGATAAATATTGTTTCAGGTTCAAGTAATTTTATAAATAAATCAAAAAATTACAAGACAATATATGTAGACTACATTTTCCATACTCTTAGAGCATATACCACTTCATATAATTTAACACCCTGGGGAGGGAAAGTTTTCTACATTAATGAAAACTTTAATTTTCAGGAATTCTTTCTCACTACCTAGAATTCATGTTTTATATAAAAACAGAAAGTATGAACCTAGTGGAGAAATCTGATGTTAGACAGTTCCTTTGGCAGAAAACATTTAATTATAAACAGGTTTTAAAATAAATACAACCCATAAGATCATGGAAAAGAAAATAACAAATCTGTATTTCTTAACACTAAAAATATCTCAGTACATCAATTTAATAACATTTTTATACTCTCAACAACCTGCAACACAAACTTCATTACAGTATGGCAAAAATAAAATAATTTTTAATTTAAGAGGGAGAAAAACTTCTGAATGTATAAAATTTCACAGATAAATGCCAATATACATTCTTTATATACATGTTGCATGTTTACATTATTCCAAAACTACATTACGTGAACTCAACTGGCTGATCTCGATTTAGTGGGTGTACAGTATTTATACTAAAGACTTATGCAGGACTAAGCTTTTACAATTCCAATCACAATTATACCTGAAATATTTACACAATTATTAAAATAACTGTTTATTAAATATTGTTTAGGAGAAAAAAAGACTTTCCATATATATGCAAACATTAACTATTATCAAGAGCAGCTTTGTAAATGTTTATGTTTTGTATTCTTTAAAGAATGGTTTCCAAAAAGGTGCCATTTTAGAATTTTTTTAAAACTATACAACTGAATTCACATGGAAGAAAAAGATATACTGGATGAAAAATAGAACATGAAACATCAAAGATTAAAACTTTCTTTCCAGTTACCTGTATGTGAAATAAGACAATGACAGAAATTGGGTTTTCAAATACTGCTTGTTTTTCCCTTTAAATGTAGACAAAGTAGTATATAGACTATTTTGTTCTAGGGTAAAGTTTCTTTAAAAAATTAATATACTTAGAATCAAATTTCTTTAAATAGTAAATGACAAAAATTTCTAGAGCACTGTCTTCATATGAATTCGTAGTAGAAAGATTAAGGGCTTTCTTTAAAAAAACAACATAGAAATCTTGCTTCCATATAATTAACTTTTTTAAAAACTAAACTTATATCCATGGTTTTTCCCAGTCAAAATATCACATATCTGTAAGCACATGTATTTGCATTTTTTATTCTGTGTTATCTAAAAAATTGAGAAATGATGCAGTCGAGTGCAAATTTTTAAGGGAGAAAACAATCTCTACTGGGTCACTACCTAACTCCTACAGTGGAATCTATGAGCACTATTAGCTAATTAAAAATGTAGATAGCTTCCCTATCATCATCCATTGCCTGCTGTTATTCCACAGGCTCAGAGAGAAATGGTCAATTTTTTTCGACAGCCTGGCATAGCAATGGTAGGTACTTGGCTCACCTCTGTAAAGAAGCAACATATCAATAAAAACACACATCACCCATACTTGGCATACATCACATCAAATTATTAGGAATGTCTCATGGCTCAAATTCACATCTCACCCGTGAGAAAGAAATGCAGCATCTCCGCACACCGCCCCGTATGGAGGGAAACCAGTGGACCTATCGTCATTACAGAATGACCCAAGTCATGTGAAAAGGTCAGTGTAGTGGCAATTCTAAGTGCCAGGGACCCTTGTAGGAAAGGAAATGTTCTCCTGGAAATGGGAATGTTTTATGGGGCACTCCTTAGCCCACTGCTGGCATGACTGAGGGGACTAGCTAAATGCTTTATTACACATTTGCATGGTCTCCACTATTAACAACAGAAAACATTTTTGTTCCAAATTGCTCTTGCTTCTGCAGACAATTATATGCTAATTATTACTCAACATAACACGGAGAGCAACACTGACAGCATTACAAATACAACTGCAATTTAAAGAGCCAGAAGGAAATATGATGGCAAGCTAATAAATGCTTGCACAAAAACATGTTCACCTTTAAAAATAATGCTGTGTGGGAAAACTGAAAAAAAAAAATGCAGACAAAATATATTCAAAGGATTCAGTGCTCTCCCAATTAACATGACGTTTTAGGGGTAAAGGTTTTTTGTAAATTTAAACATTCCTGTCTCATGCTATTTAGTGTCATAAGGCTAACTTGTAGGGTGTCCAGATTTGTGTAGAGAAATCTGAAATTAAGACAAATTTCAAATTAACTGGAAGCAACTTGAAGCTGCCTCTGTTCAACAGTTTGACTTCATACAAACCGGACTGAAAAAAACCTTCTTTAGTGCTAGCATACGTTTTTGTGCTTTACTTATTTATAGTCTGTCCTTTTGAGTTCAGAAACAAAATTTTTTTCTTTTAGTATTTTCAGATTAGAATCCTAATGGTCGAATAATACACACATGAAGGCATTGAGGAAACGCGTGGCTCGTTTCTAAAGGAGCGGCTGCTGCTGGTAAGTGGCTTGCGGCTGCGCCACCGCGTGCGCGGGAACCATGGGGAAGGCCGCCAGCTGCGGCAGCCCGGCCGCGGCGTTCTGGTAGGACAGGTCCACAGGCAGCCCCATCTGCTGCGCGTACACCGCGGTGCCAGCAGCCGCCTGGAGGCCAGAGGTCTGGCTCATGTAAGTCGGGTTACAAACAGTATCTTGTCCAGTGCTACAAACAAACAAACAAAAGAAGCATGTACTTTGCAATAAGTATCCAGGTTAAGGTCAGAGATCAATCATCCTGAGAAAATAAAAATTCCTTTTCTATCTTTTTAAGTTTATTAGCTCTTCTTGTTCAATTGTGATCTACTCACTTCACCTAACCAACACTGTTAATGTAATTTTTATATTTGGTAAAAAGAAAGTGCTTAAAAAGTAATAAATATGATTATAAGGGCCATTTAATCTGAAATCATTTTAAAATCTTCTGAGATGCAGACTGCTCTGACAGTGGCAGCCGCGGCCAGCGTCCATGAGACGAGACCCCAGTGCACGCACACTCACCCACGTTCTCCCTCCCCGCCGCTCAGCCCAGCACAAAGGAGACCACCTCACAGTCCTTCCACCTTCCCTTTGGTAGGGCCCTTCCACAGCTGCCCCTCACTCTAATCTAACTCCCTAACAAATTCATGAAGCAGGGAGAATGGTGTGCTCCACAAGGACCCTGAATCGACCAAGACAGTCTTGACCTATAATTTATTTATTAGCATTCTATTAAAAAAAAAAAAAAACTATGTTGAAAAATCACACCAAATTGCAGGACTTCTGTTTGCTCCTGTAAGTACATAATTTATTTTAAAAGATATGTAATTTTAAATCACATCGAAAACAGTGCTTACAGTATAGGAAGATTAATGTCTACCCTACTTGTTTCTTCTCTGTAATTCTTAGTGTTACCCAAGGTAACAAAATTTTTAATTTTAATTGAACAATATGAACAGGTTTATTTAATTTTCAGATATCTAAAATTTATACTTACAGAATTTAAGTGTGGGAAGAGACCTCAGAGATCATTTACACATGACTATATTGAATGAACATTTTGTGTGGCTAAGCAAAGTTAACAGATGACAAGATTTACACATGATTTTCAGAATAGAAGTGTTAGTATAAAAAATCAGACCAAAAATTCTACAAGTCAAACACACTTCTTCCTCTCTTTTTTTTTTAGTTTATTTACTCATTTTTAGAGAGGAAGAGAAGAAGCAGGGGGGTAGGGCAGGAAGCATCAACTCCCATATGTGCCTTGGCCAGGCAAGCCCAGGGCTTCGAACTGGCGACCTCAGCGTTCCAGGTTGACACTTTATCCACTGCGCCAACACAGGTCAGGCAACATACTTCTTTAAGAGTCAAAATAACAACAGTTTTCTGATTTTTAGGCTTGCATACAGAGCAATATGTCTGGGACTACTCTGCTAGGCTGATTACAGCACAATGCGATGGTATACCTTTGCTAAAGTACATATATCATGGGCTTGGTCCCTATAAGAGACAGTTAGCTTTACTTTGTTCCAGGGACCCAGACTATAAGCCATGGGCAATTATCTCAGTATGGGTAGCAGAGCTAAGAGCATCATTCTGATTTCATGGGGTTATGAATGGGCAGTTTTATAACCTTGTCTCAGTAGTAAAAGATGGCACTATTATAAAGAGAAGGGTCTATTCTCCTTCTGAAAGTCTGAAATTTTAATTTACATAATTACAAAATGAACACAGCTCCCCAAAACTTACCTTAAATACGGAGCTTGTGCAGGCTGTGTTGTCACTGAGGAATTCACATTTGGAGGCAGAGCTCTCAGGGCACCAATCTGATCTGGTCCTAGGCTGTAGCTTTGGGCAACAGTAGCTTGATGAATGCTCTGACCCATATAATTTCCATGTGACTGAACTGGGTATGTCTATAAGCCGAAGAGAAAAGAGTTGACTCCCTGAATTCCCAAACATGTGCCTAGCAATGTATTTAAAACTTTAAAAGACTTAAGTGAAATAAAATGTGATAGTTCTTTGGGGAACAATCTGGTTTTACCAACCCATTCACCCGAGAGTATAGAAAGTAGAGAGCTTCCAAATCCCAGTGCCAAGTCGGTGGGAATTTGATTTATTTGGTTATTCTTTTCTTTTGCAGGGGGTTGAAAGGAATGGAGGAAGTGTATTTTTTAGGTAGTAGATTGGAATCCAACCAGGTAATGTGTCTTGCTGCAGAGCCACAGAAAACCTATTACTCCCTTCAGGGGCAGCCATCAGAATAACGACCTTCACCTTCCATCCCAGGATGACTTAGTCAACCCCTTCCTAAGGATGACACTTAGGAGAGGAAGGTGAAGAAATGGTATCAGGGCGGGATGCAGGCCCTCTCTGGTCAGGTCTCCTTTACTTCCTCCCTTTAGGACAGGACAAAAGTGTAGAGTAATTTTGTGGGTAAAGAAGATGTATCTCCAGAAAAGAGAAAAAGGTCTAAGTCTCTTTGTTTGTTTTTATGTTTACTTTATCGATTTTAGAGAGTGAGTCAGAGTCAGAGACAGGAATGTTGATCTGTTCTTGTACGTGCCCTGACTGGGGACTGCGCTTCGGGACGATACTCTAACCAACCAGCCATCAGCCAGAGCCGTCTAAGTCTCTTTGGGTATTTATGTGTTCCCCACTTAATTTTCAGGGTAACATAAAAGGACAAGATCTACCATCTGTCTACCAAATAGAGCATTCAAAACAATGCACATGTTTAATAAATCTCATATAGAGATTATCATCACTCCAGTTTTAAACTAAGCTATGTTAAAGCAAAAATCACTTTAACATGAAAACTTACACTGCTAAAAATGCCAAATCAACTATATTAAGTTAAATCATATCAGTTCCTTAGCAAACATGTCACAACTCACTGACAACAGGCTGAGACTGTGGGAATGGCCCCTTCTGGTGGCCTTCACAAACACAAGAGTGTGTTACTCCAAGTTTCTCTAGTATGGGAATTTTTTCTCAAGTTAGAATAGGAACTTTGAATATGTCAAATGCTGTTATGAGTGAACAGGGTAGACAGAAGTGAGGAATCAAAGTGATAGAAAGTTAACTTTTTAAATAAGTGAGTTGTGCAACACAAAATGCAGACTGTAAATAACTAAACACAAAAACTTGACAAAAGAGCCTGACCAGGCGGTGGCGCAGTGGATAGAGCATCAGACTGGGACGCGGAGGACCCAGGTTTGAGACTCCCGGGTCGCCAGCTTGAGCGTGGGCTCATCTGGTTTGAGCAAAGCTCACCAGCTTGGACCCAAGGTCGCTGGCTCAAGCAAGGGGTTACTTACTCGGCCTGCTGAAGGCCCATGGTCAAGGCACATATGAGAAATCAATCAATGAACAACTAAGGAGCCGCAACAGAGAATTGATGTTTCTCATCTCTCTCCCTTCCCGTCTGTCTGTCCCTATCTGTCCCTCTCTCTGACTCTGTCTATGCCACGAAAAAAAAAAAAAAAAATCTTGACAAAAGAATGACAGCCCTTTACAGGCATGCTAAGAAATAGAGAATGTAATGCTATTACACAATGGTGCAGGCATTTCTATTCTGTTCCGTTTTTCACAGCAGCAGCAAATAACTCTGAAAACAGAAGTACTGCTGAATAAACTCCAGATGTCTTCTGCACCCAGAAATCCTTTCTACCCTCATTTGTAATGACTCTTTCAGCATTTTCAAAAGTTCAGGGCATAGCATATTTGATAAATGCATCTTGTCTGATGTGACAGTTACCATAGTAACTATTCTTTTTCTACTTAACAATTATGTTAAGGCATCTAGATTATGCACCCACATTCTATCTTTTTTTCTTGATATCTCCACATAGTCCTTTACATACTAGTTTTCATAAATTAACATGAATTTTGTTCATCAGAGTTTTTTCTGAATTCAATCGCTACCTGGCTGAAACTTTAAAAGGCCTCAGAATACTAGAAATGGACAAATGAAGTGTTCGCTTCAGCTGGGCAACACAGAGAAGGTGTGAGACCTGGAAAAAGATGCTGTTCATGAGAAGTTTACTGAACCTGCATCCACAGGCCTGCATCACATCCTCGTCATACATGGATGTTTAACAACTTAAATCCTGCATCTAAGAAAAACATATAAAACATAATTTGAGAACAAAGGAAGCTCATTAAGCCTTTTAATAATCACACAAGTCAGACACCTGGGCAGCAATGTTAACCCTTGCTTGTTGAGCATCAGGAACAGCATCTGCACGTCAGGTGGGGGACTCTGGACATGTCAGGCAGAGTCCTAAATCAAAGGGTCTGTACTCTGTGCTTGTAAAAGGGATCTACATTCACTGAAAGAATTTATGCTTTATATTTACAAAAGCATATGAAGAACCAGAAATCCCCTCATATAATTAGTGTTGTATTTATTCATGTTAAAAGGAACTAAGATGAAAATAAATAAATAAATAGGAACTAAGATGTATATATATTTGTGAAATGTCAGTACCTAATTTGTCCTGGTGAGCACTCATTGTTGAACCAATACTTTTTGACTATCAAAAATGAGCTTTAAAATTTTACTTATAAATCACGGAATTTTAATATTTTGCTTTAAAACTTTTTTAATTAATTTTTTTTTTAATTTTGAGAAATGTTCTCAAAAAACATGCTCACCTGCATTGGAACGCCAGCTGATGAAGGTGGGTAATGTGCTGGGGGATGGAGCTTTGAATAAACTGAATATACTGGTGCTTCATTCACCAATTTGTTATATAGTTCCAGAGCCTCCAAGACTTTTACATTCAATTCAGACAATTCTGAGTGCTTCCTGATTCAGAAGAAAAGCACCTTAATACTCTAAAGTTTTTAAGCATTTAGCAACACAAATTATTTTTTAAGTCATTTAGCAACACAAATTATTTTTTAAATCTAGCACATTTTCTATTCATATTTAAATGGTTCTTTATATAGAGGGTTGGGCAAAAGAGGGGTTACAGTTGTTTGTATGAAAAACAATGCTATAACTCCCATTTCGTGTACTCTGACAGCAGCTACTTTTGCCACACCTTGTATGATCCAAGAATATGCACAAAGGGAAAACAAGATGAGGATTTATTTAATTCTTACACTAACTAGTTAATATGACTTCATAAAATTAGTGAAAATCTTTTCCACATCTCACAAATGCAATCAATTCATAATTTTGGTGCTAGGAGAATTTTGTTCCATATATTACAGATTTCTGTTGGAAATTCAATTACAAAGAAGAAAAATTTCTTAATTTAGAAAGAGTTCAGGCCTGTGATGGCGAACCTTTTTATAAAAACTGCCCACTTTTGCAGTGCTGGTCAACCTGGTCCCTCCCACCCACTAGTGGGCATTCCAGCTTTCATGGTGGGCAGTAGCAGAGCAACCAAACAGCGCCGCAATTGGCCCACCATGAAAGCTGGAATGCCCACTAGTGGGCGGGAGGGACCAGGTTGACCAGCACTGCAAGAGTGGGCAGTTTTTATGATATAAAAAGGTTTGCCACCACAGGTCTAGGCCTTAATTAAAAATCTTAGTAGAAGAGCCCTGGCTGGTTGGCTCAGCGGTAGAGCATCGGCCTAGCGTGCGGAGGAGCCGGGTTCGATTCCCGGCCAGGGCACACAGGAGAAGCGCCCATTTGCTTCTCCACCCCTCCGCCGCGCCTTCCTCTCTGTCTCTCTCTTCCCCTCCCGCAGCCAAGGCTCCATTGGAGCAAAAATGGCCCAGGCGCTGGGGATGGCTCTGTGGCCTCTGCCTCAGGCGCTGGAGTGGCTCTGGTCGCAACATGGCGACGCCCAGGATGGGCAGAGCATCGCCCCCTGGTGGGCAGAGCATCGCCCCTGGTGGGCGTGCCGGGTGGATCCCGGTCGGGCGCATGCGGGAGTCTGTCTGACTGTCTCTCCCTGTTTCCAGCTTCAGAAAAATGCAAAAAGAAAAAAAAAAAAAATCTTAGTAGAAGAAAGTACTCTGGCAAGGTCCAGAGCCTGCTATGAAAGAAAAACATATTCACAAAATCACACATATTTCCATTTGCTTATATTCATGAAAGGATCAGCTAAAAAAATTTGATTATCCTTGAAAATAAAAATGAAAATGTTTATAAAACTAGTCTCTACTGCTCTTACTTGTTGATTTCTTTTAAGAAAGGAAAACCAGATACCTTATTGTGTAAAAACAAATTCAAATAAGAGAATTCTTAAATTTGCCCAAGGAATTCCTTCTGACTTGGTACACTTTTGTCAGCTCCCATGAGAGTAATAAGGAACTCCCCCTGCAACTGACAAGTTCATAATGTAAATGGCCACTTTATCTGGCCTAAGCCATCCCACAGCCCTTTTCTCGTTTCTTTTGATCTTAGAGAGAAAGGAAGGGGGCGGGGAGAAACAACAATAAAGTTTGTTGTTTCATTCATTCATGCCCTCACTGGTTGATTCTTGTATGTGCCCTGACTGGGGATGAGCTCACAACCATGGCGGATAGGGATGACACTGAACCAACTGAGCTACCTGGCCAGGGCCCAACAAGTCTGTTTATTAAATGTAGCTCTTTTTACAGATAGGAAAAGGGCTCAAGTGAGAAGAGGCAGAGGCAGGCAACTGACATAGGGCTATCAAATAAATGACCTGGGCTGAGATCAAGATTTGTCACCTTTCCTCTGTTGTAATGTTATATCTGAAACAAACAAAAAATCATGCTGTTTCCTCTCTTGCATGTGTGACTGTATGAGGTAGGTCAAACTCTATTTTCAGAAATATCCATTGTAGACCATACTGGAAGCTTCAGATATTAGTGTCCATGCTAAGAAAAGTGTGACTAAGAATTAGCCATAGGCTTCTTCTCCAGTTTGATTACTCATTGGCCATTAACATCCCTGCACTGAAACCAAACTAGCAGATGTGTAAGTACATAGAGAACGCTTCTCCAACATAAGAACAATAAAATGTAATGAGACTACCACCATCATTTCAGAAGTAGAACAGGGATTTATTTTTCATTTCTGTAGAAAATACAAAGAATTTATTTAAAATGCCTGATGGAACAAAGATTATAATCTTTTGTGGTAGAAAATACCTTGCTGCTACTGCCTTTCTCTGGGGTAAAGGCAGATAAGCAGTTCCTGTTGTTCTTGCACTATTTTGTATAGGACTTCAATTATCAGAATCTAGAAAGGGATGACAATAGAACACTAGAGCCTCAACTTTGTCTTCATTCACTATGGCTTCTCCCTCTGACTTCAGAGAGAAAACTCTGAGAAATAGGAGAAGGGGCAAAACTAAGTAAAAAGCTCAAAATCCTGAGAGTCTATCTGTTAGTACTGCTGCTATTACTAAGAAAGAATAAGACTAGGTGGGATAATGAAATTAAAAGCACAACAGAAATACAAGAAAGAAAAACAAGAAAAGAATATGTGCATTGGATTTAGCTTCACAAATAAAAGGAAAATTTCACTTACAAGTTTTTCAAATACTAATTCCCATCACATAACAAGACAATGCACTTGTCTAAGATCCCTGTCTTAATTTTGTACTCTATACTAATTTCTTCTTCATTCCTCGTAATCGCTCAATTCCAGCCCAAGTAAGAAAATGAAGACTGGCACCATCAGAGCAAGGGTCCAGCTGTGGTTCTACATGAAAATATATTTGTTACCAAAATAAAAATCTCACTTTGCTGTTAGTTTGTAAAAGTCTGGGAAATGAAGAAATAATTTCAATAGATTGAACAGCTTCATAAAAACTCCCAAATTTAAAATTCTGCCCAAAATAACTAAATATAAGAAAATTTTACTGGTTATTCCTTGCACAAAGACTCTCACCTGTCAATTTCTTCAAGTTTTTCATCTATCATTGGACCCATCTGTTGGCAGATATCTACAAATACAAAAACATTTTAAAATCTTTAAACTTAAACCAGTTTAAGTAAGTATCAACAATTTTCAACAACAGAGCACAACTATACAACACCATGCATTATATAAGAAGAATTAAGTTTAGTCTAGAGAAAGGACTATAAAAGACCTAATTTTAATACTATTCAACATCAATATTAATATCATGGGACTAAAGGCAAAGTCAAAAAACAAAAACCCCACTATGTTCTCTGAAAGTATTTTTATAGCCTGTGAAATGTGGAATTACCACAAAATCTTACAAATACCTAGAAAACTGTTATTAGGTAAGTAAAATGACCCTGAGTCAGTGTAAAAAATATAGTTAAGTACAGATGAAATATGAACATTTTTTTCATTTATTTAAGCCATTTCAAAATTAAACACATGTATTTCCAATGTAAACATTGATAAAATGACACCACAATATTACATGTTCTTAAACTTACTTTTCTTTTATTAAAAGATTTAAAAAGGCTTATCCATTTACCACAGATGTTTTTCTCAAAGGATTTTCTTTAAAGGCATAAAAACCATTTGTTTCAAATTTTTAAGGGACTAAAAAGACACACCAGCATGCATCAGATGACTATATTACAAAATTAATAAAGATTATATATAATTTTGACCTTTAAATTATGATATAAGAGAATTAAAACAGGAATAAAAATTTCCAACATTCTGACTCAATTAATCTAATATGCTGTTATTTCTAATTCTGTCCCTTTTTTTGGACAGTAAATCTTCACCTAATTGCATTAGTGGGCTTACAGAAATACAAAGACTTACTTCCTGAACAGGACAGGCAGTTTTATAACAATTTCCAAGTAATATGTTTACTGTGTAACTATAATCATCTACTTCTCACCAGAGAGTTCTAATCTCTACAAACACAGGCAGAAGAAATTTAAGGCATTCTATACAATTAAAATATTAAAGGACATGAAAGTAATCTCTACTAGTTACTAAGTACCTTCTAAGTCCAAGAGGTCTTGGGAGTCTGGTTTCGAGTCAGTGGGATCTACACTCTGGAGTTCCTGCAGGGCTCTGTCCATCTTATCCTAAAAAACAACAGGCTACTTTGAAAACTCACCAGGAGTTTTCATTTCAATGAACACAGAAACTACTCTTTCCAAACATTTTCAAGGATAGTACATTTTTAAAGTCTTGATAATTTAACTATTAAACAAAAGAAAGACTCTACCTCATCTATATAAACAGGCTCAGGCTCTGATTTCTTAATTTCTTCCTCCTCATCATCAATTACATTCAATTTGTCCACAGCTGCTATGAAAACAAAATAAACTTTAAGTTCCTCAGCATTTACTTTGGTATTTTAGTCATTAATTTAAAAGTAATCCGTGATTATCCATAAGAAAAGGAAACCCTTTAAATAGCACAATAGTCACATTTCATAATCAACATACATTAGTACACAGGTTCAATCATTCTTTCTACAAGTATTTACTTAGCTCCCTTACTATGTGCCAGACATTTTTCTAGGCATTGGAAATACACCATTGAGTAAAACAGACAGGAATACTTTCCCTGATGGAACTTACATTCCAGTGGAACAAGCAAGCAATATTATTGGGAACTGTCATTACTGGCATTTTCTGGAAAACTGAGTACTGTCACTTGAGTGAATGAATATATTAGAAAGTAGAGCATCATGTAATTGGCTAATTACAATTAAACTATGAGTTCCTTCCACACTCTTTCCTTGCTTTAAAAAAAGTCTTTCCTATAGTAAAGTAACACAAAACAAAAAACTGTTCCATATAGAGATGGTTGAAAAGTAATTTACACATATACATACCCCAAAACTATTTAAATATTAATTGAAGTATTTCTATAATGTACTATACTTAAATAAAGTAAATTTTGCTAAAAAAAAATTTACAATAAAACTCTGTATAACCAAAGGCTCTTCAGGTCTCCACAGTTAGCCAAATATTTTAAATAAAAATATGTCCTAAGGAGCAGAGTTCAGCATTACATAAGGATATACTGAAAACCCAGAATACTTCTTACTTTTAAAACGACAGCTCAATCTCTCCAGACTAGCCAAGGGGAAACTGCTATATGGGATCCTCTAGCACGGTCTATCAAGTTATTAAAAATTGTGTCTCCAGTTTTCATAACAATTTAGGGAGAACCAGAGGAGTAAAAACTATAAATAGTGGCAAAGTACTTAAAGTACTTAGTAGACAAATAAGTATTCATCTCTCTCAACTTCATCTTATAATTTTATTTTTAAGATTTTACTTATTGATTTCTAGAAAGAGGAGAGAGGGTGTGGGGAGCGGGAAGCATCAACTTGTAGTAGTTGCTTCCCATATGTACCTTGACCAGGCAAGGCTGGGGTCTTGAACCAGCGACCTCAGCGTTCTAGGTCAATGCTTTATTCACTGCGCCACCACACGACAGGCTCAACTTCATTTTAACTGAATGCATCACTCTACCACATAAAGAGGATGTAATACACCAGCGACTTTCAATTGGTGTGCCACAAGAATCTTCAAAACATGAAATACCTGCTATTTAATCAGGAGCACTGATCTCTTTCTCCCTTAGATTGTCAAATAAAAAAATGACAACAGCCAATACAACAGTAGCTGTCTTGTATAAATGAATCAAAACTATACCTATTTTTTTGGTCAGATCAGCAAAAAAGAATATTTTTGGTGTGCTGCAGAATTTTAGTAATTTAGTTTATGTGAAAAAAAAAATTAGTTTGTGTGAAAAAAATTTTTCATGTGATGAAAAAAGGTTAAAAATCACTATTATATACAATGCACAGAGCTTTGAATTTAAGTTCTCTTGAATGGGTAAGGATTACCAGCAACATGTCCTGCAACAAGTCACTTTAAGGACAGACTGACTAGAATCCCGGCACTATCACCGACTAATTACATAACCTCTCACTCCCTTTCCTTATCTGTAAAAGGGTTACAAAAGTACCTATCTCACAGACTTGGGACACAGTGTAAACAAAGGACTTAGCAAAATACCTGATACAGGACTGCTCAAATACCACTGAGTCTTTTACCGCTGATCACCACCATCACTCTTTACCTTCAGTTCCCCGCCCCTCCCTATCCCATAACAAACAGCAGCTTTCCTGGCTCACTTGACAGTAGCTGAGGGGAACTGTCTGTAGCTACAAACCTGGGAAAGGGAACCGACTGTCTTGATTACATTATGTTATTGTCTGGAGTGCCCTAGGGTCAAGTCAAGGAAGGGAAAAGTCTAAAACTTAGGAGTAGTCCTAACCCTGTAATCACACTCGGCACTTGTCAGCCAGCCTCATCCCCACCACCCCTCCTTCCATACTGGGGTTCAATGACAAATAAAACTGGTATTCTTTGTACTGGACAGACACAGACTGCCTCTTAACTATAATTAGGTTGACTTAAATATTTACATGGTCACAGATTATTTTATGCTTTACATGTAACTATGTATTGTTATCTCTAAAAAGGATTTAAAATATCAAGGTAAGAAAATAATTCTTGGAATTGACCTGGATAAGTTAACCACTTAATTTGGTACGAGGTAGGGTTAAATTGTACTGCTCATAAATGTTTTAAACCAAGAGTTAAATGGCAATTTACTTTTATTTTCAAAATTGAACCATGAAATTCAAGTACAAAGGACTTTAATAAACTTCATTTTCCCTAAGATTTAACTTACCTGCCTCGGACTCCATGTTTAAATTAGTTGTTACAAAATTAGACGGGAAGAGTCCTATTCCTCTGTGATTTTCTCCTTTCCACCAATTAGCGTCACTGAAAATACAGTGTTAAAATGTCATTTGTGCCTATATATAACTTAGTGCATTTGTGTCAAGATGAATTAAAATAAAAATAAATTTACCCTACTTTGAAAAATACTAGTTTACATCCAAGCATATTTAAAAGTTCTTAAATTCAATAAAAGATAAGGCACAAATAAAACGGTATTTCCATACTGACATTTAGAACCAATCAGCAATTGGTCACATTTGATTCTAGGCTTTTAAACTAATTAAAGATTATAGATAACACTGTAATTCCTCTTTATCAACAACCCCACAGCCACCCTACCACACCACCATCACAAAGCTGGTGGTGTGCAGCCTTCCTGACAGGGTTTGTTTACAAATATTTTTAAGCAAACTCTATAAAAATGTTAATCATTATAGATCTTTTTAAGTTTATATGTTAATACTTTTAGTTCTTTTATTCAGAGGTTTATCCTTTATAAATCAAAGTTCCATCACACAAATATGGCATATTTAATTTATCCATTCCCATACAGATGGATTTAGGAGTTTCCAGTCTTTGATCATTACAAAAAATGGGGTAATGATCACTGTAGATTTGGGGGACACATGTAATGTAGGCTTGTGTACAAAAATGAACTTGCTGGGCCACTGGATATAAGCATCTCCCATTTAAGAAGATATTGCTAAATGCTCCCTCAAGGAGTGATGGCAATTCACCATCCTCCTTCCCTAAGCAACGTGTGAGAATGTCATTTACCATCATGCTTGTTAACTGTGCAACCAACACTTGATATCAGAGAAGAGAGAAATTCTATTTCATTTCCTGTGCTCATTTGCACTTCCCGAGTATCTACAAGTTTGCTGGCCTTTCAGATCGCGTCTTCTGTACACTTCTTGTTCATGTCTTCTGTCCATGTTCCCTCGCCCTTCCACTGGGTCTTTTATCCTTTCTCATGGACCTGTAGTTCTTTCCATTATTTTAATAGCAATTATTTGACCTTCATTATGAAAACACCTTCTCTCAAACTGTCAAGTCTAGTTTAACATGTTTATGGTTTCATTTATTCTGTGTTTTTTGTTCCTTGTTACCAGATTTAACAAGCTATTTTTTTATGACTTATACTTTTTTTAAAAGAAATCTTATCTCTATCATTTAATTCCTAAATCTCCTCTATGAGATTGTATTTAATAGTTTTAGTTTTTTTAATCCCGTTCCCATGGTTAGATCTTTAATTCATCTGGAATGAGATTTTATATACTGTGTGAATCTGAATCAGATTTTATTTGTACTATGTAGAGCCATTCACCCCAGTAATATTTACTGAATATATATACACACACACACACACACACACACACACACATATGTATATATAATATATATTTTACTGATTTAGGATATCCTATTTTTCAAAGAGCAAGCTGCTCTCTGCTCATGAACCTATTTCTGGGTTCCATTCCATTGCAGAAATCTATACAGTTAGGTATTACAGCTTTCTAACATGTCTTGACACCTGGCAGGGAAAGTACCCTCTCTATTAGTGTATATGTTCGCAGTTCTACATTAATATTAAAATGTTTTCAAGTTTTCTATAAAAAGTTCTGTTGGGATTTTAATTGGAAATGCAGTGAATTTATGTTTTTATGGGAAAAATTATATCTATAACATTAATGTTTCTTCACCAAGAACCTGGTATCTCCCTTCACTTATATATTTATATGCCTTTATATCTTTCAAAGAATTTAATTTTTTTTCCATATAAAGGCCTTGTATATCTTTGTTAGGTTTATTTATTCCCAGATCATTTATAGTTTCTGTTACTATAGAGAATGGCATATTTTTCTATTACTTCTAAATAGTTGTGATTAAAGTAAAACATAAACATTGAGTTTATATGTTGAATTTGTATCCAACAACTTTGATGAACTCTTGCCAGTTTTAACAGTGTGTGCATTGATAGTCTTGGACTTTCTATATGGATAATCATAAAATATGAAAATAATGATAAGTTGATCTATTCCTTTCCAAAAATGTGACTTATTGAGCAGGCATTCTTAAAGATGAAACTTAATGATAAATTAACTTCTATGATTCTGAAACATTATTTCATTTAAAAAGTACAACAAAGACAATTTACTACGTCATAATTTATCTGCTAGTGGCTCATGTTCCTGAGTGAGAATAATGCTAGCCAATCAGATCACAGATATCTTTCTCTGTGAAGGTCTTGCTCATTGTGACCAGGACATCTGAGGCAAGTAACTTTGTGTAATTTTAGGAGGTCCAATGGTGCTTTAATTTTAATAAAAATTAACTTCACTGTAAAAAAAAAAAAGTACTATAAAGGCATGAACTTTATTACCCAAATTCTTAAAACCAGAAAATAACATATATTGATGGTTCCAAGGTATGATATCTGCTGATGTTCACATAGGATGAGAAATTCTCTCTCTTATTCTCAAACACTTTCTGAAGCTGAATTTTCCATTTTAAAAAGGAAAGTTGAACTTAGGGAAATTTTTACATAACACCAGAAAACCCAAACCCGTGAAACTGATGCATGGATTTTACTTGAACTTAACAAATTTATATGTAGCCTTCCTTAGAGGTCCCACTAACTTGAGATAATTTCCCTCCCAACCACGACTGCAAAGTCCTTGATGAAGTGTAAAAGGAAAGAAAACAACCAAGTGCTATGTCAAAGCATGATGATTGCTTCCAGCCCTAATCCAGCTCTGTATGCTCTCCACTGACACACAGTTGATCCTATGAAATGTTAATGGCAAAAAATATTGTTCAATTCTACATTCCATAATTAAGGTACCCGTACTTTGGCACTGAAGTTTTACATAAGCCATTTGATAATTAAGAACATTTTTATTCCAGCATTTATGTTTAGATTTTTATGTTAAGAAAGACAGTACGTCACAGCTGAGTGAAAAATGATGCAAGCGTAAGAGACATAAACTACCTTCAACAAATTGATTATTCAGCTAACATTTATGAAAGCCCACCAAGGAGGGGCAAGTGACATTAGTGTAAGCACTGAAGTTAAAAAGGTGACTAAGAATCAGTACCTAACCTCAAGAAATTTAAACTCTAGTATAGTATTTTTCAACTTTACCAACCTCTCCTACCAACTAAGAACATGTTACATTGCTTTACCTTAAGGGGTTTCTTTTCTCCTTCCCTCTTCCTCCCACCCAGGGAAGGGCTGACCCTCTTCAGAACCAACTCAACTAGCAGGAGAGACATGTGAGAAGTAATTACAATACAATATGAGAAATGCTATCATTTATATTCAGGGAGCTATAGCAGCACCAAGACAGACCTTCTAGTTTAATGGTAAAGGCAGAGAAAGGTTTAAAGGCTTCTCAGAGGATATAAAATCTGGCATGGGTTTGAAGGTTTAAACAGGCACTCTTCAGGAGGAAAAGGAAATGAGGGATGGAAATAAAATGCACTTCTCCATTATGTATGGATAAGCAAGAAAATAAAAGTACAAAGAAATAAAAATACTTTGCACACTGAGGTAATCAAAAAAATTTACCTGGTGTCATTTTAGGTCTCTGTCTTCTTAATTAAAACAATGTATTTGCTGGCCCTGGCTCAGTGGTAGAGCGTCGGCCCAGTGTGTAGAAGTTCTGGGTTCGATTCCTGGTCCGGGAACACAAGAGAAGCACCCATCTGCTTCTCCACCCTTCCCCCTCTCCTTCCTCTCTGTCTCTCTCTTCCCCTCCCGCAGCCAAGGCTCCACTGGAGCAAAAGTTGGCCCGGGCTCTGAGGGCAGCTCCATGGCCTAAGCCTAAGGCGGTAGAAGGGCTCCAGCAACAATGGAGCAACGCCACAGATGGGCAGAGCATCGCCCCCTGGTGGGCATGCTGGGTGGATCCTGGTCAGGCACATGTGGGAGTCTGTCTGACTGCCTCCCCACTTCTAACTTTGGAAAAATACCCCCCCCCAATGTATTTGCTAACTTTTACAACAATGACTGAAGCTAAGTAATGCCTTTTATGAATATGATAATCATGTGAGAAGAGTGCTATTTCTACCACAAATATATAAATAGGAAACCTGGTCATCTTGAGGAGGTCCTTTTCTTTTTTTTTTTTTTCTTTCTTTTTTTTTTCTGAAGCTGGAAACGGGGAGAGACAGTCAGACAGACTCCCGCATGCGCCCAACCGGGATCCACCCGGCACGCCCACCAAGGGCGACGCTCTGCCCACCAGGGGGCGATGCTCTGCCCCTCCGGGGCGTCGCTCTGCCGTTGCTCTGCCGCAACCAGAGCCACTCTAGCGCCTGGGGCAGAGGCCAAGGAGCCATCCCCAGCGCCCGGGCCATCTTTGCTCCAATGGAGCCTTGGCTGCAGGAGGGGAAGAGAGAGACAAAGAGGAAGGAGGGGGAGGGGGTGGAGAAGCAAATGGGCGCTTCTCCTATGTGCCCTGGCCGGGAATCGAACCTGGGTCCCCTGCATGCCAGGCCGACGCTCTACCGCTGAGCCAACCGGCCAGGGCCAGGAGGTCCTTTTCTTATATTACCTGTTTTATTTTTTAATCTGGGAAACCTATCCTTCTAAATCCCAGCTCCCTTGCTAACAATCTTCCTTGCAAGTAAAGTTCCTTTTCTTTTCTAAATTCATTTGCTTCTTTAACAGGGCTTTCCAGGCAGAGAGAACCAAATGTACAATACCACAAAAGTCTAATCACAACATGACATTTTTGGAACTGCAAGAATTCCACTTAATTATTTAAAATGGTACATAGAGAACAAAAATAGGAGTGGTGAGATAAAGCTAAACATGGAGAAAGTAAAAAGCTTTTTTGCTATACTGTTAATAAGAAATATGTGCCTTTTCTATCACCTCCATGTTTCTTAATGTTACATACAAGAATGCTGTATTTTCAAGGGACTTTTCCAAGTTCTACATGTGAAATTTTTAATTTTATGCTTTCATTTTCCCCAGCAATATAAATACAATGAATATAGTCATATTCTGGGTCATCTAGATAAGTGGTTTTCAACCTTTTTACACTTGGAGAGTGCTGAAATTTGGAGAATTATTTCAGAGACCACCAAGGCAAAAAATCACTCTGAGCACAAACAAATTTGACTAAGATCACTGGGTCTATAATCTTCGTAACATCAGGATGGCTAACTCTTGCAGATCGGCAGGCAATTTCTGGCAAACCGGTCCTCAGACTGGCAATAGAAAACCACTGATCTAGACCTCCTTTTAACCTAAGAATGCCACTTAACTTTAGTCACCAAGTTTACCTCTGTGTTTAAAATCTTGCAATGATAACCAATCACTCAGAGTGACAACAGTAACTTATACATGTTGATGAGCATGTCTATGGAAATTAAGTCTGCGTTAAATAATCTTTAAAATGAGGGCAATTTTAAAAAAAATACATTTCATTCATCACATTCAACTTGAGTTCTTTTAGCAGTTACAAAGAAAAAAGTTCCTTTTTACAAGCTGATAAGTCTCAACTGAAAATATTTTTGCATAAATCTAAGTTATTTAATGAACTTGTGCTTTATTAGACATCAGTGAAAGCAGTACATGCAGCACAATAACAGAACCCTTCAGTCACTGCAAGCCTGTAGACCAGCGGTTCTCAACCTGTGGGTCGCGACCCGGCGGGGGTTGAACAACCAAAACACAAGGGTCACCTAAAGCCATCGGATGTATTGTATAATAAATATGTATTTTCTGATGGCTTTAGGCGACCCCTGTGTTTTGGTCGTTCGACCCCCGCCGGGGTCATGACCCACAGGTTGAGAACCGCTGCTGTAGACTCTAATAGGTATTGCATGCCGCACAAACACCAACTGACATCAAGGGATACAACATATATGAAGAACTCAAGAGAGGTACAAAAGAAAAACTCAGGCCATGGCTAGTTGGCTCAGTGGCCTGGTGTGTGTAAGTCCCAGGTTCAATTCCCAGTCAGGGCACACAAGAGAAGAAACCATCTGTTTCTCCACCCCTCCCACCCTTCTCCCTTCTCTTTCCCTCTCTCTCCCCCTCCTGCAGCAATGACTCAATTGATTCAAGCACATTGGCCACAGGCACTGAGGACAGAGCTCCTTGGAGCCTGCACCTCAAGTGATCAAAATAGCTCAGTTGCAAACATGGTGCCAGATGGGCAGAGAATAGGCCCCAGACTGGGGTCACTGGGTGGATACTGGTCAGGGTGTATGCATGAGTCTATCTCCTAAGAAATAAAAAAAGAAAGAGAAAGAAAGAAAAGGAAAGGAAAAGAAAAGAAAGAAAACGAAAAGGAGAAAGAGGGAGAGGGAGAGAGAGAGAAAAGAGGGCGAGGGGAGGGGAGGGGAGGGGAGGGGAGGGGAGGGGAGGGGAGGGGAGGGGAGGGGAGGGGAGGGGAGGGGAGGGGAGGGGGCCCTGGCCAGTTGGTTCAGTGATAGAGCATCACCCAGTGTGTGGATGTCCCAGGTTGGATTCCCAGTCAGGGCACACAGGAGAAGCGCCCATCTGTTTCTCTACCTCTCCCCATCTTGCTTCTCTTTCTCTTCCCCTCCTACAATCATGGCTCAATTTGAGCAAGTTGGCCCTGGACACTAAGAAAAACTCCATGGCCTGACCAGGCGGTGGCGCAGTGGATAGAGCGTCGGACTGGGATGCAGAAGACCCAGGTTCGAGACCCCGAGGTCACCAGCTTGAGCACGGGCTCATCTGGTTTGAGCAAAAGCCTACCAGCTTGGACCCAAGGTCGCTGGCTCCAACAAGGGGCTACTCGGTCTGCTGAAGGCCCGCGGTCAAGGCACATATGAGAAAGCAATCAATGAACAACTAAGGTGTTGCAACGCGCAATGAAAAACTAATGACTGATGCTTCTCATCTCTCTCCGTTCCTGTTTGTCCCTGTCTATCCCTCTTTCTGACTCATTCTCTGTCTCTGAAAAAAAAAAAAAAAGAAAGAAAGGCTCCATGGCCTCCACCTCAGGCACTAAGAAGAGCTTGGTTGCTAAGCAATGAAGCAATGCCCCAGATGGGCAAAGCATCGCCCCTAGTGGGCTTGCTGTGTAGATCCTGGTCAGAGCACATGTGGGAGTCTGTCTCTGCCTCCCCTCCTCTCACTGAAAATAAATGGAATGGAATTGGAGGAGTGAAATGGAGAAAGGGAATGGAGAAAGAGGAAGGAGAAGGGGAAGAAGGGGAAGAGGAAGGGGAAGGGGGAGGGGGAAGGGGAAGGGGAAGGGAAGGGGGAGGGGAAAAGGGAAAGGGAAGGGGAAGGGGAAGGGAGAAAACTCAGGGACTCAGTTATCACAACACAGGGTAATAAAGACCTGCTGGGACAGTGATGACGTACCTGTGCCAGTCATCAGTACTGTATTTACCTCATGAGCAGCAATTTACTTTAGAAAAATTTCTTATTACATAAAAGTAATGCTCAAAATTTGAACCTCAGAGCAACTACTATTTAGTTTTCATATATTTTATAAATGTGTTTAATATAATTGTATAAGAGTATCAGAAGTGTAAAGCTAGGTTATTTTGTGAATATTCTAAGTAAAACCACTCAGAAGCCTGACCTCTCAGACATTACCTCTTCACCTTCATAGCTATTTATTCTCCTCTCCTTCAGGGGTCATGTGCTCCATTCCAAATGCTGATTTTTTAAAAGGCAAAAAACTTCTGTGAACACAGGATTATCTTGACTGCCTAAGAGACTTTCGTTTTCCTATTACCAATTATTGCAAATTTTTTCCTGTCCTGTCAAAATCAAAATTCACCTGAAATGGAATCTGGATAAGCCTTTTCTTTCCCAGACGCCCGCACCGCAGGCGAACCTGCTCCCCTCTGGACACCAACATGCCTCTTTTATGCCATTCACATTCCACATTCCACACAATCACCTGTACAGTAATGTTAACTTCCTTTCTTTATTCTAGGTTTTAGAAGAATAGAACTGTGTCCTCATTCCTTTTTTATTATAAACAGAGCCCATTATATGTTTCTCAATATTTACCGATGCACAGTAAAACCATTTTTGTGTATTTATCCATTTAACCCTTTGAGTAGTACAAACGTTCTTGTACGTCCTTGTGCCTCCTGACCACCCAGAGTACCACCGTACATGGGTAAGGCAACATTAAAAAGAGGCCAATGTATGTTCTTCTTGTTTCCATAAACTGGTTATCAAACAAACACATGATTTTAGGTTAATAAAAGTGTAACTGGAACTAATTTCATTTTTTAAAAAAACTCAACTCCGGGGGTCAGCGAGCATGAAAATAACTCACTACTTAAAGGGTTAAAATATCCTAGACCAACTATCCTTACTAAGCTATTTATAATGCACACCAATGCATTTGCAATCTTTAAAAAAAAATTTTCTTTTTACATTTTTTTATTCATTTTTAGAAAGAGAGGAAAGGGAGGGAGGAAGAGAGGAAGGGAAAGAAGGAGGGAGGGAAAGGAGGAAGGAGGGAAAGGAGGAGGGAGGGAGAGAGGGAGGGAGGGAGGGAGGGAGGGAGGGAGAGAGGGAGGGAGGGAGGGAAGGAGGGAGGGAGGGAAGGAGGGAGGGAGGGAGGGAAGGAGGGAGGGAGGGAAGGAGGGAGGGAGGGAGAGAGGGAGAGAGGGAGAGAGGGAGGGAGGGAGGGAGAGAGGGAGAGAGAGAGAGGGAGGGAGGGAGGGAGAGAGGGAGGGAGGGAGGGAAGGAGGGAGGGAGGGAGGGAAGGAGGGAGGGAGGGAGGGAAGGAGGTAAGAGGGCAAGAGCAAGAAGCATCAACTTTCATATGTGCCTTGGCCAGGCAAGCCCAGGGTTTTGAACCAGCAAATTCAGGATTCCAGGCTGATGCTTTATTTACTGTGCCACCACAGGTCAGGCTAATCAACTTCTTCTAAAAGTAAAGACTAAACTTAGGCCTGACTGGGTGGTGGCACAGTGGATAGAGCATCAGACTGGGATGCGGAGGACCTAGGTTTGAGACCCCGAGGTCGCCAGCTTGAGCACGGGCTCATCTGGTTTGAACAAAAGCCCGCCAGCTTGGACCCGAGGTCGCTGGCTCGAGCAAGGGGTTACTCCATTTGCTGTAGCCCCACAGTCAAGGCACATATGAGAAAGCAATCAATGAACAACTAAGGTGTCACAACGAAAAACTAATGATTGATGCTTCTCATCTCTCTCCGTTCCTGTCTGTCTGTCCCTATCTATCCCTCTCTCTGACTCTATGTCACTGTAAAAAAAAAAAAGACTAAACTTAGGCCCAATATTGATAAATCTATTCTTCATTACAACTTAAATGATAGAGAAGTTGTGAGGGACAGCTGAGTATCGAATTGGTTTTTAAAATTGAATTAGGGAGGAGCCAAGCATAGCTTTTGGTTGCTTTGATCAAAGGTAATACAGCTATTATTTCTTCCTAAAATTGATTTGCCAGTAATTTTGGATTTCAAATTCCCAATGTAAATGAATTCAGATGACTCAATATTTGTTTCCCAACTGTGATAATCAACAACCATCATTTAATACATCTTTTATACAAAATAGAAAGTAAAACAAAACTTGACAATGAAAATCACGTTACAGAGTCTAACTTTTTTTAGTTTTATTTTAGAAAAAAGTAATTAAGATATGAAAAAGTTCTATGATACACCAAAGTCATAGAGCTGCATATCCAAGATTCTAAATTAAGGATATTATCCTTAACTTCAAAATATTCTAGAAAGAAAGATTTAAAACATACCTGTCATCCAAAACAATAATAATTTCACCATGTTTAAAGGTAAGTTCATTGTCCTCAACGGCTTCAAAATCATATAAAGCTCTCACTTTTCTTGCACCTTTATTATTTAACTGAACTTCGGCAGAAGGATATAAGGATTTTGTTTCTGTGTGCTGTTGCTTCTGCTCTTGCAAGGATAATTCAATAGCTAGTATGAAAAATTAAAATGCAAAAAAAGGTGGCCTGAATTAATTCTGATTTTTAAAAGTTTAAGAGAAAATATTAGGTAATATAATAATAAGAACAAATCAAGTGAGTATTTTATTTGTCCAATTAGAATCCAAGCAGTTAACTTTCTTGAGGGGCAGAAAATCATGACATTTTTAAAAATAAAGGTTTTGCTCATTCCTGATTATAACAGTCTGTCATATACAGCAGCTATTATTTCTATAGCAAACAGCTTGTGACATTATAATATGGGTAGCTTTCCATACAGAAGTCTGAACATATACTTCTGTGCTTGACTCATAACTTTATTATTAAAGAAAGGTGAAATGTAAGCTCTCCAAAAGTAGGACATTAAATACATATTATTGACAAAGATAATGTATTAATATTAATCTTATGTCAATTATTTTCCTTACTTTTCAGACCCAACTAGTGACTAGATTTGAAGTAAAATACTAGAAGTGTAGCCAGTTTTATTATAATTTTTCTTTCAATAAATTGTTCTGTTTCCAGTAACACTAAGTTACATGTATTTGATGACTTACCTTTAGCTATGTCTTCATCTTCTTTGTGTTTGTTTGATGACGTACCATTCTTGGCAGAAGCTGAGACAGTCTGTAAATGTACAAAATGGGTACAAGACTTAGCAGGATGATCACTTACAAAGCTTTCTAATGTGTAATCGCTGACTTATACACCTGAAACTAATAATGTATGTCGACTGTAACTGAAAAATTTAAAAATGATTAAAAAAAGAAAAAAACTCAATTACCCTTCCAAAGAAAACAGTTCTCTAATTACTCATGTTAATTTAAAATAAAACTGATATTAACTGGTGAATTTCATTTGAAAGTGCTCTTTTTTTTACATTTTTAATTTATTGTGTTGACATGGTTTCAAGTGTCCCCCTCCATAGAACACACCCTATCGACTGCCCCCCGCCCCATGCAAAGTCTCTTTCCATCCCCATTTCACCCCCTGTCCTCCCGTCCCGACCTCTACCCCCCACTGCAAAGTCTCTTTCCATCCCCATTTCACCCCCTGTCCTCCCGTCCCGACCTCTATCCCCCACTGCAAAGTCTCTTTCCATCCCCATTTCACCCCTCGTCCTCCCTTCCCGACCTCTATCCCCACTTTCCCTCTGGGACTTGCTACCCTGCTGGCTGTACCTATGTGTTATATATATATCATCTGGCTAATCCCTTCACACCTCTTTGATCCTGTGCCCTCTTCCCCTTCCCTCTGACAGCTATTCCTTGCAACCCTGATTCTATTTCTATTTTATTCCTCAGTAAAGTTCTTTACATCAGAATTTTCAAGAAAACATAAACTCAAAAACATGAACTGGCTTATATATTGCATAAGTCTTAGTATCTGACACAGAACTCGGCATACAGAAAGTACTTAAATAAGAATCTGACTTCCGGTTAAGATGACGGCAGAGGTAAATGCAGTACTCAAATCCTCCCACAACCACATCAAAATTTCAATTAAACTATAAAACAACCATCATTTATGCCTGACCAGGCGATGGCGCAGTGGATAGAGCGTCAGACTGGGATGCAGAGGACCCAGGTTCGAGACCCCGAGGTCGCCAGCTTGAGCGTGGGCTCATCTGGTTTGAGCAAAAAAGCCCACCAACTTGAACCCAAGGTCGCTGGCTCCAGCAAGGTGTTACTCGGTCTGCTGAAGGCCCGCGGTCAAGGCACATATGAGAAAGCAATCAATGAACAACTAGGGTGTTGCAATGCGCAATGAAAAACTAATGATTGATGCTTCTCATCTCTCTCCGTTCCTGTCTGTCTGTCCCTATCTATCCCTCTCTCTGACTTACTCTCTGTCTCTGTAAAAATAAATAAAAAATATATATATAAAACAACCATCATTTAGAACTGCCTGAAATGTGGTTGAATAAAGTCCTACAACTACGAATTTAAAAAAGAAGCCACATGGAGACTGGTAGGAGAGGCTGAGCCATGGAACGGGCTTGTCCCACACCCACATGCGGAAGGATACCTTGGCTCTGGAGGGTTCTCCCCAGACCAGGACCCCTAGTCCACAGTTTCAGAGCCAGGAAGAGAGGTCCCCATGACTCCTGGCTGTAAGCCAGTGGGAATCGTGGCTGAGCGAGACAGAGCTGCTGCAGCCCAGGCAGCTCTTAAAAGACCCAGGCATGAACTTCCTCAGACTCACTCCCTCTGACCTCCAGCACTGGGGAAGCAGCGTGAAAGGAACCAGAGATATACAGGGAGAATCTGGTTTGTTAGGCATCAGGGCAAGAGCTGGGGAGGGCACCTTTCCGTCAGACAAAGTGCTGGCAGAGGCCACTGGTCCCTTCTGAGACCCATAAAGCTGGCTGGTGAGTGCCTATCTGAGTCTCTATCAACCTGCTCACACTGTTCCCCTGCCCAGGTGATCCCCTGAGACTCAGCCCCACCCAACTTGTGGGCCCACCCAAGCTGTGGCCTTTCCATACAAAGGGCCTATCTTGCCTTATGCTTTGGACTTTTCTAAAATCTCTCAAACAAGCAGCAACTGGCCTCTGCATAGCCTACCTATACCTCTTGCTAAGTGGCCCCAGACCCGGCACTAGCAGCATCTGGCCTTGGTTCACAGTGCGGCCTCTCCTGGCACCTCCAAGCCCAGTACAAGTAGTAGCCATGTGAATATCACCATGTAGCTCATGCTGGATGGCCCCAGGTAGGGCACAGGAAGTGGCTGACCTTGCATCTGCCGGAAGGTCCCAGAGCCAGCATACCTGGTGGACAGCTTCAGACCACTCCAGAGTACATCCCTAACATCTCTACAAATGACACGCTTGAACGGCGAACTCAGTGAGCACCCAAGTTCCACTGAAGCAAGTCCTACTTTGTAGGGTCAACTCCTGAACAGCACCTCTTCTGCTCTAGTGGCAACCAGCCTTCAAACCTGATCAGCCTGGGCATCGTCCCTCCCAGTGATGGCTCACCTACAACAGCATAGTTCACACAACCCACACAGGAACACACCTGCAACACCATCTCAGGTGACTGGGGAGGCTATGCCACTGGGCCCTAAAGGACGTCTACTAGACAAAGCCACTCTCCAAGTTTGGGAGACATAGCTGTTCTACCTAATACATAGAAACAAACACAGGGAAGCAGCCAGAATGCAGAGACAAAGAAATATGTCCCAAATAAAAGAACAGAAAACTTTCGATAGACTAGAACTAAACAAAATGGAGGCAAACAATCTATCAAGAGAGTTCAAAACACTGGTAATAAGGATGCTAAAGGAACTTAGAACATCAACAAAGTGATAAGCATAAAAAAGGATATAGAGGCCCTAGCTGGTTGGTTCAGTAGTAGAGCATCGGCCCAGCATGTGGAAGTCCCAGGTTTGATTCCCAGTCAGGGCACACAAGAGAAGCACCCATCTGCTTCTCCACCCCCCCTCTTGCTTCTTCTCTCTTTGTTTCTCTGTCTTCCCCTCCCGCAGCCATGGCTCGATTGGAGTGAATTGGCCTCCAGTGCTGAGGATGGCTTCATGGCCTCACCTCAGGCGTTAAGAAGAACTCAGTTGCTGAGCAACAGAGCAATGCCCCAGATGGGCAGAGCATCACTCCCTAGTGGGCTCGCTAGGTGGATCCCAGTCAGGGCGCACGAGAGAGTCTGTCTCTCTGCCTCCCTTCCTCTCACTGAATAAAAAACTAAAAAGAAAAGAAAACCTATTTAAAAAACTGACAGAAGCAGTAGAGTGTCGGCTCGGCATGTGGATGTCCTGAGTTCGATTCCTAGCCAGAGCACATAAGAGAAGTGCCTATCTGCTTCTCTACCCTTCCTTCTCTCCTTTCTCTCTATCTCTTTCTTCCCCTCCTGCAGTCAAGGCTTCATTGGAGCAAAGTTGGCCTGGGCGCTGAGGACGGCTCCATGGCCTCCTCCTCCTCAGGCGCTAGAATGGCTACAGTTGCAACTGAGCAACGCCCCAGATGGGCAGAGCATCACCCCCTTGTGGGCATGCCGAGTGGATCCCGGTTGGGCGCATGTGGGAGTCTGTCTGCCTCCCTGCTTCCCACTTCAGAAAAAAATAAAAAATAAAAAATTTAAAATATAAAAAAAATGACAGAAAATTTCCCTAACCTGGTGAAGGAAATAAAACATACAAGTCTAAGAAGTGCAAAATCCCAAAAAAGATGAACCCAAAGAAGCCCATACACATCACAATTAGATTAAAGATAAAAGACAGACTGTTAAAAGCAGCAAGGGAAAAGCAGTTAGTTAACTACAAGGGAGCTCCCATAAGACTGTCAGCTGATTTCTCAACAGAAACTTTGTAAGCCAGAAGGAAGTGGCAAGAAATACCCAGTAATGAAAAGCAAGGACCTAAAACCAAGTTAATCTACTCAGCAAAGTTATTTAAAATCAAAGGACAGATAAAGAGCTTCCCAGACAAGGAAAAACTGAAGGAGTTCATCACCACCAAACCAGTAATACATGAAATGTTAAAGAGTCTTCTTTAAAAATAATAAGTAAAGATAAAAAATATGAACAACAGCCTGACCAGGTGGAGGGGGGGTGCACAGGATGAAGCATCAGCCTGGGATGCTGAGGACCCAGGTTCAAAATCCCAAGGTTGCCGCATGAGCATGGGCTCACCCACATGTGCATGGAGTCGCCGATTTGAGTGCCGAATCATAAGACATGACCGCATGGTCACTGGCTTGAGCCCAAAGGTTGCTGGCTTGAGCAAGGGGTCACTGGCTCGGCTGGAGCCTCCTGGTCAAGGCACATATGAGAAAGCAATCAATGAACAACTAAGGTGCCAGAACTTTGAGTTGATGCTTCTCATCGCTCTACCTTCCTGTCTGTCTGTCCCTGTCTGTTGATCTCACTCTCTCTCAAAAAACCCCCCAAAAAACCCCACAATAAAATGGCAATAAATACATATCTAGCAACAATTGAATCTAAAACACAAAATAAATGAACAAGCAGAATAGAAACAAGTTCGTAGATACAGAGACCATTTTGACAGTTGCCAGGTACAAGGGGTGTTGAAGGGATGGGTAAAAAAGATGGAGGCAACAACACACAATGGAGAAAAGAAAGCCTCTTCAATAAATGGTGCTGGGAAAACTGGAAAGCCACATGCAAAATAATGAAACTGGACTACAGTTTGTCCCCCTGTACAAAAATTAACTCAAAATGGATCAAAGATCTAAACATAAGACCTGAAACAATTAAGTACATAGAAGAAGACATAGGTACTCAACTCATGGACCTGGGTTTTTAAAAAAAAATTTTTTTAATTTATTCATTTTTTAGAGAGGAGAGAGGAAGGGGGAGAGAGAGACAGAGAGAGAAGGTGGGGAGGAGCAGGAAGCATCAACTCCCATATGTGCCTTGGCCAGGTAAGCCCAGGGTCTTGAACCCGCGACCTCAGCATTTCCAGGTCGATGCTTTATCCACTGCGCCACCACAGGTCAGGCTGGACCTGGGTTTTAAAGAGCATTTTATGAATTTGACTCCACAGGCAAGAGAAGTGAAGGCAAAAATTAATGAATGGGACTACATCAGACTAAGAAGTTTTTGCTCAGAAAGAGAAACTGATAACAAAATAAACAGAAAGCCAACTAAATGGGAAATGATATTTTCAAACAACAGCTCAGATAAGGGCCTAATATCCAAAATATACAAAGAACTCATAAAACTCAACAACAAACAAACAAACAATCCAATAAAAAAATGGGAAGAGGATATGAACAGACACTTCTCCCAGGAAGAAATACAAATGGCCAACAGATATATGAAAAGATGCTCATCTTCTTTAGCTATTAGAGAAATGCAAATCAAAACTGCAATGAAATACCACCTCACACCTGTTCGATTAGCTATTAGCAAGACAGGTAATAGCAAATGTTGGAGAGGCTGTGGAGAAAAAGGAACCCTCATCCACTGTTGGTGGGAATGTAAAGTAGTACAACCATTATGGAAGAAAGTATGGTGGTTCCTCAAAAAACTGAAAATAGAATTATCTTATGACCCAGCAATCCCTCTACTGGGTATATACCCCAAAAACTCAGAAACGTTGATACGTAAAGACACATGCAGCCCCATGTTTATTGCAGCATTGTTCACAGTGGCCAGGACATGGAAACAACCAAAAAGCCCGTCAATAGATGACTGGATAAAGAAGATGTGGCACATATACACTATGGAATACTACTCAGCCATAAGAAATGATGACATCAGAACATTTACAGCAAAATGGTGGGATCTTGATAACATGATACGAAGCAAAATAAGTAAATCAGAAAAAACCAGGAACTGCATTATTCCATATGTAGGTGGGACATAAAAGTGAAAATAAGAGACATTGATAAGAGTGTGGTGGTTACGGGGGGGAGGGGGGAATGGGAGAGGGAAAGGGGGAGGGGGAGGGGCACAAAGAAAACAAGATAGAAGGTGACAGAGGACAATCTGACTCTGGGTGATGGGTATGCAACATAATTGAACGACAAGATAACCTGGACTTGTTATCTTTGAATATATGTATCCTGATTTATTGATGTCACCCCATTAAAAAAATAAAATTATTATAAAAAAAAAAAAAGATGGAGGGATTAGGAAGTATAATTTAGTTGTTACAGAATAGTCATTGGGATATAAATTACAGCATAGGGAATGTAGTCAATATGAATGGTGTCAGATGAGTATGAGACTTATCAGGATGATCGATCACTTAAGTTATATAATGTCTAATCATTGGTTTGTACACCTGACACTATTATAATACTGTATGTCAACTGTACTTGAAAAACAAAAAGTGATTCAAGAAAAAGTAATATTAAAAGAATCTTTCCTGATTGCACTTCCTTATCTAAACTGTCCAGTATCTGCTGATGGGTTGTTTGTTTTAATGTTTACTTTATTGACTTTAGAAAGAGTGAGTGAGTCAGAGACTTGTCTAATTTCCTTTTCCTCCTGAAGAGTATCTGCTTAAACCAGGGGTCGGGAACCTATGGCTCGCGAGCCAGATGTGGCTCTTTTGATGGCTACATCTGACTCGCAGACAAATCTTAAATTAAAAAATAATAACGTTAAAAATATAAAACATTCTCATGTATTACAATCCAATTCCTACTGCTCATGTTCATGGCTGCGGGTGGCTGGAGCCAATCACAGCTGTCCTCTGGGACAACACCAAATTTTTATTGGATAATGAGTAACGTACACGGGTTGTTGTGAGGTCAGGAAGTAAACTTCCCTCCTTTTAATCAAGTAGTCAGCTAGCTAATTACAGAAACCCTTTTGACGAAGAAGATGGCTAAAAGAAAAAAAGATGAGGAGTATAGTACTTTATAGCAAGAATGGACAGAGGAATTCGCCTTTGTGGAGAGAGCATGTTCTGCAGTGTTTCTAATAAGCAATGATAAAATTGCATTGATGAAACGGTCAAATATAAAGTGGCACTTGACACACACCATACTATATATATTTGCATTGAAATATCCAGTGGGGGACAGCAGGAAGAAAGCATGTCAAGAGCTACTGTGCAGAGTGCAAGCTAGTCAGCAGCAACTCCGTGCTTGGACCCAACAAGGTGACTGGAATTCGGCTAGCTTTGCTGGTGCTTTAGCAATTGTGAGAAACGGAAAGCCATTCACAGATGGGGAGTATGCCAAAACATTCATGCTTCATGTTGCCAATTAACTTTTGACGACTTTTCAGATAAAGACAAGATAATCAAACGAATAAAAGACATGCCTCTGTTGGCAAGAACTGTTCACAATCGTACCATCATGATGGCAAATCAAATTGAGGCAACACAAGTGAAGGACAGAAATGCAGCACCATTCTTTTCTCTCGCTTTGGATGAGTCAACAGACGTAAGCCATTTATCCTAGTTCAGCAAGATTGCAAGGTATGCTGTCGGTGACACACTACCTGAGGAAAGTCTTGCTGTTTTGCCTATGAAAGAGACAACAAGCGGGGAGGATGTATTCAAGTCTTTCACTGAGTTCGCTAAAGAAAAAAATCTACCGATGGATAAACTTTTTTCGGTGTGTACTGATGGTGCTCCGTGCATGGTGGGGAAAAGCAGAGGATTCATAGCGCTTCTTCGTGAACATGAAAAGAGACCCATCCTAAGTTTTCACTGCATCCTACATCAGGAGGAGCTGTGTGCTCAGATGTGTGGCGAGCAGCTTGGTGAGGTGATGTCGCTGCTCATTCGGGTGGTCAACTTTATTGTTGCCTGAGCTTTAAATGATCACCAGTTTAAAACACTGCTGAATGAAGTTGGGAATAATTATCCTGGTATGCTTCTGCACAGCAATGTGCGTTGGTTGTCAAGAGGGAAGGTGCTCAGCTGTTTTGCGGCTTGTCTGAGTGAAATCCGGACTTTTCTTGAAATGAAAAATGTCGAGCATCCTGAGTTAGCTAACACTGAGTAGCTCCTGAAGTTCTACTATCTTGTAGACATGACTGAACATCTGAAACAGCTCAATGTGAAAATGCAAGGCGTTGGAAATACAGTCTTATCCCTTCAACAAGCAGTGTTTGCATTTGAAAACAAGCTGGAACTCTTCATCGCCAACATTGAAACAGGTTGTTTACTACACTTTGAAAAACTGGGAGAGTTTAAAGATGCATGCACAGCAAGTGACCCTGCTCAACATCTTAATCTCCAGCAGCTAGCGGGCTGCACATCTAATCTCCTGCAGTCATTCAAAGCGTGCTTTGGAGAATTTCGTGAGCGCACTCGTCTTTTTAAGTTCATCACCCATCCACACGAGTGTGCAGTGGACAGCACCGACCTGAGTTACATCCCCGGTGTCTCCGTCAGAGATTTTAAGCTACACGCTGTTGACCTGAAGGCCTCAGACATGTGGGTGAATAAGTTCAAGTCACTGAATGAAGATTTGGAAAGACTTGCACGACAGCAAGCAGAGTTGGCGAGCAAACACAAGTGGGGAGAAATGAAAAAACTTCCAACCCGCGGACCAGCTGATTGTCAAAATTTGGAAAGCGCTTCCCATCACACACCACACACTGCAGCGTGAGTATTGCTGCACTGACTATGTTTGGCTCTATGTATGCATGTGAGCAGTCTTTCTCACATCTAAAGAACGTTAAGACCAACCTACAATCACATTTAAAGGATCGAAGTCTCAACGCCTGCATGAAGCTTAACCTCACTTCGTATCAACCAGACTATAAAGCCATCAACAAAACCATGCAGCACCAGAAGTCGCATTAATGGTAAGAAGTACTTTATTTGTCATTGGTTAGCAACAGCATAACAATGTTATTAAAAAGAATTCAGACTTATTGTACTGTAAAAGTGTTGGTCTTACATAAAATGCACACATTTACTTGTACTTAGTGTTAAACATATTGTATGGCTCTCACAGAATTACATTTTAAAATATGTGGCATTCATGGCTCTCTCAGCCAAAAAGGTTCCTGACCCCTGGCTTAAACCTTCAAACCCATGCCAGATTTTATATCCTCTGAGAAGCCTTTAAACCTTTCTCTGCCTTTACCATTAAACTAGGAGGTCTGTCTTGGTGCTGCTATAGCTTCCTGAGTATAAGTGATAGCACTTCTCATATTGTATTGTAATTACTTCTTCACATATGTCTCCCCTGCTAGTTGAGTTGGTTCTTACTCAGTGAGAAGTGTTATCATCACTATAGGCGTAGAGCTACAAGAGAAATGGTAGCAAGAAGCCATGATAACTACTGGTGAGGAAAGGGAACAAAGACAACGGGTATAGTTCTAGGAACGCATATTAAGTCCTCTCTTACTACTCATTGTGTTTGAATGGTGGTGGCTATTCAGGCACAGTGAGGACTAAAAAAGGTCATACTTAAATTTAAAGGCATGGAAGACAGAGATGTCCAGGATTCTGAATCATCAACCAATTCTTTAACAGACTTTTGAGAATGACGTGCAGAAAGAACACAGCAGAAAAATTCTTCCTTTTTGCTACTTGTAAGACTTCTGTTCCAAAAATCTACTTTGCATCCTTAGACCTAGTTAGCTATAAAGATTCTTTGTCTCTTTAGTCTACAAAATATATATATAAACATAAATATATGCTCTTCTTCTTAGTCTCTTTCCCCCAACTATATCATAATATTAACTAGAGGACAAGACCCACTGAGAGCAATACCCAAGATACAATGTTTTTCTCTCACAGACCTAAATGAACTCCACTCTGTGACTCTTCACCCCTGCCCCCATCCTTATCCTACTAAAGCTATTCTCTATCTCCATATAAATTTCTAGTCTTATAGTTCAGCCCAACTGATATCCAAACCGTTCCCTCCTCCAGGCATATTCACTTTTCAACAAACAGGTCTTAAACTTTCTTTACCTCTTGAATACATTCCAGTCTAAGAATTCTACCTTTGCCTTCACCAGCTCAGTCTGTACTTACCTCTCTCTCCTGGCATATAGTCTTTGTACCCCTTATCCATATTTGTCACTTATAATTTAGTTATTTTTCACATGTATATAACTACCTTTCAAATTTCTTGAACATAAGGCTCTCTGATACATCTATGCCTTTCTATATAACTATTAAGTAGCATTAAAACAGATTATTTATGGTTAAGCCACTTCTCAAAGTCCTGATATGTAGTAAAAATTCACTACAGTTAGAATACCTATTAAATATAAGGCACTATGCTAACCTTGAAAGTGGAGGTGAGTGATGATTAAAACAGACCTTGCCCAGATTTTATATAAGATACATACACTGAAAACAGTGGAGTCAACCATGGGTTTGAAAGAATCTCTCACCTGAGAACTTGCTGGGGGAAAAGTAATTCCTTCTTCTTTCATAGATTTAATAGTTGCAGATATGAGACTAAACTGAGGGTCCTTTTGAAATTCTTCTGACCACTCCACCATTAAAGATTTCAGTTTTTCACATACTTTAGGATGAGCCTTTTAAAGAAAAGGCAAAGAAAAAAAAAACTGTGGTTAAAATAAATACTTGAATTAATTAACAACAAAGAGAATTATCACCAAAATTTTCTTTTATCATATGAACATCAATAAAAGTCCAGCAATCCCTAGCCTACACGAGTACTTGATTTATGCCCATTTACCTTTTAAGGTAGTTATTTCTTACAAAATTACCCTTTTTGAACATCAATTTCAGCCCTGGCCGGTTGGCTCAGCGGTAGAGCGTCGGCCTAGCGTGCGGGGGACCCGGGTTCGATTCCCGGCCAGGGCACATAGGAGAGGCGCCCATTTGCTTCTCCACCCCTCCGCCGCGCTTTCCTCTCTGTCTCTCTCTTCCCCTCCCGCAGCCAAGGCTCCATTGGAGCAAAGATGGCCCGGGCGCTGGGCATGGCTCTGTGGCCTCTGCCTCAGGCGCTAGAGTGGCTCTGGTCGCAATATGGCGATGCCCAGGATGGGCAGAGCATCGCCCCCTGGGGGGCAGAGCACCGCCCCTGGTGGGCGTGCCGGGTGGATCCCGGTCGGCGCATGCGGGAGTCTGTCTGACTGTCTCTCCCTGTTTCCAGCTTCAGAAAAATGAAAAAAAAAAAAAAAAAAAAATTTCTAAGTCTTACTATAATGACAATAAATCTTTTATACTCAGAGGTAATTCTTTTTCATATTCAGTTAAGCTTTTTATGTCGACTAAACTAAAATTCTGAGATTTCTGCCACTAATTGCATGTGAATGGTAAATCACAGTTTCCATCTCAAATAAATCAGTAGTAACAACCCTAGAGTGAAGACCACCCCCTCCACCTTGCTCTAAAATAAAGACTGCCTTTGCTCTCCATCTCTAATAGCAATCAGTACAGAATGTGGTTAGTCTGGATTGTGGAGTCACAGAAACCTGGATCTGAATCTCAGCTGTGTCACTAACTGGCATGACCTTGGACAAGTCACTTAATTTCTAAACCTCCATGTCTGCAGCTAATAAAATAAGAATGACAAGAGAATCAAACTTTTAAGTGTTATTAAGAGTTAAACAAGAAAGTATATGTAAAATGCTTAAAGCTGTGGCTGCTAACTAACCATCAGTAGAAATACTAGCTATCATTATTAGCATGTATGCTTTGGAGAGGAAACAGTTTTTGGTACTGTAAATGAAAGCAGTTTATTTAAAATCAAATTTATCTAAATATGATTTCATAATATAACATTAATGTTACATATAGTTAAAGTGACACAGAATATATGTAATTTTTAAAAGCTTAAATTTCTTTTAAAAATGTACCTTATTTTTTATCACAGCCCGCACTTCTGTTGCAAAATCACGGGAACATACTTCTAAATGAAATATCTTTCCACAGTTTGCCACACAAGCCCCAAGAAGCTATTAATTAAAATAAAAATCAATATAAATATATTGATATTATCTTACTAAAATAAATATAAACAAAATCTGAGTTCAATAATAACATGACTTTTACTTACAGTTAATGCCTGTAGAGCCACATGAGGAACCTTATGATTTACTCTTTTCATTATGGCTTTTAGGCAATCTTTTGCTCTAAGAAAAAAATTAAGATGATCAAGTATGTATTCAGAATTTCAAATCAAACATTAAAAACATGAAATATATTATTACCAAATAACTTTAAATTTAAAAATAAAAACCTGAAAAATTTACTTCATTACAGGAACAAACCCATTAAATGATTTTACACAATCTTGGGTTCACAGATTCGTAGAAGTTTAAAAAAATAATTTAAAAAACGTGTTACAATGGTTATATATTCTAAAATCAAGAGCCAAACCATTTCAAAAAAGATCAGTCAACACAACTAGATCAGTGGTCGGCAAACAGCAGCTCACGAGCCACATGAGGCTCTTTGGCCCCTTGAGTGTGGCTCTTCCACAAAATACCACATGCAGGCACTACCTCGATAAGGAGTGTACCTACCCATATAGTTTCAGTTTAAAAAATCTGGCTCTCAAAAGAAATTTCAATCGTTGTACTGTGGATATCTGGCTCTGCTGACTAATGAGTTTGCCGACCACTGAACTAGATCATATAAAAAAAATCTTTTCATTTGTTCAAGATAGACTTAGCTTTCAGACAGCAAATTCTTAACTTGAAAAAAAGAGCAAGATTTACTGTCTTAGAAAGTTTAAATATAAACATGCATGAATGCACCTGGAAAAGCTGCGATGTTAAAACAAATGATGAGTCTTCTAAGCTTCTGAAGTATGATCATATCAGTTCAGCTTAACTGTTGCATCTCCCCCAAAAGCACCCTGTTCTATATTCACTTTCTTCATTATGGTATTATATTTATCTACATTATTAAGAGGCTTCCATACATGTCTTAAGTTACAAGAAAATTTCCTAAACAACTAGTCTATTCACAGTTAACATGTGTCTCTATTTTTTCCTATGTTGTGACCGAGACAGAGAGACAGATAGGGACCAACAGACAAGAAGGGAGAGAGATGTGAAGCATCAACTCTTCGCTGCAGCACCTTAGTTGTTTATTGATCTCTTTCTCATATGTGTCTTAACCAGGGGGCTACAGTAGACGGAGCAACCCCTTGCTCAAGCCAGCGACCTTGGGTTCAAGCTGGTGAGCTGGGCTCAAACCAGATGAGCCCACACTCAAGCCAGCAACCTCGGGGTTTCAAACCTGGGTCCTCTGCATCTCAGTCTGACACTCTATCCACTGCGCCACTGCCTGGTCAGGCAACATGTGTCTCTATTATGTCAAGGTTTCATGTATTTTCATTTATCTCAGGTTTTGAGCTGAACTCTTTTCCATTTGCTCTTTTAGGATAAAGTTAATCCCATAAATCCTGTCATCATGATCTGTTTATTTTTATTCCCCCTAAAGTAAATTATAAAATCCCATTTTCTTTTCAAAGTTACATCAAGAAAAGAGACACAGGTTATTAAGTCTTCAAGACACTTATCAGGCATAACTGAGCATCTTACCCGTTAGGAGTGCTTCCAACTTTGTCACATATGTCCATAATAAGACTCCAATCTTCTGCAGTGTTATATTCATTTGTGGCCTTTTCTATAAGATAGTAGCAACACAAAAATTAAGTCATATCATATGTTACTCTAAAATACCAAGAAAGGCACAGAAGTCACACCTTTGCTTTTGCCAAATACAAAAGAACTATGAAAAAAATTCTGAAACGTACCTTTACTAATTTCAATTTTAAATTGTATAATTAAATGAATTAAATGTTCTAAGGCAGTGGTTCTCAAACTTTTTGAAGTCGAGGCACATTTAAAATTCTACAAATAATTGTAGGCGCACTATTGTAGGTAGAGCGCAGAGCACATTCCTAGCAGCTGTGGCTGATGCCATGCTGTGAGAACACTCCAGCTCCTGAAACCCTCCTAGGCACACCCAGGAGGGAGCTCGCCCGCTGTAAGGAAGTAACTCAGTGCCAACCAGGCAGCTCCCTGACCTTTTCAGCCACTGGCTGTGAAGAACATGCTGTGACACCCTATAGGCTGAACCTGTGTATATAAGCTAGTTTACTTCCTGAATAAATTGGATCTGTGTCACTGAACCTGGTCTCCGGAGTTGGGTCTCTGCGTCTCTGTCGTCCTCACCCCCAGTGGGCCTTGTCCACACACTACATACAAATTTCTGAGAAATATAAAGTCCAAGCGTGCTTTTATGGTAATTAAACAAAATAAATATGACAAAATTAAATTTATTCTGACATTAAAAAACATTTTTATGTTACATTTTTTGAGTCATACTTTTTAGAATTCATAAAAAAGATGGGTTAAAAAAAAAAAAAACAACAAAAAAGTTATCTTTATATATATATAGATACATTCTTAGTAAGATTTAGTAAATTCGGCAGGTCCCGGCACAAATGTGTTAAGTTTTTTCATTCTTGTGTTTATGCGAAACATGTGTCTGATGTGTCCTAGCGAATTCTTCAATGTTTGGGCATATATCATATTTGAAAGGTAAACTCTCATTTCCTTGTCAATACATTGAAGAATTCCTCTCTTTTTACTCTTCATTGTGTTGGAGGTACAAAATCCTAATTCACATAAATAGGATGTTGAAAACTGTAGTAAAATATTCAAAGCTATTTTAGATACTGCCACATATTCTTCTTTTGTAGAAATCCAAGAAGCTTCAAGGACAATTCCTTATGTTTAATCATCAATCTACGATCAGTGGATATAGCTGCCAGTTCTTCTTCTGTTAATGTTAAACCAAAATCACTTGAAGCTTTGATGAATGGGTTTCTAATCCAATCGTATTGTTCAGAGTTAAGGGATAGAAAATGCTATAAGTTAAATTCTGCCCGTCAGCCTTCAAGTCCTATTTTATTTACACTTAACTTTTGCTCACTTCCAGAATCAGATTCTTTAATAACATGCTTCTTTTTGAGAAATCTATTCATTTTACTTGGGTGTATTTATCTAAAAATAACATAATGATGTGTTAATAATAAATATAATAGTGATGTGTTAACAAAAAGAGCAGTATTTCCATAATGAAATAGTATAATAGAGTAACTATATTTATTTTTTTTTCCGGGTATGTGCCGCGAACCAGCGCAGCTAGTAACTCCAGGTCCCAAGTGGGAATGGTGCAGAATTAAGAAAATACGCAGAATTAATAAAATATGGGTTCGGGAGGGCCCAAAAACCGCATCTTGCTTATTATAGGGCAAAGTGGACCATTAGAAAATCAATGAGATCTTTGATCATGTTTCCAAGGCAACCCAAGAATTTTACCAAGTGCAGAAAACCTCCACCATACATATCATCTTAACTTCACACTAAACAAAAGATAGAAGAAACCTGCCTCCAGTTTTTCCTGGGAACATGGGGGGTAGCGTAAACAATCCAGCACTACAGCTTAACAGCCTTTTGCAACCTAATCAGGCAAGTGAGGTGGGGGGAGGGGGTTGGACAGACTGTCAGTTTACAGCCAATTCCTCACACCTCTGTCCCCCCAAAATCTAAACTCCAACAACCTTGTTGGTTTTTTGGTCCCCATTTGGCACATATTTCTCTGGAACACCATAGGGCGCACCTGGAAATCTTCTAGGGTGCACCAGTGTGCCCTGGCACACATTTGGAGAACCACTGTTCTAAAGTATACCAATAAAATGTCTTCTAAATATAGTTAATAATAAATTACAAATTATCAATAATAATATCAAATTCTAATTTAAGCTTTAAAAATGTGCCATCATAAAAGAATTAAATATTGCCTGATCAGTGGTGGCACAGTGGACAGAGCTTCAACCTGAGATACTGAGGTCCCGGGTTTGAAACCCTGAGGTTACCGGCTTGATCTTGGGGTCATCCAGCCTGAGCGAGGGATTATCGACATGATCCCATGGTCACTGGCTTGATCCCATGGTCACTGTCTTGATCCCAAAGGTCGCTGGCTTGAAGCCTAAGGCTGCTGGCTTGAGCAAGGAGTCACTGGCTCAGCCAGAGCCCCCGGATCAAGGCACATATGAGAAGCAATTCACAAACAACTAAAGTGCTGCAACTACAAGTTGATGCTTCTCATCTCTCTCCCTTCCTGTCTCCCTCTCACTTGCTAAAATAAATAAATAAGAATTTAATATAAATTAAGCTATTCACTGAATCATCGCTTTTAAGAGCAAAAAGAAAATGGATTAATAAAATATATTAAGTTCATACAATGGAATGTGAAAATGAGTTATACAGAACTAAATGTACAAAAATTGTGTAAATCTCAAAATATAACAATTTTTGGCTTATGCTGAGGTAAAAAAAGCTAATAGAATACATAAAATTTACATAAACCAATTTTTTAAAGGTTTTTTAAAAACTGATTTTTAGAGCGAGAGAGCAAGGGCGAGGAGGAGCAAGAAGCATCAACTCAAATAGTTGCTTCTCGTAAGCGCCTTGACTGGGCAACCCTCAGCATTCCAGGTCGACGCTTTATCCCAGGGGTCCCCAAACTACGGCCTACGGACCGCATGCGGCCCCCTGAGGCCATTTATCCAGCCTGCTGCACTTCCAGAAGGGGCACCTCTTTCATTGGTGGTCAGTGAGAGGAGCATAGTTCCCACTGAAATACTCGTCAGTTTGTTGATTTAAATTTACTTGTTCTTTATTTTAAATATTGTATTTGTTCTCGTTTCGTTTTTTTACTTTAAAATAAGATATGTGCAGTGTGCAAAGGGATTTGTTCACAGTTTTTTTTATAGTCCGGCCCTCCAACGGTCTGAGGGACAGTGAACTGGCCCCCTGTGTAAAAAGTTTGGGGACCCCTGCTTTATCCAGTGTGCCACCACAGGTCAGGCCATTTATACAAACTTTTAAAACAGCTTTACTAAAGTATAATTCACATTCCAATTAAAGGGTATAATAAACGTTTTTAGTAATAAGAGACTTGTACACTACCACCGCCATCTGATTTTAGAATATTTTCATTACCCTGAAAAGAAATTCATACCCATTGGCAGTTGCAGTCCATTCTCCCCCCCCATACTCTCCACCCCCCCAGTGGTCGGCAAACTCATCAGTCAACAGAGCCAAATATCCACAGTACAACGATTGAAATTTCTTTTGAGAGCCAAATTGTTTAAACTTAAACTATATAGGTACATACATTCCTTATTGAGGTAGCGCCCGCACGTGGTACTTTGTGGAAGAGCCACACTCAAGGGGCCAAAGAGCCGCATGTGGCTCGCAAGCTGCAGTTTGCTGACCACTGCCCTAGACAAACACTAATCTACTTCATGTCTCTCTAGGTTCCTATTCTGGACTTTTCATATAAATAGAAGCATGCAACAGATAGTCTTTCATGCCTCGCTTCTTTTACTTAGAATAATGTTTTCAAGGTTCATCCACGTTGAAGCATTTATCAGTACACTTCATTTTTTTATTGCTGAATATTATTCCATTGTACTTTATTTTATTTTATTTTAAAATTTTTATTTATTGATTTGAGAGAGAAAAAAGAGACAGAAACATCAATCTGCTCCTGTGTGTGCCATGACCAGGGATTGAACCCTCAACTTCTGCATATTGGGACAACATTCAAACTAACCGAACTACCCAGCCAGAGCGTACTTCATTTTATAGCTCCACCAGCTGATGAACATTTGGGTATTTAAAAAAAAACTTATTGGTTAATATAAATAATGCAATGCTGGTATGAACACTTGTGTGCAAATATTTTGTGGACATATACTTTAATACCTCTTTGGTATAAACCTAGGAGAATTGCTGAGTCTCACAGTAACTCTGTTTAATTGTTTTAGGATCTGGCTGTTTTCCAAAGCATCTGTACCTTTTTATATTTCCACCGGCAATATATGAATGATTGACATAAAGCTTTAAAACACTCAAAAAATACACTATATTTAGAGATACTGTATATGTAAATAAATAGTAAAATTATTAACATATACATGAGAATGATACCAAACAGAGGTGAATGGAGGATCAAAATGGGGTAAACAGAGACTTATTTTTATTTTTAAAGTTTTGTCTTTTAAGTTCTAAAGTAAGTATCCAGGAATTATTTTTATTCTCAGTAAATTTTTGTGATCCAAAATAATTTATGATCAAAATTAAAACTTTAAATTTTTTTGATTATGTAGCATGTTTTCCTCTTTTACAAAATTTCAATATCCAGAGATACAATTATTTTCTGCTACTATAGAAAGTAAGGATATAAAAATTACCACTTTGGAAACTTATTCTTTATGTATTTCCCCTTTATATACTATAATCTATAATCTCAAATATGGTCATACCTAGGTATTATATACACATAAGCTTATCACACTGAAAAGCAGGAAGAATGGCACAAATATAAAGTAAAATAGTTCCATTTATAAAGTCAGTAAGAAATAAAAAAAAGCCAAAACATAAACAGGCTTGAGCACACAGCTATACTTGGCAAGAAGGGAAGAGAAACACAGAATTCAGTTAACCTCAGTTTAATGCTGGGATTCATTTTTAAAAGCCACGCAAACTGCTTAACACTATGGAGAGAAAGCAATTTTTTTGACATACATGATAAAATGACAAGCCAGAGGTTTTAGAAAAATTATTTTTGCCTCACGTAAGTTCTAGATTCAAGCATCGTTATCTACTCAGGTCCAGCTTCTTCCCTTGTACAAAGATGACTAATTCTTCTACCTGTAAAGTCAGACCAGGATGTATTTTTTCAGAGGTTTAAAATGCTTAACTATTTCTTAATAACATATCTAAGAAATAGTAAATTCAAAAGTACAGACAAGAAAAAAAATTTATTCTGTCAACCTCTTTGAAAATTATGGTGCATATCTTTCCAGACTTTCTTTTATACATGCATATGGAAAAATAATAAATATATGAGTAAAACTAATAAAATAGGATCATGGGTAGGAGATATCCAAAGACAGCACCCAAATACTGATAACTCCCCTCCCCTGCCACGGTTACAAATAACTTGAGAAACAAACAGAGAATAAAATACCACTGTTCTTACTAATAGAAGCTCTAGGTACACTGAACAAATGGGCTTGCTAATGGTGGACCCCAGAAGTGGGCATGTCTTAGCACTTCACAGGAAGACATCACCCTGCAGGGGGGAGGCCCTGCACAAGTTATTCCATCGAGAAATAGATGAGAAATCACTCAATGGCTGTGGAAATACTGGCTATCTCCTACATGGACAAAGGGCATCAATAGAGCCACTTAACCACAAACTTACCAGTCAGAAACATCACTACACCAGGGATGGAGTCAACAAAAAAGCAGGGGAGCCTGACCTGTGGTGGCGCAGTGGATAAAGTGTCGACCTGGAAATGCTAAGGTCACCGGTTTGAATCCCTGGGCTTGCCTGGTCAAGGCACATATGGGAGTTGATGCTTCCAGCTCCTCCCCCTTTCTCTCTCTCTGTCTCTCTCTCTTCTCTCTCCCTCTCTGTCTCTCTCTCCTCTCTAAAAATGAATAAACAAATAAATAATTTTTAAAAAAAGCAGGGGAAAACTAAGGGTGACACTAATGGAACTCCCTCTTCTTGAAGGAAATCTCAGAGGTACAGGAAAAAGTATTTTCCACGAACACTGTGATCATATTAAGTGAATCATTTCCTGACCTACATTTCCACTTATCATTAACATCTCTCCATGTTCATAAGTATATATTTATACCAATATTGTTAATAGCTGCATAATGTACCATTCTATATAGTGGCCACAGTGCTTACAATATCTAGTGAGAAGGTATTAACAATCTGTGGGTTTCAAATCCACCTAGAACCCAGACTTTCGTTTTTGTTATTCACTAGTATCTTTGTAATGATGCTCCACATAGAACAAATACAAAATAATTAAGAAAGGTCAGGATTTCATGCTCAAACTTTCTATAGATGTGTCAGAGCATAAATACGTTATCTTGTCTATCGTCTATCGCTACCACTTCTCTCCCTACCACCAACACTCAGAAAGAATATAGGATCCATCATGGCATGAATTTTTTATTTTGTTTTGTTCACTATTTTTATTTCAAGTGGATAGAACAGTAGTATCTGGACACAAAACACGTACTTGGTAAGTATTTTTTCAATGAATGAATGAATGAATGATACTGGCTGCTCCCCCATATCCCATCACCCGGGTACAATGGTTGTAATGTGGGAAACAGTAACAGAGCTTCTGAGTATATGAACTATTAGAGTTTTTTATAATGCCCAATATGGCCCCAGTAACTCTGGGCAAAGTTCTGAACCAGCAAGAGCTTCACTGCTGAGCAGGCCAACACCCAAGGTGTTTCACAGGATCAAGCAGCAATAGCAACACTATGTGACAACAAGAGGCAACAGTACTAGTGGGTTTATGAAATTCCAGTTCTCTTTCTACTTAATAAAGAAGAATGATAATTCCTTTGGGAGTCTCAACAGGAGACAGGATAAATGGGGAAGGAAATGCCTCAAAAGGCAAAGCAAGACATGGAAACAACCCCAGTGTGCTTTGATGAATGACTAGAAAATGATGTGGTACATATGGACAATGGAATACCTACCATTCAGCCACGAAAAAGATGAAACTGCCATTTGTGATAAACATGGATGGATCTTAAAGAGTATTATGCTAAGTGAAAAAGTCAGAAAAAAACAAGAACTGTATGATTTCACCTCTATGTGAAATATAAAACAAAAAGTAACAAATGAAGAAACAAGATAAACAAAAAAACAAACTCATAAATAGAGACAACAGAATGGTGGTTCCTAAAAGGGGATGGTGTTGGAAGAGGAGAGGACAAAGGGGGTAAAGGGGGTCAAACATAAGGTATGGTAGGAGATCAGACTCTGGGTGGTGAGCATATAATAGAACAGCAATTTTCCACCTTTTTTATCTCATGGCACACATAAACTAATTATTAAAAATTCTGTGGCACACCAAAAAATACATGTTTAGTCAATTTGAAAAAAAGAAAAATAGGTGTAATTTTGATTCATTCACGCCGGATGGCTATTTTGTCATTTCTTCATTTGACAATCTAAGAAAAGAGGTAAGTACCCCGGACTAAATAGTCAGGTATTGCACGTTTTAAAAATTCTTGCGGCATGTCAGTTGAAAATCATGCAATAGATTACTGTATACAAATGTTGTATTATAAAGTTGTACACCTGAAATTGACATAATGTTATTAACCAATGTTACCCCAATAAATTTAATTGGAAAAAGAAAAACCCCACAGAGCTATCTCAAAACCACTTCAGCCATGTGAGGACACAGCAAGATGACCATCTATGAATCGGAAAGTTGGCTCTCACCAGACATTAAATCTGCCAGCACCTTAATCTTGGACTTCCCAGCCTTCAGACTGTGAGAAATAAATTTGTTGCTTTAAAAAAACAAATAACAAACAAACAAAAACAAGGCAGGCAAAGGACTTCTTGTACAGTGACACATAGGTGACTATATCTTGAGTCTGAAGAACAAATCACATGTATTGCATATGACTTGCCAACGTCATGCTCACCTCTTCTCTTTGCTAATTATGATGGAGTTTTGTTTCTGCTGTACAGATCTATCATTTTTTAAAGTATCTTTCAGCACTGTGTTTAGAACTACCTGAATATTAAATATTCACCTATACTCTCCTTTATATATATATTTTGTTTCTTTTATGGGTAAATCTTTAGTCTCCTCTGGAATTTCATTTAGCACATGGTGTGAGACAAGGACAGAAAAATATTTTTACAAAATTATCTGCAGTAGTTCCAACATCTAAGAATCTATCCCTTTCTCTTTGAGACACCAGAATCATCAATTATCAAATTTTGACACATAATTTTGGCTGTATGATACACAGTTAAATGTGAAGCCTATGCAATACACCCCCACAAACCCTTCCAATCATTTCAAAAATATCTACGCAGGACAAAGTGGACTCTTCAACCAAGGAACACTGAAGAAGCCACACTGAGACTGCTTAGTGTATCCCAAGGTTCTCTTTACCATGCCACAGTCGCAGAGCTCCAGGGAAAAGCAACCTGGTCTCATCTCTCCAGGCAGAGGAGAACAGAAGCTCCATATCCACGCATGCTGCAAATGGCTTTTCCAGTCTACCTGAATCATTACCAGCTAGAAGCAGCGGTCATTGGGACTTGGACATGAGCTGCAAAGTATAGAATGGTGACAACAATTCCAGTGCCATGTGGACTTTTCCTGGGTGTGGACTTTTCCTGGACTCCTGCTCCCTGTGACAGCTCCTAACAGACTGAACTGTGGCTGGGTTGCATTTTTCAGGAATTTGGCATGGTGATGGGGCCAACTTGGACTTGGTGAACATGTTAAGGACACCACTCTTTTATGGATTCTTGCTGTATTGGCCAAGAGTTTGCTTAAAGGCTTTTAATCACTGCAAAAAAAAAAAATAGAAGACTGGATAAAGAAGATGGGGCACATATACACCATGGCATACTATTCAGCTAGAAGAAATGATGACATCGGATCACTTACAGCAGAATGGTGGAATCTTGATAACATTATGCGGAGTGAAATAAGTGAATCAGAAAAAAACAAGAACTGCAGGATTCCATACATTGGTGGGACATAAAAACGAGACTAAGAGACATGGACAGGTGTGGGGTGGTTATGGGGGGTGGGGGGAGGGGAGGGGGAGAGGGGGAGGGGGAGGGGGGGTACAAAGAAAACTGGATAGAGGGTGACGGAGGATGATCTCTCTTTGGGTGATGGGTATGCAACAGAACTAAATGACAAGATAACCTGGAAATGTTTTCTTTGAATATATGTACCCTGATTTATTGATGTCACCCCATTAAAATAAAATTTTATTTATAAAAAAAAAATCTAAGCAGAATATTTTTACCTAATTTTATAGAAAATTAAAAGTCCTGATTTGAATACTCTATCCAGCCCTCTACAAATAAAGGGCTCCTGATTACTCTTCATAAAAAGTATAAAATCTGAAGACTTTATAACAGCCTGCCAGAAAGCATTTCATTTTCCAAGTGAACAAAATAACAGTTAAATTATGTACTGAGGAGTATTTCAAACTCCTGGAAACATTTTAAATATTATAATTAAAGAACCATTCTTTTATAGCATGTCACTTTGCCCAGTATTGGAGCCCTATCTCACATTATCCCGTATCAAATGCAAAGAAAGTAAGGGAGTTAAACGAGCTCTCCTGGGGCCTACATGTTAAATTTCCAGGGTTTGGTGGGTGTGAGTCATAACATTTCATCACCAGGTTTTGATTACTATATAGAGAGAGCCTCATATACCCAGTGAAATACTTCAGAAAGATTCTAATATCAAAAAGCAGCAGTCCATCACCAAGGCTCCCCTCCATGCAGTCCATTACGTTCAACGTACAGCTTTAAAAAGAACTCAAGTCTACCAATAAAACTTTTAATAAAATAGGCTCTATCGGTAATTTTAAAAATTAACTATATAAAACAAGAATGCCCACAAGAGATCTTTAAAGCTCCTCCAACTATGTTTGGAAATAACATGAATGATCTGCTTCCAACCATGACAGAGTATCTGGTACAAAATTTACTATACTACCCAAAATATATGAGGCAACTGTGTTCAGAAACGAGTAACAAACAGTCAGTGCAGGTCTGAGACCTTTCAGGAAAGGAAATTTGAAGTGAACTTCACAATGGCCCTAGCTTTCTGCTGGGAACACTTATCTGTCCCAACAAAAGGAAGACCAGCCCCAGTAGAGCAGCTGGGAGACAGAGACCAGATTTTTGAGAACGTGTTCCTTGCTGATCAAGGGTGCCCCTAACCCCCAACTCACACAGGGTGAGGCTCTGTGAGGTCTAGCAGAGATCACCTAGCTTGGGGCTGAAAAGAAGTACAGTGCTGGGAGTCTTTGGAATTCCTGCCTGTCACAAACCGAATGTCTGTGCCCCCACAAAGTTCTTATGTAGCTAACCCCCAGGGTAGCTGTATTTAGACACTGGGCCTCTGGTGAAGTTACTAAGATAAAATGGGATCATAAGAATGGAGCCATAATCCAGCAGGATTCAGTGTCCTTAGAAGAGACACCAGAAAGCTCTCTCTCCCCCCTCATACACATATAGAGGTTATGTGAGCACACAGTGAGAAGGCAGCCATCTGCAATCCAAAAGGAGAGCCCTCAACCCTGTCGGGGCCTTGATCATAGACTTCAAGTCTCCAGACCTGTGAGAAATAACTTCATGTTGTTTAAACCACCTAGTACATGGTACTTACTTATGGCAAGCCAAGCAGATTAGTACTCCACTCACCCAGAGCAGAAAGAGCATTTCGAGCATTCAGTTCAAATCCCAAAAAGGCCATACTTTAGGAGTAAAGGCCCCTTAGTTCACTATTAGCATAGGCCTGCTTCATAAAGAAAATCAAGTCTGACAAAAACCTAAAAGATCCTGCAATAACATAACCTGAAAGAACAAAACTCAGCACTCCAAGAAGACAACATAATCTAGCCTCCTTACAGAGAGTAACTACTATGACCAGTGTAATATAAAAAAATCACTAGATATGCAAAAGTGTCCCACAAGCAAGATAAAATTAATAAAAACAGATAATTGCATAACCTGAATGTTAGAATTAGCAAAAAAGTACTTTAAAGCTAGTATTATATACTTTTTCCAGAACTTAAAGCAAAATTCGGTCATTACCAGTGAGTAGATAATGACGGCTCAGAAGAGAAATGGAATATACAGAACTGAAAAGGACAGTATCTCTAAAAATATTCACTGGGTGAGCTTAAGAGCAGACTGAAGATTACAGAAACTATTAGTGAACATGAAGAAAAGTCAATAAAAGTAATCAAACTTGAAAAAACAGAAAAAATATTAAAAAACTGAATACTGCCTCAGTCTATTAGTTTTTTAAACTTGCTCTGGAACAAATTTACTGCAAATTAAGTTGGTTTAAACAGTGTTTTTAAACAGCGGGTCTGAAGACCAGTTTGCCAGAAACTTCGTGCCAGTCCACAAGAGTTAACCACCCTGATGTTATATGAAGATTATAGACCAAATGATCTCAGTCAAATTCGCTTATGCTCAGGGTAAGTTCTGCCTTAGCAGTCTCCAAAATAATTCTATTTTCACCAGTCCCCAAGTAAAAAATGTTGGAAACATCACCTGTTATTAATTCACAGTCCTGTAGTTCAAAATCTAAGCAGACTTACAGGTGTTCTACGCTCAAGGTATTACAAGGTTTGTTGGGAGATTGATGATATTTTACTAAAACATGGTAACTAAATTTATGCATATTGAAATTATATGAAGTGAAGTCTTCCTGTACATTAAAGCAGAGTTTAAATCTTTCTTCAAACGTACATGGAACTACCAAAAACTAGAAATAATCTAGAACAATATACACAGTATACTCACTGATTACAATGTTTTTATTAGAACAAATGTAAAACCCAATCACGTAGAAATTAACAATCAGAACATAATTCATATTACAACAGAAGGCAATATAAAAATTTACTATATTAGGATACTTCATTTTAATATCTCGGATGTAACTAAAGAAATGCTTAGATTTTAAAGGAAAAATTGTTTTCATGTGTTAATAAAAAAAAATTCCTTTTAGACCTTAAAATTATAGAATAACATGAAAAACTGGCAAAAAAATTTTAGAGCAGAAATAAACTAGAAAATAGAAAGCAAGTAAATGAGTAAAATTCATTTTGGAATCTAACAGGAAAATACAGCTGGCAGCTTTAACTAAAGATATAAAAATATTCTTTCTTTAGATTATAAACTAAAAAATTATTTGAAAATGTAGGTGAGTCTTTTTTTCTAGTTTATAAATAATTCACACGTTTACACTATTAAAATAATGATATACACTTGTTACTAAATTTCTACACCTTATAATTCTTATGTAAAGATAGATTAAAATATTTAAAATACCCAATACCTCAATCTGCTAGATTATAAAGATTTTTCAACTGCTTCTCTGACTCCAGTGATACCAACCACACTTACCACTGCAGAGTACTTGGGTTTAACATACATTTTCTCATTTAATCCTCCTCTCCATTTAAATGTTTTGATTTATTTGGGTAAATTTTTATTGATGCAAATCTTCAGTTTGCTCTGGGGAAAGCAGTAACATAAATTCTACTTTAAAATATACTGTTCAGGCCTGACCTGTGGTGGCGCAGTGGATAAAGCGTTGACCTGGAAATGCTGAGGTCGCCGGTTCGAAACCCTGGGCTTGCCTGGTCAAGGCACATATGGGAGTTGATGTTTCCAGCTCCTCCCCCCCTTCTCTCTCTCTGTCTCTCCTCTCTCTCTCTCTCTCTCTCTTTCTCTCTGTCTCTCCTTCTCCTCTCTAAAATGAATAAATAAATTTAAAAAAATTTAAAATATACTGTTCATTAGCTCCTAAAATAAAAACCTATTTACAGCTCTAAGTACTGAATGATAGCTAACAACTGAATTTAAAACAATAACAACACCTAATAGCTTCAAAGTATTTTACATATGTAAAATCGCTTATACTTCAATGACTTAAGAATTCCTCATTTTATAGATTTGGAAACTGACAGAGAAATTAACTATTCAATAGCACAGGTCATATAACTAGTAAGTGGTGAAACAGACTTACCTGGGCAGTTTGCCTCAGCATATACTCTAAGTGTAAGGACTATACTAAACTGTCTCTTGTTCAAAACTGCTAAATTAACCCTTCCCAACAGGTTAGTTTTCAGTTTCTCTAAGTGTGAACATTTTAAACATACTGAATAGTTCAACTCTTGTTTATAAGGAAAGGACCAGCCAAATGCCATGATTAATCTGATTTATTACATCATCTAAAAATAGATATATGTAAGAGCCTCTTGCTCTGGGTGAATACAGAAGACTGCAGCTCCTTTTCCATTTCACTTGTCACCACCACCATTTTGGGGGTGGGGAGAACACAGAAGATTTGGGATAGCTAGACACATGGGGCAGATAGGAAGGAGGAGGAGAAGGATAAAAAAACACATCAAAATTACCCTTTACTGCCCTTTAATAGTGCAAACCATCTCTTAGTAAGGCAAAAAATATAGGACCAGCTTTATACTCCTGCAAGTTCACTTTCTTCTTAGCTAGTACTTCCAGATGTCCACTGTAATCCTGTGAGGAGAGCCATGCCCATCCCAATTCCATAAAGCAGGATGCTCATTTCCATAGCACCCTGACATTAGGAAGCAAGGCAGAAGCAAAAATGCAGTCAGTATAATTTGTTTTGAAATTGAGTTAATGGGAAGCTTCATGTGCAAGACACTTACTGATAGCTAGAGAAAAATGAGTCTCCAAAGTAGCCACTCAGTACCAAAACATCACAGACGGAGAATCAAAAGCTATTATATTAGGCTGGGCAGCTAGCTGATCACATGACCTCTGCAGATTTGAAGAAATTACGCACACTCTGTGTATAGATGCAGCTTACACATATCACCCATTAAACAATGAAGACCAGCCTTCCCTACACCCAGCTCTGAAATTTACTTACTAGCTTAAGGCCTCAGCTCTGAGTCAAATCTGAATCCATGTTCTCATTTGTAAAATGAAGATTAAAATGGTTGCCATGCTTAAAAGAGGAATTATGGAAATTAAGTGAAAATAAAACTGGATGAAAAACTAAATAGATACTTAAAAAAAGAGGACATTTATTTGGTAAATAAATATATTTAAAGGTGGTGCCCAACATCAATAGTGATCAGATAAAGACATATTAAAACCACAATGCAATAACACTCAAATGGTAAAATTCTTAAATCTGTACCATCAAATACTGGAAATTTCTGACCTGAAATTCAAGTAATATGAGCTAAAAATAATTTCAGAATGTCAATTTTCAGGGGGCAATCTCTGATATCTGTTATACTGACCTGCTTAAATTTAATCCCTATATTAAATACAAACCTTTATTCACTATCAAGTGTGAAAATATATCAAGAAAATACGAACTAAAATTGGAGTTGGGAAGGCCTGTAGAGGGAGCGTTCACACCCTACAATTGATGTCAATTACCCCCCCCCCCCCAACAGGAAGAGACATACCATTCATCTTCAAAAGAAAGGTGTCTCTACTACTCTGGAAGAAGGAAGATTTTCTCAAGCCCAAGAACAAGCCCAGCCAATGGAAAACACCCCAGTTCAACCAATGAGAAGCCATCATCACTCTGAACTCCTATATTCCACCAATGAACTTTCATTTTTCTTTTGCTAATGACTTCCCTGTCTCACCCTCCTTCCTATAAAAACCTTTAATTTTGTATAACTGTGTAAGTATCTCTGTTCTTGCTAGATGAGATGCTGCCTGATTGATGAATTGTTTAATAAGGCCAATTAGATGTTCAAATGTACCCAGCCGAATTTTTTTTTTTTAACACAGCCTAATAAAGCAATAATGTTAAAAAAAAATAAAGTTCTTACCCTTCAACACTCCACCTCAAGTGGTTAGTACTACTAGCAAAACCAAAACACTGAGTGCTCTGGATCTCTTTAAGTATTTAAGTAGAGCTTTTTAAAAAAGAGAATGTTAAGATAATTCATCTTATGATATATGAAAATAAAAGAAGCTGCTCCTGATAACAATAAAAGTCCCTTTTAGCTCGAATGAACTAAAATTGAGTCACTACATTTCTCATGTTGCAAATTAAAACTAATAAATGTTTCTTAAGAGTTTGTAAGTTTTCAGTTACAAAAAAATTTCTGTAACAATTTTTTATTCTCTATGTTACCATTTAAAAATTATATTAAATAATAGGGATATTGTGAATAACAAAATTTTTAAATCCTTATTTCTCTTCTTGCTTTTATCTAAGACCTATTAAATACAACTTCTGAAGTTCACTAAAAGTCAGTCAAAACTGTAACTGCTTCCCAGGACTTCAATTTTCAACATTTCTTAAAGGAAACTAAAGAAAGCTCTCTTTGAATGAACAGCGAAAGCTGTCACAATTAGGTCCCAATAGTAAAAAATGTTAAGTGTTCCACAGATATCAAAGGAACAGAGAAGTGCTTGTCCCTTAAGCATAAGTAGTTACAGGTCCATTAAGAAAACGTTAGCCTGACCAGGCAGTGGTGCAGTGGATGGAGTGTCAGACTGGGACGCAGAGGACCCAGGTTTGAGACCCTGGGGTGGCCAGCTTGAGCGCAGGCTCATCTGGTTTGAGCAAGGCTCACCAGCTTGAACCCAAGGTCGCTGGCTTGAGCAAGGGGTCACTCAGTCTGCTGTAGCTTCCCACCCCCCATCAAGGCACAGATGAGAAAGCAATCGATGAAGAACTAAGGTGCTGCAACGAAGAAATTGATGCTTCTCATCTCTCCCTTTCTGTCTGTCTGTCCCTATCTATCCCTCTCTCTTTCTGTTTCTGTCAAAAAAAAAAAAAATACATTAAAGCCCTGGCCAGACAGCTTGGTTGGTTAGAGCATCATCCTGAAGTGCAGAGGTTTGATGGTTCAATCCCCAATCAGGGCACAAAAAGGAACAGCTCGATGTCTCTGTCTGTCTCTCTCTCTCCCCGCCCTTCCTCTCTTGCTGATATCAACAAATAAAAAAAATTTTTTTAAGTTTTTTAGAAAATAAAATAAGGGTAATCTAGAAGATGGGAGCAATATATATGACTTCAAAAGAAGACCTAGCAGTGGCGCAGTGAATAGAGAGTCAGACTGGGATGCGGAGGACCCAGGTTCGAGACCCCAAGGTCACCAGCTTGAGCGCAAGCTCATCTGGTTTGAGCAAAGCTCACCAGCTTGGACCCTAGGTCGCTGGCTCAAGCAAGGGGTCACTCGGTCTGCTGAAGGCCCACGATCAAGGCACATATGAGAAAGCAATCAATGAACAACTAAGGTGTCGCAACGAAAAACTAATGATTGATGCTTCTCATCTCTCTCCATTCCTGTCTGTCTGTCCCTATCTATCCCTCTCTCTGACTCTCTCTCTGTCTCTGTAATAAATAAATAAATAAATAAATAAATAAGACCTAAAGATGCCAAAAAGCCAAGGTGAAACTCAGTCCTAAAAAAGAAAGAATAAGAGGAAATAATGTTTGGGCAATACCACAATGTCTCTGGTTTCTAGAAATAATACTCTCACCAATGTTGCCGACTGGCTATTTGAAATTAAAAAAAAAAAAGACTGTAAGCAAAAACACTTTAAAATGAAAAGTAAAAAAAAGCCAAGGTGGGAGAGGGCAAAGGTTAGATTTGGGTAAACAAGGTAACTAAGGAAAAAAATAACAGGAGATAAATGATATGTCTTTAAATTCTGTTTTGAGATCTCGGTGATAGATGCTTAGAACAGGGGTCGCCAAACTTTTTACACAGAGGGCCAGTTCACTGTCCCTCAGACAGTTGGAGGGCCGGACTATAAAAAAAAAAACTATGAACAAATCCCTATGCACACTGCACATATCTTATTTTAAAGTAAAAAAACAAAACAGGAACAACTACAATATTTAAAATAAAGAACAAGTAAATTTAAATCAACAAACTGACCAGTATTTCAATGGGAACTATGCTCCTCTCACTGACCACCAATGAAAAAGGTGCCCCTTCTGGATGTGCGGCGGGGCCGGATAAATGGCCTCAGGGGGCCGCATGTGGCCCGTGGGCCGTAGTTTGGGGACCCCTGGCTTAGAACCATCAGTTGTCAAGGAACTGGTGTTTGATACTCCACATGACATACTTAAGAACATGTACTCTTTTAACATTAGGAACATATCTGAGGTCCTTTCATTTAAAGCGTGTTTTCAAACTGCCAGTCCGTGGACCAGTCCACCAGATACTTTGTGCCAGTACACAAGAGTTAATCACCCACATTTATGAAGATTATCAAACCAATGATCTTAGCTGGATTTGCTTATGCTCACGGTGATTTCTGCCTTAGCTATCTCCAAAATAATTCTCCTATTTTCACCAGTCTCTGAATGTAAAAAGGTTGAAAACCCCTGATTTAAACAAACAAAAAAGCAACACAGAGACACATCCACTTAAGTACACTACTGTAGTATTATTCTAGTGTATACTCACTTGTAGAATAATCATTTTCTTGCCTTTCTGTCTTACTTTCAAACCATAATCTAAGATCAGTATTAAATGTTATCAAGGAATAAAAATTTATATTTTGAATATCAACATCATCCATTCATATGAATGGAAATATAAATTACAATCTTTTTTCTTTAAAATTCTAAAAAACTCTAAAAGAAATTGATTTTTATGATTTGACCAATGTGATCAGAAACCCACATGAAAGAACAAAGGCCAAAAACATGTAAGAGTATCAAAATGAAGAAAAACAAGACAGGGGACTTGCCCTACAACCTATAAAGGTCACTGAGATTAGAGGGTGGTATTGGCGCGTGGCAGCTAAAGAAAACAGTGTGGAAGAACAGAAAGCACAGATGCTAGCCTAATAAAAGGAAATGTCCTGTATGAAGGAGAGAGTTCTCCGGAACAGTGGGGAAAGGAAAGACAACTCAATAAATGGTGATTAGAGAAACTGGTTATTGTCTAGTGTCAACTGACTGTCCAATCAAATCCTTCATTGGATCTCACACAAAGATTGAGCCAAATGGATTAAAGATCTATTGTGAAAATAAAAAACTTTAATAAAACTTTCAGAAGAAAATATGACAAGATCCTTATATATTCAGAGTAAGTAAACGTAATGAAGAGGCAATTTATAGAAAAAGAAAACAGAATAACCAAGAAATATATAAAAGATGCTTAACTTCACTAGAAATGAAGTTGAAATTAAATGAAAACAATGACCTATTTCACCCCCATCAAACTGGCATACATTTAAAAATCTGACAATACCCAGTGTTAATGAAAATGTGGAACGGGGCCTTCACTTCCACGGCCTGTGGGAATAAAATATCCCACGAACACTCGGAAGGGTAGTTCTGCACACTCTAGTATTTTGCAACTCTGCGCTATCTCCACTTTCAATTTTTTTTATTTTTATTTATTTTAGGGGGGAGGGAGAGAGGAAGAGATGGGGGGGAGAGAGAGAGAGAGAGAGGGAGAGAGGGAGAGAGGGAGGGAGGGAGGGAGAGAGGGAAGGAGAGAGGGAGGGAGGGAGGGAGGGAGGGAAGGAGGGAGGAGCAGGAAGCATCAATTCCCATATGTGCCTTGACCAGGCAAGTGCAGGGTTTCCACCAGCGACCTCAGTGTTCCAGGTTGACGCCTTATGTACTGCACCATCACAGGTCAGGATATCTTCACTTTCAATACGGAATTTCTCTTTAAGGTACAATCCCTGGCAAATCTCTCAGACATATGAACAAGAAAACATGGATAAAAATGTTCACTGCAATATTGTTCGTAATACAAAAAAACTGGAAAAAACCTCCTGTCCATTAATGGGAGAATGGGTAAGAAATGTGGTATACTGACACTGTGGAACACGACACAGCTCTTAAAATTAATGAACTAGAGCTAGAAATATCATTAAAAACGCTGAATGACAAGCTGCAAATAAAATGCAAAGAATGACACTTTTATGAAGTTTAAAAACACACAAAACAATGCATATAGTATATATTTGTACACATAGTACATACAGTTGACCATTGAACAGCAGAAATTTGAATTGCATTAGTCTAATGCAGATCTTTTTCCATCATTAATTTGAAAAAACTTGCAGACAAACTATATAGTTTAAAACAGACATAAACTTATAGTAATGAGAAATACAGTACAATTTCTCTTCCTTATGTTTTTCTTAATAACATTTTTTCTCTAGCTTTACTATAAAAATACAGTCAGTTTTTCTAACCCCATGTTATTCAAGGGTCAACTGTATAAAATAGTTTATGGCTTTTTGGAGAGAGTTTAACCCTGAGAACGGAGGCAAAAGAATAAGAACCTCATTGTATTCAAGAATTGACTTAAGTACATGTTATAAAATTGAACATATAAAGTAAATTTGTATTACTTAAGTGCTATCCATATCTATTTTTGTATTAGAGTTTTAATAAAATATAAAATAAAATAAAGATAAAATCCCAGCCTGACCAGGTGGTGGTGCAATGGATAGAGTGTCATATTGGGATGCTGAGGACCCAGGTTCGAGGCCCTGAGGTCGTTGGCTTGAGCACAGACTCATCTGGCTTGAGCGTGGGGTCACAGATATGACTCCATGGTCGCTGGCTTGAGCTCAAAGGTCACTGGCTTGACCCCCAAGGTCACTGGCTTGAGCAAGGGGTCACTTGCTCTGCTGGAGTCCCCCAGTCAAGACACATATGAGAAAGCAATCAATGAACAACTAAGGTGCCAAAACAAAGAATTGATGCTTCTCATCTCTCTCCCTTCCTGCCTGTCTGTCTCTAGATAGATTGATGAAAGAAAGAAAGAAAGAAAGAAAGAAAGAAAGAAAGAAAGAAAGAAAGAAAGAAAGAAAGAAAGGAGAGAGAAAGAAAGAAAGAAAAGAGAGAGAAAGAAAGAAAGAAAGAAAGAAAGAAAGAAAGAAAGAAAGAAAGAAAGAAAGAAAGAAAGAAAGAAAGAAAGAAAGAAAGAGGTAAAAAAGAGAAGAGAAAGAAAATAAATCCCAGGCTACCTCACTGTCAAGTTCCAACATAACACAAGCCAAAAACAACATACTTGCATTCAAATATCACTTGGAAAGCCTCTTTTGAAGGTAAAAGTTCACACTTCAATCCACTGTGTCAGAATTTTACAAAGGTAGCAGGAGGTCAGCTCTGTGGGACACAAGTAAATGTATCTTTAAGGAAGGAGATACCAAGGTTGTTGAAAAAAAGGAAAGGTCTATCAGTGAAATAGTACATAGCAGAGGTAGAACCTGGCAAGAAAGATTGCCTGGACTAAGTAAGGAAAAAAAAGATATCCAAGAAAGAACCAGAGCAGGGGTTGTCAACCTTTTTATACCTACTGCCCACTTTTGTATCTCTGTTAGTAGTAAAATTTTCTAACCACCCACCGGTTCCACAGTAATGGTGATTTATAAAGTAGGGAAGTAACTTTACTTTATAAAATTTATAAAGCAGAGTTACAGCAAGTTAAAGCATATAATAATAATTACTTACCAAGTACTTTATGTCAGATTTTCATTAAGTTTGGCAGAATAAATCTTTATAAAACAACTTATTATAGCCTGACCAGGCGGTGGCGCAGTGGATAGAGCATCGGACTGGGATGCGGAGGACCCAGGTTCAAAACCCCGAGGTTGTCAGCTTGAGCACAGGCTCATCTGGTATAAGCAAACCTCACCAGCTTGGACCCACAGTTGCTGGCTTGAGCAAGGGGTCACTTGGTCTGCTGAAGGCCCACGATCAAGGCACATATGAGAAAGCAATCAATGAACAACTAAGGTGTCACAACAAAAAACTGATGATTGATGCTTCTCAACTCTCTCCGTTCCTGTCTGTCTGTCCCTATCTATCCCTCTCTCTGACTCTATCTCTGTCTCTGTAAAAAACAACAACAAAAAAAAACCAGAAAACAATTTACTATAGTTAAATCTATCTTTTTATTTATACTTTGGTTGCTCCGCTACTGCCCACCATGAAAGCTGGAAAGCCCACTAATGGGCGGTAGGGACCTGGTTGACTACCACTGAACTAGAGTTAGGAAACAGAACAGACAAATCATGCTTTGGGAACCAAGGTAATGAGACTGGAATAATTGGTACAGAATATAAAGAAATGACATTCCTTTTAGCATTAACCATTACATCTTCCTTCTGTGGCTCTGTCTTCCATGTTTCACTTTCCCCGTAAGAAGGCTGTACCAACCAGACTCCACATCAGGGATCCTACATTCCACTTTAAGATGCGAGGCTAGGGAGTGTGTTTATTTTTGGTTTTCCCTCAGCACAGCTTCAAAGGAATTTTATTTAACAAAACAAAAAGCAAATCCAGATTTGAATAAATCCAGTAAATATTTAAAGTGTTCTAATGCTATCATTCCTAGCATACCAGAGTTTGTAGGTTCTGACTCTGAAAAAAAAAAAAGGAACTTTCTAGCCTTTGACCTGCTTCCATTTGACAAATTATATACCATCATCAACTTAGACATTCTGACTCACTACAGCTTTTTCTCTGAAATCTGAGCAAAGGGTTTCTTACTCACGTGAATGAGTTCAGAAAGACTGCTCACCCCCTGGTGAGATTCTGTACAAACCAAAAGAACGTATCAAACATGTAGTAAGAGGTAAAGTTACTTCCTACAGGTAGAAGTACTGTCAGAAAAGTGGGAGAGAAAGAGGATAGAGTAAACACCTTTACAGAGGAAGAGTTGGAAGGAGCATTTTGTCTTCTCTCTGGGGGAAATTACTGTCTTAAATAAAGGGAGCATGTAAATAAAGCATGTCATGTATTTCTAGCACTACGATAATCACACTATAGGATAATTACCGTTTTTATGTGTGTATGCGTCTTCCATTAGACTAAATATCCTGAGGGCAGAAATTCAGTCTATTTATTTTTTTTATTTTTTTGTCCCCAGCACTTAATAAATGTCTGACACACAGTAATTATTCAATGCACACTTGTTGAATGAAAGGTGAAGAAAAAAAAACCAAAACAGTAAAAATCTGACTGAACCAAAGAAAAAAGAGTAACTACAAAAAGACAATGACAGCAAAGAAATAAACTATAGACATCCAAGTTAAATAATGACTTGCTTGTATTACCTAACTGTTTCAAATTAAAGGCTAAATTATGAAAAATGCAATATATAATTTTCCTTCTATAATAAAGGTTAAAGAACAACTTGAACTCCTGTTATTTCATTTCACTTTTTCTGTTAATTCCACTCGTCTACAACAATTACAGATGGGCCTCAATCAAATTCGCTTTCACCTTTAAACTGCCTTTTGGATACTTAGTTATACTTGAGTTAACAAATAAGTACTTGAAACTTTGGTTAACAGCACTGCCCATGAAATGAACCATTCAAGAAGTATTTTTATGTCTGCACAGTAGTGCCTCTCTAACCACACTGTGATCTGCTAAACCAGGCAGAACCTCAGAAGCCACTGAAGGGTTAGAAAAGCTTAGCAGCCAGAGCAACTCCGCCTACTTTTAGAAGTTTTCAATTAGAAAACAGTCTTCCAGGAAAGATTTCCTTTCAAGAAAGAGTTCCAGTTTTCAAATTTGAAAATCATTTGTCTAATTCTGTTTTTCCCTTCTTGTTTTATTTCAGTAGGACAAAATGAAGTCTTCACACCAACAATAAAAAATACAAGTCTCACTGCATTTAAAGGAAGACATCACTAGGTATCACAAAAGCAGAAGTTTCCTAGATTTATACCAGTCGTCTGTATTAAACTACCAAGAAAAAGAGTTGAATAAAATTATGAAAATACATACTTGAAGACTGACTAGGGTCAAGATATAATTATAAAATGCTTTAGCTTTCTGGAAATGGAAGCTACTTACATATTGTACTTGACTTGTGAACACAATTTGGGAATCCCATATTATATCAGAACAGGGCACTCTCTGGTCTTCTCATGATCAGAAAATTGTAACTATGAAACGGGTGGGTCACTGCTATAAAGTGACCTACCTATCTGTGTGACTGGTAATTTTCAGCCATGTATTTTGTTTGTTTGTTTGTTTGTTTTCATTCCACCAAGTTCTAAAAGTCTACCTAGGATTCTGTTAACTACTGCTACAAAATATATTACTTGGCCAGTTTGTTTCACTATTATTCTGGTGTCCAAAATAAAAAATAAGTTCTCTTATCCCACCCATCTTTTTCTCACTTCATAATTACTGAAATAAAAGTGCTCTTACAACCTCAACAAATATTAGTTGTTTTGCAATGTTTTGAGACCCTACACTTGCACCATCCACGGATAGAGAGTAACCCTTTTAACCATTCTACAGTAAGTCCTGAAACTATGCTATCAGGGTTTGAATACACTTGTGAAATAGGGTCTTCCTACTGAATGGGGGCAGGTCAACGTCTCTAGTGTTGGGCTGCCCTAGACAGCAGGGTCTCCGCTTTTGCATCACCTCCTAAAAGGGCGGGGGGTGCTTAACCAGCTCTAGAGGAAGCAAGAAGTGTGTATTGTCAGCTCCCCAATTATCTAATTAGTCCAGACTCCAACAAGCCCCAGGTCTTCTCCATTCCTGCGCTTGGCGAGGGGAATGGCCCTCTCTTGGGGTCCCCAACCTCGGTTGTGCAGAAGGCACTCCCAGACCAGCCGAAGTTACCCTCCCGTGACCAAGCAGCGGCGCCGCCCCTTCTCTCCCTTCCCTTTGGCTTTCCAGTCCCGGGAGGCGCCACCGCCCCCTTTCTGGCTCGACGCACACCCCGGGCCCCGGAACCAACGCTTACCCACGTCTTGTTCGAAGGGGTTGGCGGCGAACAGAGGCATCTCGCCGACAGCTGAGCCCTAGTCGCTGCGGTCTGGCTAAAATGGGCAGCTGCCCCGGGATAGGTGACCCGAGACCGCGGCTTCCTATATGGCTCGGCTTCCACGGCGTCCTCCTACTTCCGCCACCGCACCTGTCCGAATGCCGCCTGACGGGCTAGCTCCGGCTCCGCGCTCCGCTCCGCTCCCGCGCTCCGCCTCCAATTCCCGCCAGCCGTGGACATCCTCTGAGAGCCCCTGCCACCGCGGGCCGCCGGGAGGAGGGGGCAGCGCTTGTTCTAATTTCCTGTAGTAGTCAGGCGTTTGCCGCGGGCAGCTGTCCATCGCTAGGACCCCGGCAAGCCACGGGGCGGAGGACCTTCAGATGCCGGAAGTCGTCGCGCCTAGAACTAGGCGACACTAGTCTCAAAGCCACAGTGCCGGCGGCGTCACTGAGGGGGGCGCGGTCGCTCGGGATTTTCTGCGTGGAGTTTTTGGGTCAATCAGCTAAATATTTGGTTGTAAGGGACAAGCTGGTTCCTCTAGGCAGCCGTGGACCCGCAATTTCGTTCGCGTCACAGTCCTGTTACATGGAAACGGGGGGATCCTGGCGTAGAGGTGGCATTGAGGGTAGAAAAAGAGTTTGGCTCTTCTCTCCGCGGTTTATGGTGTTGCACTGTCCTGGTGGGTGAACCCCAGGGGAATAGTCTGTCTGGGAAGCGGTAGTCAAAGTAACTTTGACTCTGTGAGAACTCCTATTGGTTCCCATCCTGTAGCGGCCTGGAAATACTGCTGGACTCTGGGACTCCAAAGGGGAGTGAGATCGCTTCGGGGCTTGTTGGCGAGGATTAAGTGCAAAGAGGAAGGAGGCACACAACTTCAAGTTGCTGACGGTAGCTTATACAGGACAGTATATGACAACCCTGATGTACTGTAGTCCCCCGGCCCCTTATCCGAGGGGAATGCAATCCAAGAGCCCATTGGATGCCTGAAACTGGACATTACCTGTTTTTTTCTGTACATATGCACCTATGATAAAGTTTATAAATTAGGCACAATAGATTATTAACAATAGTAAAGTTAAGTTATACTGTAATCAAAGTTATGTGAATGGCTTTGGGTCCATTATTAAGTAAAATAGGATTACTTGAACACAGCACTGTGGTAGCACAAGTTGATCTAATAAAGAGGAAGCTACTACGTGCCTAATGAGGAGTTAGCACAGCTTGGATATGCTGGACAAAGGGATGATTCATTCCCAACCAGCTGGAGCAGGATGGCTGAAGATTTTGCGATGCTAAGCAGAACCGCTTGCAATTTAAAACTTGAGAATTATTTATTTCTAAAATTTTTCATTTAATATTTTTAGACCACAGTTGACCACGAAACATTGAAACCACGTAAAGCAAAACCACTGATAAGGGTGAACTGTATAGTTAGAGTCACAAACTCATATTCCCATAGGATTCAGTCAGGTATCTAAATGAAAGTACAGGCACCTCTCACTCAAACACTCCCTCTCCTTCTTAACCTTGCTCTATTTTTTCCTAGCATTTTACCACTTTCTAATATGTAATTTACTTATTACATTTTCTGTCTCCCCTCTTAGGAATATAAATTCCATGATCAGTTTTGTTTGCTGCTGTATCCTCAGCATCTAAAACAGTGTCCAGCAAGTTAATAGATACTCAACAAATGTTTTTCAAATGTAGCCATGATTATCTAACCAAACAGCTTGTATCTGAAGATTATAGCTACTAGTACACTTTAGCTATTTGTTGAAGTGTGGACTTTACTAGAGCTCTAATTTTAAAATAATATGTACATGTTAAGAATTACTTCAACATTTTAGCAATGGGTCAAACCAAACCATTTTACAATCTCTGGAACAAAGACTTGATACATAGAGAAGAGAATCCTTACACATGGAATAGATCAGGAAAATGGTTGCTTTTTATACTATAAAGAGAGGTGCACAGATAAGAAACATTTGCCAGTGAAAGAAGCTGGTTTTCAAAAAGCCCCACATTTAACCTAGGATGTTCAAAGTATGTGTTGGGCAGATAAAATATATTATGCTCACTTTGTTAAAGATGGCGCTGCCCACATGGAAGTTGTCACCCAGGTGATATTAATGTGTGTTGGGGGCAGGCTGTGGGCAGGCAGAATCCTTGTAGCCTGGGGCTTGGTTTTAGGACTAAGCTTTTCCCAACCTTTTTGATGTGGGGTGGTATAATCCCATCATGCCCCAGATAAGTGACTTTGTATGATATTAAACACTTCCCTATTTTGTATATTGGATTAAAGGTTTGGATTTCTACACTATAAAATGGGAGCAGAACGGGAGCTTGCTCTCTCGGTTCCTGAGATTAATATTAAGGAGAGAGCAGAGAAAGGCCACGTGGAGAAGGCCAGGAGAAGCAGCCAAGATGTCGGAGTGCTGAGTGAGAAGCCAGTTAGTGCAGAGTTTGTGCAGGGAGAAGGAAGGAGATGGGGAACATAGATGAATAAGTCTGGTGAGCTAGAAACCTTTGATTCTAGGAAACTCTGATAAGTCAGTAGCTTTGTGAGCACTGAATGTGAGTGGGTTTTGGAGCCCAGTGTGTTTTTACTTGCCTGCCGGGTGCAAGCTAGGGTTAAAGATGATGGCCCACCAGTTTTTGGCTCCGTTGTTTCTTTACCGACTGTCTGAATCCAATGTGAACCTGCATGGGCCAGGCTGCTGTGATGTTAGCCACAGCCACTGGCTTTACAGTATGTTTGGAGACGTGATGGATTTGTCTAGGATTAAGGCTTAGTGTTGCAATGGAAAACAAGGCTAGATGAGATAAGAGGAAACTGATTGGGAAGAGCCCTAAATGCAAGCTAATTTTTAACAAATTTTAGAATATAAGGCAGTAATCATTTAAAGATTTTGAGCAGCAGAATAGTTTTTCTAAAAAGAATTTCCAGGTTCTAATCTGACATCAGTGTGCATAACATGTATGAAGAAGCAGACCCAGTCAAAACAGTTTAGCTTCATTTGCAAGCCATAAGAAGAGATCATGTAGAGGAGCTTGCATTGAGATTAGCTCAAAGGATTGAAGCTTAACCTTTGAAAAGCATTCACATTTTAAAGAGACTCCTTTAGCTCCTCCTCATCTTTAATGGCCAGCATACCCAAGAATCTGTAGGTATTTCCCTTTCTGTGTGTGTACTCAGTCTCTTGGTGATTTCCTCCCAATAACAAAAAAATTTAAGTCAATAAGAGCCAGACCTTGTGTTCTAAACAAGAGGATGCAAAGATTGTTACTTTAACAGAAAATAATCTCAAATTTAGTTAAATTCTGTCTCTTTTGAGTTTTCTTGGTTTTGGATTTATACTCAGCAAATGTATGTATGATATTCTTACCTCACACCACTTTCCCTGAACATAGACCAATATCCATCCCCAGGTATGTTCTTTCCTTTCTTGCCAGTACGTATGAAACTTCACCCTAGTTATTTGTCTAGAAACACTGGAGGCAGTTGCAGCAAATCTTGAGAAAGTCAGATCTTGGAAGGCATCTTCCTCAGGTGACTTTTCTGCATTGTCTTCATGCAAAGGGAGGCCACTCCTCTAGCATGGGCAAGTGCACTGCTTCTGTTGGTCTCGAGGATAGAAGTAAATCTATCAGCTCAAATTTCTCAAGAGGATCCACCCCATTCTAGACCTCGATCTTATTTATCCCATTTGGGAGCTTGACTTTAGGAGACATGCTATGGGTTATGAATTCAACCTTCTTTTATATTTTGCTGCTCTCTAGGTCCTGAGTCTGATTTTTTTTTTTTAACCACAGTCGATGTCCCTCTGGCTACAGTAAATAAAGCGTACCCTCCCTCTTGCTCTTTACTGCTTTCTCATTTTTCTCTTTGTGTTTCAGTTTGGGCAATTTCTCTCTCTCTCTCTTTAGGATGAGTGATATGTTATTTTTTGTGAGTTTCCAAAGCATTTGGTTTGAGTATTTCTAATAAACTTTTTGGGGGAATAATTTTAGATTTACAAAAAAGTTACAAAGACAGTACAGTTCTCATTTACCCCTCATTACCCTGTGTCTCCCATTGTTAACATCTTATGTTTCCATAGTACATTTCTCAAAACTAAGAAACATATCAATTCTTTGTTATTAACTAAACTCTAGACTTTATTTGAATTTTACCAGTGTTTGCATTAATGTCCTCTTTTTTTTTTTCCCAGAATCTATTCCAGGTGTGTCAGGGGTCCCCAAGACCACTCCCAGTTTCCATGATTTGCTAGGATTCATAGACTCAGTATATGGTCATCTTCATGACTATGACTTATTACAACAAAAGGAAATAAAATAAAATCATTAAAGGGAAATAACATGGGGTGAAAGCTGGAGGTACAAGCTTCCAAGAGTCCTCTCTGATTCAAGTAGCACAGGACTTGCTCAATTTTTCCAGCAGTGAGTTATGATCACTCACATGAAATTGTCTACCCGGGAAGCTTATTGCAGATTCAAAACCCAAGGCTTAATTGGGGGCTAGTCACAAAGGCACCATCTCACTAATATGCACCCAGTTTTAGACTCTCAGAAGGAGAGCAGATGTTCAACATAAACTACATTGTTTGTATGGACAGTTTAGATACTATCTTATCTGAACTGGTGTTATCATTAAATTGTGGAAACTATCTTAAAACCTAAGTTCCCAGATGCCAGTCAAGAGCCAACCTTACAAGCAGGCCTTTCTAAGTCTCAGAGAGCCTGCTATGTTAACTCTTTTCTGCATACCAGGGTACCACATCCCATTTAGTTGTCATGTCTCCCTAGTCTCTCTGGCTTGTAACTGTTTCTTAGTCTCTCCTTGTTTTCCATGTTCTGGACAATCTTGAGAACTGCTGACCAGATATCTTGTATACTGTCCCTTAATCTAGGTTTGTCTCAGAGCTTTTGCATGCTTAGATGGGTGTTATGGGGTTTTAGAAAGAATACCATAGAGGTGAAGTGTCTCATAACATCAGTGTAAGGGGTACAGGATATCCATATGATATCTGGTGAGGGTAACTTCTCAGCACTTAGTATATGTTGCGTTTGTCAAGTTCCTCTACTTTCAAGTTAATATTTTTCCTTTTCCCTACTCTAAGGAAGTAGATCATTGAGTCTAGCCTATCCTCAAGAGAATTAAGCTTCACCTTCCATAGAGAGAAGTACCTAAATATATTATTGGAATTCTCATTTTTAATATTTATTTTATTAGGCAGAGGAAGGGAGAGAGCAGGAGAAAGAGGAAAATCTGTTCCTGTATGTGCCCTGACTGGGGATTGAACCAGCAACCCCTGTGCTTCAGGACTGATGCTCTATCCTGGCTATCTGGCCCAGGCAATATATTGTTGGAATTCTTCTGTAAGGAAATTTGTCTCTTCTATTTACTTACTTATTAGATTATTTATAGCAGTACAAAGTCACATATATTTATTTTATACTTGGTGCTGTAATCCAGTAATAGGTTTGTTGTTCTGTAGTTTTTGCTCAATTGTCTCGGTTTTGGCCACTGGGAGTTCTCTCAGTGGACTTCTAGTTCCTTTGATGTGTTCCTATTGTTTTCCTTTAGCATATCTTTACTCTCTTGCAGTACAGGATACTCCAGGCTCATTCTGTATGTTCTCTGCTCCAGTCTTAGAATCAACCATTTCTCAAAAGAACCCTGGTTCTGAAAGTCTTTTTAAAAGCTACCGTAGAAGATTTGTAGTTTTCCTGGTGTGCCATGAGTAAGCTGGATAACCTAAGTTTGTCTTTTCTTTCCTGCAGCACATGAATAGTAATTAACAACAACCAACCAACCCACCATCCTTAATAATTGCCTTTACCTTTTTCAAATGCTAGAGCTGTTCTAGAAGCCAGCACTTGCCCTTCTACCTTTACCCAACCCCAATTTACCACAGTCTTAGTAGTTGTGATGCTACAGAATTAGTTCTCAAAGTTTGGCATCCTTCACAAGTGGTTCTCAGGCTTACCCCTTCCCCTCTTAGGTGAGACAGAAAGGCTTAAGGGGAATGGAGTTGGGTATTTGTCATCCCCTAGGTTGATTAGGCTCTGGTAGAACCGTAGTTGTTAGGCTCTAGTAAAATACTTTCTCTTGAGGTCAGCCCTCATTAAGAACAGAATGCTTATTTCAAAATGGCTACTTTCCCCCTCCCCCTGGCGGAAGCTAAGGGGATTTTCTCTAACCCTTCACTCTGAAAACCTGGTAGGGCTCCTAGAGGCAACACTCACAAAAATTTGGGGGCCTGCCTATGACTGAGTCCCCCTGAAAATTTCAACTCTTAGACTTGTACACACTGAGCCTCAAGCAATTTGTCACTTACAGTTTGGGTTTTCCTACCCCCAGACTCCCCACTGGTTCCGTGGAGATTTCTGCTCCAGTAAGTTGTGATTCTCTATGTCTGACCTTCTGTCTCTCCAATTTGGGGAGCAGCTATTTGCCCTTTAACCTCAGTTTTCTGATGGATCTAAGAAGACTTGTTGATTTTCAGTTCAGCTGAAAATGGATGGGAGTGACAACTTCTAAGCTCCTTAGATGCACCAATAACCAGAAGTTGGCTCTTTTTCTCTTCTCTGTCATAGGTACCAAATGTTTTGGACCATGTACTAGAAACCTCAGAATAAGCTCTAACTTTGCTCCTAATTTTCAATTTTTTTAACCTAATTTTTTTACTTCTTTCCTCAAACTCTCTTTTTGCTGTTTCCCTCCCTCCTCCCTTCCCCTTGGGATCACCTTCATTCTATGTTAGGTTCTTGTTTCCTCCATGCCTTCTAATTCTTCCCTTTGAAAAAGAGTACTCACTACATTGTACACTTGAAACTAATACTGTATGTTACCTGTAACTGAAATATACTTCTCACAAAAATTAGAGGATATTTCAAAATGAACATGAAGTGATAAAAAAATCCCCTAATTTTCATGAGCAGTATGTAAAGAAATTGGCCTGACTTGTGGTGGCACAGTGGAAAAAGGGTTGGCCTGGAATGCTGAGGTCGCCAGTTTGAAACCCTGGGTTTACCTGATCAAGGCACATATGGAAGTTGATGCTTCTTGCTCCTCCCCCCTTCTCTCTCTCTCTCTCTGTTCTCTCTAAAATGATTAAATAAAGTAAAATCAAACATTAAAAAAGATATCAAGAAAATATTTTTTAAAACCACATTGAAATAACACAACTCACCTATTAAAATTACTAAAATATAACTAACTAAATATTACACATGAGATAGGGCACCCATCTAGGGGGATGGAAGGGCTGGGACCTACTTCTTGCTCTGTTACCTGAGTCATGAGTCCGTAGGCTGCATCTATCCCAAAGAGGAGGTCTTTTTTTCTAAAGACATTATGTGAGCTAGCATAGTCCTAAACACACACACACCCAACTTAAATATCCTTTATAGTTTGGTTCCCTTAGTCAAGAACCTTCTGAATTTTGCCTGCCACAAAAAGTTGAATCTCATTGTCTTAGTAAATAACCCATTCTTCCTGCTTAGTAACCTTATTTTCCATGGTTTGAAGTTTCAGTTTTTGAATTTAGATGAAATTTCAGATCACAGCCCTTCCACTGACTATGTGACTTTGGAAAAATACTAAGTTCTAGAAACCCCAGTTTTCTCATCTGTAAGTCTATACTTCATAAGTCTGTTGTGAAGACTAAATAGGATCATGAGAGCTTTTCATACAGTAAGTGCTCACCAGTGCTTATTATAGCATTTACAAAGGAACTTTTTGCAGTGATGATATTTGCATTGCTCGATACAGTAGCCACTAGCCACCTGTGGCTATTGATCACTTGAACTCTGGCTAGTGAAAATGGAGAACTGAATTTTACTTTTTATTTCATTTTAATTGGTGTCAACTTAAGCCACATGTGGCTAGTTGTTAATATTAGCACAGAACTAGAGAACATTCTAAAAATAAGTTGAAGGCGAAATAGAAGTGTCTTTTGTTTGTATTCCTTGTGCCTTATGATATTTCACTTTCCAAAAATTCATGTTTTCCTCTTCCACCTATCTTCTTTTACCTCTTTTTATTTTTCATATCTAGAAATTTATTTATTCTCCAGAAGCATTCCTTAGTTGGTCCCATCCACATCTTCCACTTCTCTGAAACTTTTATCAAACAGATGGTCAACGTTGCACTATTTAGCACTTAATATTTCTCTAAACTATCGTGTGTTTGTTTTAGCTCCCCAAGAGCACAGCATAAAGATCTATGTGGTTTTTAAATGCTCCTCCTAAGCAGTTAGCCTATTGCTTAGAATACTATAAACACTACATTAGGGGCTGAATATTTGCACACCACCAAAATGTATATGCTGAAATCTAACCCTCAGTGTAATGATATTTGGAGGTGGGGCTATTGGGAGATAATTATGTCATAAGAATGGAGCCCTCATTAATGAGATTAGTGTCCTTATAAGAAGAGGCCATAGCTAGCTCACTCTCTCTCTCTGGCAGTCTGTAACCCAGAAGAGGATCTCACCTGAACCCAACCTTGCTGACATGCTGATCTCAGACTTCCAGCCTCCAGAACAGTGAGAAATTTGTTGCTTATAACCACCCAGTCTATGGTTCTTAGTTATAGCAGTATGCATGAAGACACACTGAGTAATCCTATATTGCACTGATTTCCTGTCCTTGACCTCTCTGCTTCATTCCTCCTGCCTGCCAATCACTACCACCACTCTCCAAATGTTGGTTGAAAAGAACAAAGTGCACAAATAACCAATAAAATACTTACTACGTTTTCTTCCCTTTTCTACCTTTGTGTTACTTGATCTTCTCTATTCCTGCCCAATGAATAAAAGGGTTTTTCAGGTACATTACCCTTTTCATGTTTCATTTAGTAAATATTGGGTGCTTACTATTTGCAAAATGCTAGTGGTAGGGGCATGGGTTGATAATAGAAGACATAAAAATTATAATCAATATAATAGCTGCCCCTTAATGCATTGTATTAGGATGGAGAGAGTAATTTAGGAAAATGATTAATGGAAGATCAAGAAAAAGGGAAATACTGCCTGACCAGGCGGTGGCGCAGTGGATAGAGCATCGAACTGGGATGCGGAAGGACCCAGGTTCAAGACCACGGGGTTGCCGGCTTGAGCACGGGCTCATCTGGCTTGAGCAAAAAAAAAAGAAAAGCTCACTAGCATGTACCCTGGGGGGTTACTTGGTCTGCTGAGGGCCCATGGTCATGGCACATATGGGAAAGCAAGCAATGAGCAGCTACGGTGTCGCAAGGAAGAACTGATGATTGATGCTTCTCATCTCTCTCCGTTCCTGTCTGTCTGTCCCTATCTATCTCTCTATCTGACTCTCTCTCTCTCTATCCCTGTAAAAAATTTAAAAAAAAATAAAAAAAGAAAAGAAAAAGGGAAATACCAAGTTCTGACTGAATAAAGATCAATGGCATTTTGGTATGAACCCATTTAAAATACTTTGGTTGCCTAATTGAGGATGGACAGCCCTACAAATTTGGTGTTAGAAATGCTTCTGATTGTAATATAAAATCTTATCTCAAACCAAACTCTCACAAATCAAATAGATTGAGTCCTTAGCAAAATGAAAAGAGGCCTGACCTGTGGTGGTGCAGCAGATAAAGCATCAACTTGGAATGCTGAGGTCGCCAGTTCAAAACCCTGGGCTTGTCTGGTCAAGGCACATATGGGTGTTGATGCTTCTTGCTCCTCCCCCCTGCTCTCTCTCTCTCTCTCTCTCTCTTTCTCACTCTCTCTCCCCACACCCCACCTATCTAAATATGAATAAATAAATATATTTTAACAAATGGAAAGAGAAACTATGTATGGGCAGCCTAGAAAAAAAAATCATTTTGGAAATCATCTTATGAAAAAGATAATATGGAAAAAATAAAGAATAAACAGATGTTACAATAACATTAAAAGGTTATGTTGTAGAAGGAAAATGACATACAAATTCAGGAAATTATGTATGTGCACACGTGTATGTGCTTTAAAGAAAATTACCGAGATGAAATTTTCTTAAAACCCCACAACTAAAAAGCTCTAGCTTCACAAGACATCTAGCAGAATTAGTTGATTCTGTTAAGTAACTCTGTTTACTGGAAATACAACTGAAAAGTGAACTAATGTAATTACACTAAAACTTAGATTAATTTCTTCTACTTTATAATTTATTTAGAACTGGAGAATTATTTTTCCTTCTGTCGCCGTTATTCCCTTACTCTTCACAGTAGGTGGCGACATTGCTGCACTCCTGGAATCAATCAACAGGGCTTTAACTATGAAACCTATAGGCAAACTTGGAAACAAATTTCAGGGACCTAATTAGGCCAAAATTAAAAACAGTCCTTTCAGCCTGTCTGGGCGGTGGTGCAGTGGATGGAGCGTCGAACTGGGATGTAAAGGACCCAGGTTCAAGACCCTGAGGTTGCCAGTTCAAGCACGGGCTCATCTGGTTTGAGCAAAGCTCACCAGCTTGGACCCAAGGTCGCTGGCTCGAGCAAGGGGTTACTCAGTCAGCTGAAGGCCCACGGTCAAGGCACATATGAGAAAGCAATCAATGAACAACTAAGGTGTTGCAACGAAAAACTAATGATTGATGCTTCTCATCTCTCTTCTCTTTGTTCCTGCCTGTTTGTCCCTATCTATCCTTCTCTCTGACTCTCTGTCCCTGAAAAAAAAAAAAAAAAAAACACAAAAAAATACCAGTCCTTTCCATCTACCTTAAAAAGTCATATAAATAACACCTCATTATAATATAACATTTTACATATTCTACATTAATAATTTAATAAAAAGTATTTATTGACTAATTTCACCAGTGAATGTCAATAAACCAGCATATACTATTGTTGACCGCTCACTAGTTAACTCGTGTTTGAACTTGTATTAGCTATTTCAATTGTTGAAACTCAGGGTAATATAGAACTATTGTATTTGTGACTCTTCGCCCTGAGGGTCGAAGTTCAAAAAACAGCACACCATTCTATATTCTCATGGGACTCCTTTCCTTCCCACTCCTCCTGGCGTGAGACCACATCACAATCGAAGGTACGAAAAACAAAAACAATCAAAGTGTCGAGCAGTCTAAACTTGGACTATCTTTTAAGCCCTCGCAGTTTAAACATACATATCAAGGATATTGTAAAATCTTTCTTCCTCGTGTTCAATCCAACTAGAACACTTAAAGTGTGTGCTTCAAAAGAAAAGTGTGGCGAAACCAGATATATTTGCAAAACATGTTGCATACCATTACCCGTAGGTGATTGCTATACAGTATACCACACGAAAAAAATACTAAAATATATAATATGTATAAAATATAATATGTAGCAGATATGTACAAAGTTTCATTTAAATTCATTATGTATAAAGTATACTGAAGTTTATTTAGATTGTTTCACTTTCATACTCAATTATGAAAAAACTAGCTGATGACATGAGATAACTTCTGCATAAAATTGCCAGTCAACAATGTGTTACAATCCATATTCACTTAATTTTTATCATGAGAATTTAATAACTTGTCTCCCTTCAAGTTTTAATGTAAATACAGTATTTATACCTAACTTCATGTGTGCTGGTTATTCAACAATATTTATTATACTTCTGATGACCAGAACACCAAAAGGTACAGACAGAAGGGCAGTTTCCTGGGTGGGGCACTAAAGACAGGTAAAATCTCAACAACATTTGAGATTTAAAATATTGCTTTGAGCCAATACACAGCCATATTTACACATGATATGGAGTAGCCATTTTTAGTTGTCTTAAAATTTACCTCTTTGAGCTTTAAAGGGTATAACCTAATTTTAATATTCAGAATTTATTCAATATTGGTACTCAGCTATATCCTCCCTAGATCTTACCTTTGAAAATCTTTTTTTCTGTAAAATACAGAAAAATCATTTTTAAAAAAATGTAATAGTCTTTATATCCCGTCTAGTTTGGGTTCCCTTTTCTGATCCTTTCTGTGATCACTGCAGTCTTACTAGAAGCGAAACATTCCAAATATAGATGTAACGTGGTTTTCTACCAGGTAGGATTATACTTCTATTTTTGGTTTCCAATAATTTCTTGAAGATACCAAGCATGAGCTAATTAATTCCTTTAGAAATCAACTTCAAAATTCTAAGATTCTTTTATATATGCCTTCTAACTCAGCATTCGTGCAGCTTAGGTTGGCTTTCCCAAATGCCTTATTCTTTTTTTTTTTCAAAGCTGACATCATATTTATTTATTTCTAAGAACAGTTCAGACCAAAAAAGCAATCTAATAAGCTTTCATTTGGAAGGGCTCTCAACCTCTCATGCTTCAATAAAAGGGTATTTGTTCATTACATCTGTATTAAAAATGTACTGAGCACTTACTATGTGCCAGTTAATGTGTGATCCAATGAATGATACCTAGATAAATAGACAATGCCCCTGTATGTGAGGGCTTATAATCTGCAGAAAAATTAAAATGCACAAATACTTAAATTTTTTAAAGGATGAATCAAGTTTTGTGAGAGAACAGAGGAAAGAAAGATTTGTGTGGACTTGATTGGGAGGGATGAAAGCTTCATGGAGAAGGTTCTCTATGAGATGTGCATAAAGAATGATTAAATTTTAGCTAGCAGACATGAGGGAAAAATAGCTACTGAATTTGTTCTAGTGTCTAGGCACTATCCTAAAGCAAAATAGCTAATTTTTATTGAAGATATTCCATGTGCCATATATGATGCCAAAGACTTAATATGCACCAAATGTCTTACTCTTAATGTTAGTTGAAGTTTATCTATATTTTCTAGTTAATGGCAGTTTTCAATTCAAAAAACATTTAAATATTTACAAAAAGAATAAGAAACCACACTTGTTGCAGGAATTCATCAGATCCTCCACAAGTATATTTGTGGTCTTATAATATTTTTATAGCTCTCAGATTAAACATGAAGACAAGATGTTCTAAAAAAGCATTTAGTTTTGTTTGTACCAAAAAGTTACATGTATATCAAATAATACCTCTCTAATATATCAAAATCTATGACTTCACATCTTTGTATTACCTGCGCCTGGCTCAGTGGATGTGCAAACAACTGTTGGTTGAACGAATGCACTGGAACAGTCTTGGTGTTCTGAACCACCTGATTCCACCCACAGGCAGGCCTCCGGTGCCCTGTTGGAAGCTTGCCTGACTATCGTCAAGCCCTATGAGTAGTCCTTCTAGGCATCTTCCTCCTACTTTTTCTTGTTCCACTCAATGTCTCTGATTTCTATCCTGGGCATTGTTCCCAGCATCCTCCTCTCCCCTGTTCCCCCTTCTAATTGCTGCTTTGGGTAATAAAACCAAATTCAACATTCTCACCAGTTTGACTCTCTGCCAGGCTTGTTCCAGCTTTGGTCTCCGGCCTGTGTTTCATATCCTCTTCAAATCCTCTTACCCTCACACATTAACCCAGCCCCAGCTCAGCAAGAAAAAATGTGTAAGTACAAAACTGAATTTGAACATTTTAAACAATGAGATTATTAACAACTTCAGTAGCTGAAGTCATTGCCCTAGAAGGGAATCTATAAAGATGATGGGCCTAATTTAAAAAAGAATAGGGGAAGAAGCTGCAATTATCATAGGGTCAACATAATAAAGAACATATCCAAGAGATAACAGTGCAATCACTATAGCAGAGTTAGTCAATCTTTTTATACCTACCGCCCACTTTTGTATCTCTGTTAGTAGTAAAATTTTCTAGCCACCCACTGGTTCCACAGTAACGGTGATTTATCAATATAAAGTAGGGAAGTAACTTTACTTTATAAAACTTATAAAGCAGATTTACAGCAAGTTAAAGCATATAATAATAATTACTTAGCAAGTACTTTATGTCGGATTTTTGGTAAGTTTGGCAGAATAAATCTTTATGAAACAACTTACTATAGTTAAATCTATCTTTTTATTTATACTTTGGTTGCTCCGCTACCACCCACCATGAAAGCTGGAACGCCCACTAGTGGGCGGCAGGGACCAAATTGACAACCACTGCTCTATAGGAAAAGATCAGGGGCAAAATTACAAAGAGATTTTTTAGGAGGGAGAGGGACATTGTACTACTTCTGTTATCACTACACATGGTTAAATTGCTTTATTCAATAAGTTCAATAAATTAATTTAAACATGTTTGAATACTAAAGTGGAATTACCATAAGTAGCAAGTGACATTGCTGAAGGGCAAGAAAAGCAAGGAAGTGGTGGGTCACTATCCACAGTAAGGAATTTAAGATTTTTTAAATAGGGAAGACATTCAGAAGAAATGCAAAAGAAATTTACTTTTTTTTCTATAAAACCATAGTCTAAAAACTGTGGAGCCCTGGCCGGTTGGCTCAGCGGTAGAGCGTCGGCCTGGCGTGCAGGGGACCCGGGATCGATTCCCGGCCAGGGCACATAGGAGAAGTGCCCATTTGCTTCTCCACCCCCGCCCCCCCCCTTCCTCTCTGTCTCTCTCTTCCCCTCCCGCAGCCAAGGCTCCATTGGAGCAAAGATGGCCCGGGCGCTGGGGATGGCTCCTTGGTCTCTGCCCCAGGCGCTAGAGTGGCTCTGGTCGCCGCAGAGCGACGCCCCGGAGGGGCAGAGCATCGCCCCCTGGTGGGCAGAGCATTGCCCCTGGTGGGCGTGCCAGGTGGATCCCGGTCGGGCGCATGCGGGAGTCTGTCTGACTGTCTCTCCCCGTTTCCAACTTCAGAAAAATACAAATAAATAAATAAATAAATAAAAAATAAAAACTGTGGAAATATTCTTTATGATTCTAGCTACATGGTACCTGAAGAAGACTAGAATGACTTTCAAAATAACCCAGAAAGGCATCATCAGAATGAGAAATTATACTGGGGCCTACTATTTAAAAACCTGCCAATGCCTGACATGTGGTGGCGCAGTGGATAAAGCGTCGACCTGGACTGCTGAGGTCGCCGGTTCGAAACCCTGGGCTTGCCTGGTCAAGGCACATACGGGAGTTGATGCTTCCTGCTCCTCCCCCCTTCTCTCTCTCTCTCTCTCTCTCCTCTAAAATGAATAAAAAAAAATAAAGAAATAAAAAATAAAAATCTGCCAAATGATTAAAAAAGGTAAATGTATGACCAGAGTTTATAAACTGTAGCTCATACATATATGGCGGAATTTTTCAAAAACACTGTCACATATTATTTCACTTGCTTATAAAAATATAGTGAATATTAAGCATTGTAATCTTTATTTCAAAAATAAACAGCATATAAAACTATGAAGGGAATTGATAAAATGATAATATACCACTTAACTGAATATTAATGTATTATAAGTGCAGACAGTTCTTTGTAGTAAGAGATGCATTTAAGACAATGAGCATAACTAGTGACCATTAAATATTTTACAATGGACAATAAACTTGAGATAATTTTATAAAACTCAGTATAATAAAGATCTCAAAGTTAAGTGGTTGTAAAGAAAACTAAGATCAATTTGTAGATGATATATTCAAAATGAGTTCTTAGAAGAAAATAAAGGACTATATTCTTTCTTTTCTTTTCTTTTCTTTTAATTAAGTGAGAGATGGGGAGGCAGACAGACAGACTCTCACGTTTGCCCTGACAAGGATCCACCCTGCAAACCCTGGACCAGGCGATGCTCTGCTCATCTGGGTCCTCTGCTCTGCACCACGCAACCGGCTATTTTAGCACCTAAGGAGAGGACCTGGAGCCATCCTCAGTGCCTGGGGCCAAACTTACTTGAACTATTCAAGCCCTGACTGAGGGAAGCGAAGAGAGAATGAGAGAGTGAGAAGGCTAGGGGGATGGGTGGAGAAGCAGATGGTCGCCTCTCCTGTGTGCCCTGACTGGGAATTGAACCCGGGACTTCCACACACTGGGCTGACATTCTACCACTGTGCCAACCAGCCAGGGCTGGACAATATTCTCTCATAAAACATCTCCATGGTCTGAGTCAAATCTTAGATGCTAAAAACTATCACATAAATCCAAATATATCTCTGTATTTTCCTGAATACTCTATATGGAAGTCTTAATCCACTACCAAATTACTATGTTAAGGCTAGCCTTTAGTTACAAGATTAACGTCTTCCGTATTCCACTTAAAATGAAATAATCTTTGCTTCCCAAAACTAGCGGAATCCACATAGCAGTTATTAGAGAAATGGCAAATGAAACCCTAAGTGTAATTAATGACTGATTTTACCACTCCTACACTCAACACATCTTTTCCCTATTTTTGCCCCCACTAGAGAATAAAATGTTTGTGCTCTTTGTGTTCATGAAGGGTTCTGGAGTTTTAAATATAGACTAGTGAAAAATACATCTTTTTCTTTAGCTAGTCTCCAAATATTTATTGTTTGTTGTTGTTTATTGACTACATCTAGCCTACCTGTAGTATTAATTAGGCTGTGAAATTGAGTCAAAGCTAGAGAAAGGAAAACATAGTTCCTAAGTACTCCTTCATAATATTGTGGTTGACATTGTTTTTAGTTATATGACATTAATGAAGTGTTCATATTTGTTTCATAACAATCTTTCAAATGGGACTCATTAGCTAAATCAAAGAAGGTTTGCCCCTCTGACTGGTAGCTAATTGTTAGCGATAGCAAATACTGCCTTCAAGCACAAGCACACCTTTGATATGTAAACCAGCAAATCTCATTCTGCTCCCTTTTATCAGGCTCCTGAAGTCCAGGACACTACCCTCTGTTCTAAATCATCCCAGAGCCAGGCACCAGACTCCCGGAGACCACACCTGTAGCCCAGAGCCCACGGAAATTATTCAGATTATCTGATCCTAAACATGATTCTGCTGCTTCCCCTGCCTCATGAATTCCTTCCCATGAAAACCACAACACAGGCCTTCGCCCACACTCTCCCCTCGCTTGCTCTGCTTCCTAACTGACTGGTGCTTTCTGCAGCCCTGCGTGGTACGGCATGCCCACTCCTCCTGGGGATGGTAATTAACCAACTACTTTTTTTAATTACACTCATCTCCTGACCTGTTGGCCTCACCACACCTGAATAAAAACTAACTCCCAGGTATATTTTAAAAACGAGAGATGCAAAATGCAAAGAATATATACAGTGTGTCCGTAAAGGCAATGTGCGCTGTTGACTGGTCACAGGAAAGCAACAAAAGACGATAGAAATGTGAAATCTGCACCAAATAAAAGAAAAACTCTCCCAGTTTCATACCTATTTAGTGCAGTTCGATGTGGACTCACACACAGATTTTTTAGGGCTCCTTAGGTAGCTATCCCGTATAGCCTCTACAGACTCGTCACTGACTGATGGCCTACCAGAACGGGGTTCCTCCACCAAACTGCCGGTTTCCTTCAACTGCTTATCCCACCGAGTAATGTTATTCCTATGTGTTGGCGCTTCGTTATAAACACGCCGATATTCACGTTGCACTTTGGTCATGGATTCAAATTTAGCGAGCCACAGAACACACTGAACTTTCCTCTGCACTGTCCACATCTCGACTGGCATGGCCGTGGGCTGCTCTGCTGTATACACGGTGGTATGTCATCTGTGCATGTGCACATGCTGCCACATCATCCTACAGAAACTGGGAGGGTTTTCCTTTTATTTGATGCAGATTTCACATTTCTATCGTCTTTTGTTGCTTTTCTGTGACCGGTCAAAAGGGCACCATGACTTTACGAACACACTGTATAAAGAAGTTGATTTTGGAGTGCAATTTGAGGAACTCAGTGCCTGAGTCCCTTCAATGAGTCTGAGAGATAAAAAATCAAGCTCAATAAAAAGGTCCTCTCGGAGTACAATAGTCCACTGGATTTTAATGCATCAGAGTATAAAAAGACTTCCTTGTAGCTGATCTTTGAGACTACCACTTATCAAATATTGGTACATTATTGTATCATTGAAAAACATTGACAGTTATCTGGAAAGCTTTTAAAATACATCTCCCTTTTCTCACTACATATAGTATCTGCATGAGGCCAACCAAAATGACATTGAATGTAGAAATAGTAGAATGCAGCTGTCTTCTATTAAGCCAGCTCTTACAGAGACTGGAAAAACTGAGAGGTAGTCTTTTCACTAAATTTGTTTCATTTGGAAAATAAATTTATTTTTCATAAAACTACTATTTAGCCCTGGCTGGTTGGCTCAGCGGTAGAGCGTCGGCCTAGCGTGCGGAGGACCCGGGTTCGATTCCCGGCCAGGGCACACAGGAGAAGCGCCCATTTGCTTCTCCACCCCTCCGCCGCACTTTCCTCTCTGTCTCTCTCTTCCCCTTCCGCAGCCAAGGCTCCATTGGAGCAAAGATGGCCCGGGCACTGGGGATGGCTCTGTGGCCTCTGCCTCAGGCGCTAGAGTGGCTCTGGTTGCAACATGGCGACGCCCAGGATGGGCAGAGCATCACCCCCTGGTGGGCAGAGCGTCGCCGCTGGTGGGCGTACCAGGTGGATCCCGGTCGGGCGCATGTGGGAGTCTGTCTGACTGTCTCTCCCTGTTTCCAGCTTCAGAAAAATGAAAAAACAAAAAACAAACAAACAAAAAAACACTACTATTTAGCCTGACCAGGTGGTGGCGCAGTGGATAGAGCATTGGACTGGGATGCAGAAGACCCAGGTTCGAGACCCTGAGGTTGCCAGCTTGAGCACGTGCTCATCTTGAGCAAAAAGCTCACTAGCTTGGACCCAAGGTTGCTGGCTCGAGCAAGGGGTTACTTGGTCTGCTGAAGGCCCCGCGGTCAAGGCACATATGAGAAAGCAATCAATGAACAGCTATGGTGTAGCAAAGAAGAACTGATGATTGATGCTTCTCATCTCTCTCCATTCCTGTCTGTCTGTCCCTCTCTCTGGCTCTCTCTGTCTGTCTCTGTAAAAAAACAACAACAACAACAAAAACCCAAAAAAACTATTATTTAGAATAATGTAATATGCTTATTATTATATTTAAATGCTTAGTCAATAAATCTTTACAATGTTTATCAGTTTTAATTTAAAACATGTTAAATATCAATAGATAGAACCTACTTTTGAGAATGAAAAGAGGTCATGATACCAAAATTTTGAGAACCACTGGTGTAAAAGAATAGCAACAGGTAAAGCTGGAAAAGCAACAAAAGCCACACTGTGAAGCAACGTGGGTTGGAGGCTGAAACATTTTTTTCACCAAGGTAAGGAAGCTTTGAGCAGAGAGATAATAGTATGATGAAAGGAAATTTTAGGAAGAGAACTGTAGGACAGTTAGAAAAGATGTATGTGTCTGTTTCGTGTATTTTGGTGGAGAAGACAATGTCTGAGGCAGAGAAACAAGGCAGGAAGCTCAGGGAAATCCTAGACACAGGGTGATCGAGGTCTTGATAAGAATAGTAAGAGAATGAAAATAATAGCTAGTATTTGCTAAAACTTACTGAGTGCTTACTATATGCCAGGCACTGTGCAAAACACTTGGTATGGATTATCTGATTGTCTTCTCAGCAGTCTCCTAATTGTTAACTTTATAAGTTACATTTTAAAAGATGAGAATACTGAAGTAGAAAGAGGCTAATGTAATTCAGCCAATGAAGGATGAGGCTGAGGTTTGAACACAGGCCGTCTGACTATGGAGCCACACTGGGAGCAGAAGAATCAGTACAGCGTAAAGGAAGAATTGTTTCAGGCATTGGGTAGTGGGACAGATGTCTTAGGTGTCCTCTCCGATCCCCTTACTGGGCAGTGTATCCATCCCCAGCCACCATGAATAGAGGCTGCTGCTGCACCTTTGGGCGAGTCTTGCCTTTGGCTAACAGGAGATGATTAGGAGGACTAGGAGGCTGTGGCGATGGCTCACAGCAGGTCGGTCGCTGAGCAGGTGTACAGGAAAGCCTCTGTACAAGTTTTTCCCTCTTTCCTGGCTTGCTTGAAGGCTCCCAGCGCAGTTCGGCGAAGCCGAGACTAGACTTCTCCTGAAACCCACCTTTGTCTGGCTCCTCCCCCTGCCCTCTCCTGCTACTCTCACTGCTCCTCCCCCTGCCCTCTCCTGCTACCTTGATTCCCTTTAGTGTCTTGGGAAAGCTCACTCTCAGGAAACCAATTGTGTCTGAGTCTCTGTCTTGGGTTCTGCTTCCAGGACCCAGCTGAGACACTGAGGAAATTCGTTCTAAAATACCTTTTCGAATTCTCTTCTTTTTGTGAGTCTCAGACATTCCACTGTCTCTGAGATGGATTATAATATAGTCTCTCATTAACTTGGCTTTTTTTTTTTTTTTTTTTACAACCAGGTACCTCAAGAAACCCATTAAACATTAGGATCTGTGACACATGTGTTCCAAATCACAACTTCAACTAGAACCTTCAGTGCTTTCTTTTCTAATCAAGCTATTGTAGGCACTCAACCTTCCTCTTAGAAGAATCACGTGAGGACGGACACTCCCTGCTTTATATCCCTCCAGCACCTCGCATGGGATTCGATACTTTGGAAATATACAATAAAGGTATTAAGTAAAAAAAAAAAAAAAAATCTCAGAATTTATGAAGTTATGTTCCTGTTACCTTTACAGAGGAACATCTTTCTGAGAATCTAATACAGGCATACCTCAGAGATGTGGGTTTGGTTGCAGACTACCCTATTAAAGCAAGTATGGCAATAACGGGAGTTCTAATCTTTTTGCTGGGGGAAGGGCTTGTCTTTAGTTTACTAAAAAAACCCCACACCCCTGTGAGGCACAAGAAAGCAAAGAACAATGAAACTGGGGTCTGCCTATGTCGTTCTCTTTCCTGCGTGTGAGTTCACCTGGGGGAGCTGACGAAGAGCTCAATGGAGGGCTCCATCTCTCCTTCCCACCCTCCCTGTGATTTTAGTTCTAGAGGGCTGACGTAAGGTTAGGAGTTTGCATCTTTAGTAACACCACAGGAGATTTTTATACAAGAAGTCATTGGGCTACACTTTGAGAAACACAGCTCTCAAATATTTAAACATGACATAAATCTGCCTATTCATACACACACACACACACACACACACAGTCTGAGAAGGACACAACCTCTGTAACAACCATGAACACTGTGTTTTACCCATAGCTGTGCAGGGTAAATTTAAGAAGTGCAGGCCAATTTAAGGATCTCAGAACATTTTCAGACTTGCCAAGTTGCATTGAGATTCCTTCCTTAGTAAACAAGGAAATGATGAAAAATAATGCTTCTGACAAGTTTTGAACTTATATATGTCTAACATCCTACACAGTGTATCATTAGATGCCTTCTAACATGCTATTAGTGCTCAGGGCCTTGGTCCTGGCACACATGGGCCCAGTGATTTGTACAGCCTTCGGGCAACCCGCCCTTCCACCCTTCAAAAGCAAAACACAGTAATGAATGCTTTTGAAGTGTCTCTCAGGTAAATGACCTCTGCCACCTAGAAAGCACTATTAAACTGATGTCTGCTCTGGGAAGTTGTTGCTGCAACATTATTAATCAGTTGGTGAGCATGATGACTGTGTGAAAAAGCCAGAAGTTCTGAGGTGTCTCAGAGGGGTTAGTTCTCCATACTGGACGTCAGTGATTTACAATAAACCATGCTGCTGAAAGGCTCGTGACAACCACCCCCAGCTTATGCATGGTCTCTCCTGACATTAGAACAGCCCTAAAAAGCCTGTGAGTAGGGCGGCCTGCTGTAGCATTGCTCCGAGAACGGGCGACAGCACTTTTCCTGTCTCATCAGTAAATGTGCAGTGCCAGGGCTTATCTTACTCCCTGCAATAGTCACTAAATTTTAAGTGTCTACTTTGCTAACATTTCTTCTGAAAAGATAACTTTGTAACTTAAGATATGGAAAAGTTTCTTTCCCAGCTGAGAGGAGTAAACTCATAACAGACTGAAACTCCAACCAGATAACAAAATATAAAAACTAACTACCTGAGAGTTCTGCAGAGTGAGCAAAAGGCAGCACATTTTGAAAAGAAATTAAAATTTGGAAGACATGACCAGCATGGGGTGAATTTCCTGCGTTTTAGGGTGTTTTGTTTTATTTTGTTTTGTTTTTCACAGCTTGGCTCTAGGGTAGACTACATGTGTGAGGAAGCATGTGTGAACAGCCAAAATGGAAAGAAAGACAGTCATCTTTCTGCCCTGAGCAGCCCACAGAAAGAATCTGGGGTAAAAGAGCTTCCAGGGAGTGAGACAGAACCCCTGAAAAGAGACAGCCTAACAAGGAGAATCCCAAATTCTTAGGTATAAATTCTGCCCAAGGCAGAATTGAGCAATACATACATAGGCAGACTGCATAGTTCCCCTTAAATAAGATATCTGAACTGGGATTTGAGCCTCGAACCCACTATAGGCAAGAAAGAGCTTGCAGTTTTAGTCTAACCAATTACTAACCTGCTTAAACAAAATCTCAACATTCTTTGGAGAAATATAGAAGAATCCAGAGTCCAGAGCCCATAACACAACTTACAACATCTAGGATATAATCCAATTTTCTTGACTTTCAAAGAATTAGGGAAATGCAGTACTTAAGAGAAAAGACAATCAGAAAGTCTAATCTCAGATGACTCAGATATTAGAAATACCAAAGACTTTAAAGCAGTTACTGCAATTATGCTCAATGTGGTAAAGAAAAATATAATTACAATGAAAAAAAAATGCTGAAATATCAGCAGAGAAATAGAAACTATAAAACAAAGAAAATGGAAATTCTAGAACTGAGCAGTTTAATATCTGAAATAAAATTTTCACTGGGTACACTTAATAGCAGAATGGAGATGACAGAGAAGTCAAAGACTTGAAGATAGATTGATGGAAGTTATTTAGTCCAAAGAACTGAGAGGAAAAGGATTAAAAATAAAAAGAACAGGCCCTGGCCCCTGGATGGTTGGCTCAGTGGTAGTGTGTCAGCCAGCATGTGGAAGTCCCAGGTTTGATTCCCAGTCAGGGCACACTGGAGAAGCAACCATCTGCTTCTCCACCCCTCATCCTCCTCCTTCTTTCTCTCTTCCCCTCTCACAGCCATGGCTTGATTGGTTGGAATATATCAGCCCCAGGCATTGAGGATGACTTGTGGAGCCTCCCCTACAGGCACTAAAACTAGTTTGGTTGTGAGCATGGCCCTTGGTGGGCAGAACATGGGCCCCAGATGGGATTTTCCAGGTGGATCCTGGTTGGGGCACATGCAGGAGTCTGTCTCTCTATCTTCCCTCCTCTCACTTGGAAAAATAAGAAAAATAAATAAGTAAATAAATAAATAAAAAGAATAGAACCATAGGGATCTGTGGAATCATATCAAGCAGTTGAGATTATGTGTAATTCATAAATATTTATAATAACTGACAAAATTAAAGGGAGAAATAGACAATGATAGATGTAAATTTCTCTCATAAATTGTTAAAAAAAAATAAAAGAAGACAGTCAAGACATTTATTTAAACAACACTATTAACCACCTTGAATTACTTTGTAGTGTTGAATATTTATATTAGAAAAGAAGAAAGGTCTAAAATTAATTACCTAAACTTTTACCTAACATGCTAGAAAAAAAGTAAATTAAGTAAAAGGAAGGAAAAACTTAAAAGTACAGTGTGAGAAAAATTTACAAACCAGTCTCACTCATGAATTGAAATGCAAAAACCCTAAACAAAACCTTAGCAAATCATATCCAGCTAAAAAATATAATGCAGATAATAAAACAATTTGGTTTAACTTCAAGAATACAGGTTTAATTTACCACTTTAACAATATAAAGGAGATAAATCATATGATTATCTCCATAAATGCAGAAAATGCATTAGATACAACATCATTTATTTGTGATAAAACTTTTAGAAAACTAGGAATAAAATTTTCTAAACTTGACAACAGATAAGTATAACATGAAACATCATAGTTTCTTCACAAAACAGTGAAGCCTTACTTTTGACATTAAGAAAATGGCAAGGATAGCCACAGCAACCATTTCTATATAGTAGTGTACTGGATGTCCTAGGCAACACAGAAAGGCAGAAAGAAAAGAAATAGAGATGAAAAGAAAGAAATAGAAAGTTCACAATTTTGCAGGTGATATAATCATCTACATTAAAAGCTCAAAATACCTGACCAGGTGGTGGCGCAGTGGATAGAGCATTGGACTGGGATGCGGAAGGACCCAGGTTCGAGACCCCGAGGTCGCCAGCTTGAGCGCGGGCTCATCTGGCTTGAGCAAAGAGCTCACCAGCTTAGATCCAAGGTCGCTGGCTCCAGCAGGGAGTTACTTGGTCTGCTGAAGGCCCGCGGTCAAGGCACATGTGAGAAAGCAATCAATGAACAACTAAGAAGTGGCAACGCGCAACGAGAAACTGATGATTGATGCTTCTCATCTCTCTCCGTTCCTGTCTGTCTGTCCTGTCTATCTCTGCCTCTGTACTCTGTAAAAAAAAAAAAAAAAAAAAAAAAAAAAAAAAAGCTCAAAATAATGTACAAATTAATTTTTTTAAGATTTTATTTATAGGACCTGACTGGTTTGTTTCAGCAGTAGAGTGTCAACCTAGCATTTGGAAGTCCTAGGTTTGATTCCCAGTCAGGGCACATGGGAGATGTGACCGTCTGTTTCTCTCCCCTCCCACTCCCCCTTCCCTCCCTCTCTCCTCCTCCCAAAGCCATGGCTCAATTAATTCGAGCATGTTAGCCTCAGGTACTGCAGTTGGCTCTGTGGAGCCACTGCCTCAGGCACTAAAAATAGCTAGTTTGTGAACATGGCCCCAGATGGGCAGAGCATTGGCCCCAGATGGGGGTTGCTAGGTGGATCCCAGTTGGGGCACATGTAGGAGTCTGTCTCTCTCTCTCCTCCTCCTCTCACTTGGAAAAGAAAAACAAGAAAAAAAAAAAGGTTTTATTTATTGATTTTACAGAGAGAAGAGAGAGAGGAGGGTGGAGCAAGAAGTATCAATTCATAGTTGCTTCATTTCAGCCGTTCATCGGTCACTTGTTGTATGTGCCTTGACTGGGCAAGCCCAGGGATTTAAACTGGCAACCTCAGCATTCCAGTTTGATGCTTTATCCACTGCACCACCACAGGCCAGGCATGTATGGATTAATTATTAGAATTAATTTCAACAACTTAACAAGGTTACTAACATCAATATTAATTGCATTTCTATAAACCATCAACAAATGGTTCAAAACGAAAAACTTAAAAGATAATTTTTTAACAGCATTATAAATATGAAGTATCTAGAAATAAATTTAAAATAGAGTTATAAAATTTTTAAGATACAGTTATAAAATTTTATATGGAGACATTTAAAAAAATACCATAAACTATTTGAGAGATGCCATGTTCATTGATGAAAGAGTCAATATTGTAAAGATGCCACTTTTCCCCAAATTGATCTATAGGTTTAATGTAATTCCAATCAGTACCTCAGGGAACTTCTTTCGGTTAAATTTAAACAAACTAATCCTAAAATTCAAATGGAAGAGCAAAGGTTAGTAATAACTAAGATACTTTTGAAACATATGAATCAAGTGGAGCAACTTGGCCTACCAGTAATAAAATTAACTTACAGTATTTAAAATGGTACAGTATTTGCACAGCTACAGGCAAAAAGACCAGTAGGGAGAATTAAGAATCCAAATATGACTATTTGATGCTTGACTGAGATTATCACATCTTGCAAATAAACAAGGAAATACTGGCTTTGCAACAAATGGTGCTGGGAAAATTGAATGACAATGAGGAGTAGGGTAAAAAATAGCAACCCCTACTTCACACCATACACATAAAAATGGCAGGTTACAGACCCAGTAGAAAAATAACAATCAAATTCTTAGAAAACAACATTGGATAATATCTTTATATTATAAGAATGGAGAAAGATTTCTTAAAGCAAGGAAGTACAAAAATAATAAACCAACTACATTCAAGTTTAGAACTTTTGTTCATCAAAAGACACTATTAAAAGTGAAAAGAAGCCTGGTCAGGTAGGTCAGTTGGGTAGAGTGCCCTCCTGATACGCCAAGGTTGCGGTTTAATCCCCAGCCAAAGCACATATGAGAATCAACTAATGAATGCATAAATTAGTGGAACAACAAATCGATGTCTTCCTCTCTCCCTCTCCCTTCCTCTCTCTCTAAAATCAGTAAATAAATTTTAAAAAATTTTAAGTGACAAGAAAACCTATAAACTGGGAGAAGATAACTGCAACACATATAACCAACAAAGAATTAGTACAAAATGTACAAGAATTTCTGACTCAATAAAGAAAAATACAGATGGTTCAACAGAAAGATGATTAATAGAAATAACCAGAAATTTCACTAAGATAAAGCTGAAATAGCTCATATACATATGAAGAAATGTTTAAACTTTTTTGATAATTGTGGATATTCAAAATGAAACCACTTCACATACCAGATTGGAAGATGCAGATCACTAGCCTAATTTATTTCCTTTGCAGAACCACTTCTTGTGATTCTACCACTTTGGTGTTCATTAGAAATTCGACATTGTTTTTAATTCCCTGCCTCACAAATAAGTGGAAAGAATCTCACTTCACATAATGAGCGTGCTACTTTTCCTGTTTTTACCCTGCTCTCGATTGCTATGTGGAGGGAAAAGCATTGCCATGAACCATAATGACTTTTTTTTCTTTCTTTCTTTTTTTTTTTTTTTAGAGAGAGAGACAGGAAGGGAGAGAGATGAGAAGCATCTTTAGTTGTTCATTGATTGCTTTCTCATATATATGTGCCTTCACTGGAGAGTTCCAGCCAAGCCAGTGACTCCTTGCTCAAGCCAGCAACCTTTGGGCTCAAACCATCAACCATGGTATCATATTGCCACTCCCATGCTCAAGCCAGATGAGCCCGTGTTTAATTTGAGGACCTCAGAGTTTTGAACCAGGGATCTCAGCATCCAAGGTCGATGTTCTATCCACTGCACCACCACCAGTCAAGCTTCTTTCTAATTTTAACCTACCTCTGTGGTATATTTATTTCTAGACTGAGGGTATTTTCTGTTTAAGCACTTAACAGCTTAATATATATATATAAAACATTTCATAAAGAGCTTTATGACTTCATTGTGTTCTTCTACAATATTGTGCTGGGCAACAAACTAGTTGACTTCTTAATTACGTGCCAAGATTTTGCCTGAACTATGTTCCCCATATAAATCTGAAGTCATATTTTTTTTCATTGGTAGGGACTGCTTTTCCAAACCTACAAATATTTCTGGAGTGACAACTTCAGGTTGCTGGTATTTTAATATGAATTAATTTATCAGAGATTCTTCTCCATAACAGAAACAAAGGGCAGCATGAAATCTAAAATGGACACCAGGGGAAAGACATTTAGGTGATAAAAAGAGAAAGGGAATCAATCAGAAAGTAACCATAGAAGCCACAACAGGGCACCAGCTTCACAGTTTGCTGGGCCTTACTGTCAAATCCCATGTTCAGGTTCTACTTTGTCGCCTAATCATCTCCCTGAAAATATTCCAGAGGAAATCAGCTATGTTTAAGTGGTAAATTTATTTGTGATAATAGATGTGAGTTTCCCAGACACATATCTGGAATCTTCAAGCACTATTATTTTGCAAAATTTTTAGTAATATTTTATACTTTATCATGTAGCATACCAGTGTTCTTGGTGAAAACAATTCCTGGTTCTTATTAGCCAAAAATTATCTGAATTTTCCTAATATAAAGCACTCAGTATAAAGCAGGAAACAATTTTGGACATTAGATAATGACTATAGTGATATGTAGTCATGATGATACACCCAAGACCTTACAAAAGAATCTCGGTTCAGGTCCCTCGAAAGAGATTATTTCTGATTGATCAAGGAATCCCGATTATAGCCTCCAAGTCCCTGTACAACCTGGACTTCTGTTCTGACTCCTAAAGTAGGTTACTTTCTTCATATATACTTATGTTCTCCACGTGATAAGTGAATTTATTTCCATGTTACCATTTTGTTATAAAATATCAAACCTATATCACACAGCTAGATGTGAAAAATCAGATCAGAATTTTATAAAGAGTACTCCTGAAGTGCCATATTTATTTCATAATATACCCTAATGCGGTGTTTCCCAACGTGGGGCCCACGCCCCACAGGGGGGCAATTCGATAGTTAAGGGGGGCAATTTGAAAATGGACTTGACACGACTTTAACTCTTTCGCCCCAGGTCATTTAAATGCAATGCTAGATATCGGTGCCAAATTTAACAAAAAATGTAATTCTTAAATAATTGCGGTAAATAATTATTAAATATAATTTCGTTTGACGAGACCAAAATAGCAACTGGGTGATTGGCGTCGTCAAGTAAACTTCGTCCTGGGTTCACCGCGGAGCATGCCGTCTGCCACGGAGAACCCCGGACGTTTTAAAAACTCACTAAACAACGCAGTTATTCTCACCTAATTGGCCCATCGCAACTTCTGTAGTGTTTCACATCATTCAGTTGGTGTTAATTTGAAATAAATGTCAGTCAAAACTGTTGTAAAAGCTCATTGATTTAATAAATATACATATATATTGTATAGATATAATTGGTAAGTATTTGATTTTATTTTTATCAATATTAAACTCTTTATTAAGAACTTCTTGCATCGGGGCTAGAAAGCACTAATATTTTATAAATATTATTGGGGCTATAATAGTGCCTGCATGACAATTTTAATTTTAGAAGCATAACTTTCCAGAAAATTTTGTCAAGTGGAAAAAATATAGATACCTTTTGATTTGCGGTGGTAGTGTAGTAAATGTGTTATATACATTTAAATAAATATGAATTTTTAGTATACGTTTACTCTATGTCACATTGAATATATTTTAACACATATTTTAATATTAGTTTTTAATTGATCTTATTTTTATTTCTTATAGCCCATAGTAAAATGAGTGGTGCAAGCAAGAAAAAAACTCGTCAATATTCGGAGGAATATTTAAAATTTGGGTTCATACCCACTGTTCACGATGAGCGGATTCCTTTTTGTCTTTTATGCCAGCAATGCTTGTCCAACGAATCCATGAAACGAGGTCGTCTTGAGGCACATTTGAGGGTGAAACATAGTGCCCATATTAATTCAGATTTGAGTTACTTTAAAACTTTAAAGAAAAATTTTGAAAAAAGAACAACATTAAAGTCTCTATTTACTGCTCATACTTCAACTAATAATCGTGTTCTTGAGGCTAGTTATCAAATTTCTTTATTCATCACTAAAACTGGAGAAAATCACACTATAGGAGAGAATTTAATAAAACCGTCAATATCAGCATTTCTTAAAACGGTTCTTGAAAAAGATGACAAAGATGTAAAAGCTATGCCACTCAGTGACAATACTGTTAGCAGAAGAATAGACGAAATGAGTGAGGATATTGAAAAACAACTTATTGAAAAGCTGAAAACAAGAAAATTCTCCTTGCAAATGGATGAATCAACTTTGAGAGACAGTGAGGCAGTATTGATAACTTCCATAAGATATATTGATAAAGGACATTTTGCTGAAGAAATGTTGTTCTGTAAAAGATTAGAAAGCACCACTACCTCCAAAGATATATATAATAAGCTAAACAACTACTTAGATGTCAATGATATACCAATGAAAAATATAACATCTTGTGCTGCAGATGGTGCTCCCAATATGATGGGCAAGAAAAATGGCTGCTTAAAATTGTTGAAAGATGCGAATCCAGAAATGATTCTTGTGTATTGTGTTATTCATAAGGAAAACTTAGTAGCTAAAAACATCTCGCCTGTTCTGAATGAAGTATTACATACAGTAATAAAGTGTGTTAATGCTATTAAAGCTAGTGCCAAATGTGAGCGTCTTTTCAAGCTATTTTGTGAAGAACAAAATGAAGACCATGTGAGACTTTTACTTCATACTGAAGTAAGATGGCTATCTAAAGGAAACGGAAAAGATTTATGGAACTGTTTGATACTCTTAGTGATTTTTTAAGCGACAAACCTGAAATGAAGTATCTGTTAACAATAGATGGTAAAGCATTTGTGAGTTATTTAGCCGATATCTTTGAAAAACTAAATATATTAAATAAGCAACTTCAAGGAACAAATAAAACTCTTGTCGATGCAAAAGCAAAGATATTTGGTTTCATTACCAATATTGAGTTATGTCAGAAACATATTAACAACAAAAACTTTAAACAGTTTCATTGGCTCCAAAAATGTGAAGTAACTGATACCGCTTTACTTGTTATTGTCAATCATTTGAATATTCTATCGGCTGATTTAAAAGAAAGATTTTCTGATTTAAAACAAATTGATTTCCCAACATGGATAATGCAGCCAATGTTAGTGGATTTGTCTGATATATCAAATATGCAGTATCAAGAAGAACTTGCAGAATTGCAAAATGATGAGTCAGTTAAAGCTTTATTTAATATCAAAGGAGCGATGTCATGGCTTTGTGAGGAAACAGAAATCAAATACCCAAATTCAACCAAATGTGCAAGAAAACTATTGCTACTGTTTCCATCTTCATTTTTAGCTGAATGTGGATTTAGTGCTGTAAATGATTTACTGGTAAAAAAAAGAAATTGGCTGGATATAACACAACGTGGAGACTTGAGACTAAAGCTAACCAAATTGGAACCTAATATAAAATCTCTGTGCAGCAAGCATCAAGCGCAAGGATCACACTAAATTAAAATAATAAATTAACATGGAAAAATCTGTATTAAAATTATTTGGAATTTAAATTTCTGTTTTTCATTATATGTTTTTAAATTTTACTTACTGTGTTTTGTTAACAATTTCATAGTGATTTCTTCCTAGAACCTATCATTTATGTTTATTAAGTGAACAAATCAATTTTTTGATGTTAAAATTATGTATGTTACATAGGGGGGGACATAAAAATTTTAGAAAGGTTAAGGTGGGGCACGGCACAAAAAAGGTTGGGAAACACTGCATGAGTCAAAGTTAAACCATCTGTCATTTTCAAAGAAGCATTCAAATCTATTTTTACCTTGCATTCAAGAGAAAACCTACAAGGCTTATGATTTGACCTGTCCACATAGCAAGTCATAATATTGAACACACAAGTTTCAGTCTTTTATGCTAGTTTGATAGCTATATTGGAACAGTGTGAATGCATTAAGGAGCGGCTCTCAGTGTCCATACCCATGTCAAGGTAGTCATGACCTTAATTATTAGAGGGGCATCACATATTTCCAAACCTCTGGAAATGTCTTATCTTCTAGATTAGATTTGCATGATACATTCAGCTAGACTAATTGTAGATAAAGCAGCAAAAATTACTAAAATGTTTTCTATCACTAATGTCTATAGGAAATAAAGTAGTTAAATTAAGCCTCTTTTTTACTGAAATTATATATACAGCACACCGTCAAATAATATCATTTTGTTTAACGTGCTTCATTATAACATTAATGAGTTGAGGTAAGAATTTAACTCTTGTTTATGTTAATTTGCTTATGGCAAAATTGGTTTCATTATACATGTTTCGCTTAAAGTCACAGACCCTATCAATGACATTAAGTAAGAATTTTATGTAATCTCTTTGCTTAACTGCAGCCTCAAGTAAATACAGATTCTCCTAACCTTATTGTTCTAGATTTTGTATTATTTAGAGTAACTTTCACAACATTATATTTGCCATTATTACTTTCTACACAAAAGTTATTGATCTGACTGTGGTCATGTGAGGAAAGGCTACCTTTTAACATCTAAATTCTTTGATAATAGCTTTATCTTTTAAATTTTTCTTTTTTTAAAAAAAATATTTGTTTTATTGATTTTAGAGAGAAGAAGGGAGAGAGCAGAAGAGAGACAGGAACATCTATCCCTGTACATGCCCTGACCAGGGATCAAACCACAACCTCTGTGTTTCAGGATGATGCTGTAACCAAGAAAGCTTTCTGGCCAGGGCTGGTAACAGCTTTATTAAGATATACTCACATACAATTCACATATTTAAAGTGTATGATTCAGTTGTTTTTAAAATATCACAGATATATGCAACCATCATCACAATTAATTTTTAGAAGCTTTTCAGCACTCTGTAAAGAAATCATGTCCCCATTAGCTGTCACTCGTCAGTCTTCCTGTCCTCTTCTCCAACCTTAGGCAATCATTAATGTACTTTCTGCCTCTATAGATTTGATTATTCTGAACATTTCATATAAATGAAATCGTATAATATGTTCTCTTTTGTGACTTCCATCTTTCACTTAGCATAATGTTTGCAAAGTTTATCTATATTGTAACATGTATAATAGTTATTTAATGGCCAAAGAATATCTATTGTATGGAGATACTACATTCTGTTTATCCATTCATTATTTGATGGAGGTTTGGGTTTTTGTAAATGTACAAATTTTTTTTTAAATGTACAAATTTTTGTGTGAGTCTATGTTTTTATTTTTCCTAGGTATGTATGTAGAAGTGGAATTGCTTCATGTTTAACTTTCTTTTCTTTTCTTTCTTAAAAAAAATTTTTATTTAGACAATTAATTTTAACGAGGTGACATTGAACAATTAGAGTATATATATTCAAAGAGAACATTTCCAGATCATTTTGACATTTGATTATGTTGTATACCTATCACCCAAAGTTAAATTGTCCTCTGTCACCTTTTATTTAGTTTTCTTTATGCCCTCCACTACCCTAACCACCTCCCTCTCCTCCTTTCCCCTCCCCCAGGTAACCACTGCACTCTTGTCTATGTCCATGAGTCTCAATTTTGTGTCCCACCTATATATGAAATCATACAGTTCTTAGTTTTTTCTGATTTACTTATTTCACTCAATATAATGCTATCAAGTTCCATTCATGTTGTCGTAAATGACCTTATGGCATCATTTCTTATGACTGAGCAGTATTCCATACTATATATCTACCACATCTTCTTTATGCAATCATCTATTGAAGGGCTTTTTGGTTGTATTCATGTCTTGGCCACTGTGAACAATGCTGCAATGAACATGGGGCTGCATGTGTCTTTATGTACCAATGATTTTGAGTTTTGGGGGTATATACCCAGTAGAGGGATTGCTGGGTCATATGGTAGTTCTATTCTTAATTTTTTGAGGAACCACCATACTTTCTTCCATAATGGTTGTACTACTTTATATTCCCACCAACAGTGAATGAAGGTTTCTTTTTCTCCACAGCCTCTCCAACACTTGTTATTACCATTCTTGTTGATAATAGCTAATCTAACAGGTGTGAGGGGGTATCTCCTTGTAGTTTTGATTTGCATATCTCTAATAGCTAGTGAAGATGAGCATCTTTTCATATATCTGTTGGCCATTTGTATTTCTTCCTGGGAGAAGTGTCTGTTCATGTCCTCTTCTCATTTTTTTATTGGATTGTTTGTTTGTTTGTTGTTGAGTTTTATGAGTTCTTTGTATATTTTGGATATTAGGCCCTTATCTGAACTGTTGTTTGAAAATATCATTTCCCATTTAGTTGGCTGTCTGTTTATTTTGTTGTCAGTTTCTCTTGCTGAGCAAAAACTTCTTAGTCTGATGTAGTCCCATTCATTTATCTTTGCCTTCACTTCTCTTGCCTTTGGAGTCAAATTCATAAAATGCTCTTTAAAACCAGGTCCATGAGTTTAGTACCTATGTCTTCTTCTATGTACTTTATTGTTTCAGGTATTATATTTAGGTCTTTGATTCATTTTGAATTAATTTTAGTACAAGGGGACAAGCTGTAGTCAAGTTTCATTCATTTGCATGTGGCTTTCCAGTTTTCCCAGCACCATTTGTTGAAGAGGCTTTCTTTTCTCCATTGTGTGTTGTTGGCCCCTTTATCGAAAATTATTTGACCATATATGTGTGGTTTTATTTCTGAGCTTTCTATTCTGTTCCATTGGTCTGAGTGTCTATTTTTCTGTCAATACCATGTTGTTTTGATTGTCGTGGCTCTATAATATAGTTTGAAGTCAGGTATTGTATTGCCCCCAGCTCATTCTTTTTCTTTAGGATTGCTTTGGCTATTCGGGGTTTTCTATAGTTCCATATAAATCTGATGATTTTTTGTTCCATTTCTTTAAAAAATGTCATCGGAATTTTGATGGGAATTGCATTAAATTTATAAATTGCTTTGGGTTATATTGCCATTTTGATTATATTTATTCTTCCTATCCACGAACAAGGAATATTTTTCCACCTCATTGTATCTTTTTCGATTTCCTTTAACGATGCTTTGTAGTTTTCGTTACATAGGTCCTTTACATTCTTTGTTATGTTTATTCCTAGGTATTTTATTATTTTTGTTGTAATTGTGAAGGGGATTATTTTTTTATTTTGTTTTCTAATATTTCATTGTTGGCATATAGAAAGGCTATGGACTTTTGTATATTAATTTTGTATCCTGCAACCTTACTGTATTGGTTTATTGTTTCTAGTAATCTTTTTGTGGAGTCTTTGGGGTTTTCGATGTATAGGATCATATCATCTGCAAAAAGTGATACCTTTACTTCTTCTTTTCCAATATGGATGCCTTTTATTTCTTTCTCTTGTCTGATTGCTCTGGCCAGAACTTCTAGCACCACGTTAAATAAGAATGGAGAGAGTGGACAACCCTGTCTTGTTCCTGATTTAAGGGGGAGAGTCCTCAGTTTTATGCCATTTAATATGATGTTGGGTGATGGCTTATCATATATGGCCTTTATCATGTTGAGATATTTTCCTTCTATACCCATTTTGTTGAGTGTCTTAAACATAAAGTTGTGTTGTATTTTATCAAATGCCTTTTCTGCATCTATTGATAAGATCATGTGCTTTTTGTTCTTTGTTTTGTTGATATGGTGTATTACGTTAACCGTTTTACGTATGTTGAACCATAGATTCTGGAATGAATCCCACTTGATCGTGATGTATTATTTTTTAATATGTTGTTGTATTTGATTTGCTAGTATTTTGTTTAGTATTTTAGCATCTGTATTTATTAGAGATACTGGTCTGTAGTTTTCTTTTTTTGTGCTGTTCTTGCCAGGTTTTGGTATGAGGGTTATGTTGGCCTCATAAAATGTGTTTGGAAGTATTTCTTCTTCTTCAATTTTTTGGAAGACTTTGAGTAGAATAGGAATCAAGTCTTCTTTGAATGTTTGATAGAATTCACTAGTATAACCATCTGGGCCTGCACTTTTATTTTGGGGGAGGTTTTTAATAGTTTTTTCCTATTTCCTCCCTGCTAATTGGTCTGTTTAGGCTTTCTGTTTCATCATGACTCAGTCTAGGAAGGTTGTATTGTTCTAGGAATTTATCCATTTCTTCTAGATTGTTGAATTTGGTGGCATATAGTTTTTCGTAGTATTCTACAATAATTGTTTGTATATCTATGATGTCTGTGGTGATTTCTACCCTTTCATTTTGGTTTTTGTTTATATGAGTTCTTTCTCTTTTTTCCGTGGTGAGTCTTGCCAAAGGTTTGCCAATTTTGTTGATCTTTTCAAAGAACCAGCTCCTTGTTTTATTAATTTTTTCCACAGTTTTTCTGTTCTCTATTTCATTTATTTCTGCTCTGATTTTTATTATTTCCTTTCTTTGGCTGGTTTTGGGTTTTCTTTGTTCTTCTTTTTCCAGTTCATTAAGTTGTGAAGTTAAGTGGCTTACTAGGGCTCTCTCTTGTTTGTTCATATAGGCCTGAAGTGATATGAACTTCCCTCTTATTACTGCTTTTGCTGCATCCCAGAGATTCTGGTATGTCATATTGTCATTTTCATTTGTCTGTATATATCTTTTGATCTCTGCGCATATTTCTTCTTTGACCCATTCTTTTTTTAAATTATTTTTATTTATTCATTTTAGATAAGAGAGAGAGACACACAGAGAGAGAGAGAGGGAGAGAGAGAGAAGGGGGGAGAAGCAGGGGGCATCAACTCCCATACACACCTTAACCGGGCAAGCCTAGGGTTTTAAACCAGCGACCTCAGTGTTCCGGGTTGATGCTCCATCCACTGCACCACCACAGGTCAGGCCAATGACCCATTCATTTTTTAAAAGTATGTTATTTAGTTTCCACATTTTTGTGGGTTTTTTTCCCTCTTTTTTGCAGTTGAATTCTAGTTTCAAGGCTTTATGATCAGTAAATATGCTTGGTACAATTTTGATTTTTCTGAATTTGCTGATGTTATTTTTGTGGCCCAACATATGGTCAGTTCTTGAGAATGTACCATGTACACTAGAGAAAAATGTATACTCTGTTGCTATGGGATGAAGTGTCCTGTGGATATCTATCATATCCAGGTGCTCTAGTGTTCCGTTTAAGACCAATATATCTTTATTGATTTTCTGTTTGGATTAACGATCTAGAGCCATCAGCAGTGTATTGAGGTCTCCAAGTATGATTGTATTTTTGTCAGTTTTTGTTTTTAGGTCAATAAGTAGCTGTCTTATGTAATTTGGTGCTCCTTGGTTTGGTGCATATATATTAAGGATTGTTTTGTCTTCTTGATTCAGTGTCCCCTTAATTATTATGAAATGACCATATTTGTCTCTGAGTACTTTTTCTGTCTTGTATTCAGCATTATTAGATATGAGTATTTCTACACCTGCTTTTTTTTGGATGTTATTTGCTTGGAGTATTGTTTTCTAGCCTTTCACTTTGAATTTGTTTTTATCCTTGTCGCTTAGATATGTTTCTTGTAGGCAGCATACAGTTGTATTTTCTTTTTTAATTCATTCTGCTACTCTGTGTCTTTTTATTGGTAAGTTTAATCCATTTACATTTAGTGTAATTATTGACACTTGTGAGTTCTCTATTGCCATTTTATAAATTGCTTTCTGTTAGGTTTATATCTTGTTTGATTCTTTTCTTTTGTTTTTCTATCCTTTGTTTTTGTTTGTTTCTATTCCATACTTCTTTCCTCTGTTGCTACCTTTTTTTAGTCATGTGCTTCTGTGGTGGTTTTTTCAAGGGTAGTTACCATTAAGTAATGAAAAAGATATCTACCATATTCATTGTAGTACCCTATCTTATGAGTACTTTTGCACTCCATCGTCCTTTGCTACTGTTAATCTCCATCCTCTCTCTTTTTTTTTTGTTTTGTTGTCACAGTTTAAATTTGGTTTTATTGCGTTCTTAGTGGAGCTTTTACTTGTGGTTTTGTTTTGTTTTGTTCTTTGTATCTGGTTGGAAAACCCCCTTTAGTATTTCCTGGAGTGGGAGTTTTCTGATGATAAATTCCCTCATCTTTTCTGTATTTGTGAATGTTTTTATTTCTCCTTCGTATTTGAAGGATAGCTTTGATGGGTATAGTATTCTTGGCTGAAAGTTCCTCTCTTTCAGGGCTTTAAATATTGGGGTCCACTCTCTTCCAGCTTGTAGAGTTTCTGCTGAGAAATTTGATGATAATCTAATAGGCCTTCCTCTATATGTTGTATTCTTCTTTTCCCTGGCTGACTTGAGAATTTTTTCTTTGTCTTTGTTTTGTGCCAATTTTATTATGATGTGCCTTGGAGTAGGTTTGTTGTGGTTAAGAAAACTCAGTGTTCTGTTTGCTTCTTGAATTTGAGGCTTTAGTTCTTTCCACAGGCTTGAGAAGTTCTCGTCTATTATTTGTTTTAATATATTCTCCATTCTATTTTCTCTCTCTTCTCCCTCTGATATATCTATTATTCTTATGTTATTCTTTTTGATGGAGTCAGACAATTCCTGTAGGGCTTTCTCATTCTTTTAATTTTTGAGTCTCTCTCTTCTTCTCTCTGTTGTGCCTCAAGTTGCTTATCTTCTATGTCACTAATCCTACCTTCTATCTGGCCTGTTCTATTAGCTAAGCTTGTTACCTCGTTTTTCAGTTCATGAACTGAGTTTTTCATCTCTGTTTGATTTGTTTTTATAGTTTCAATTTCCTTGGTAATATATTCTTTGTGTTCATTGAGTTGTTTTCTGAGATCCCTAAATTGCCTTTCTGTGTTTTCTTGTATATCTCTGAGTATTTTTAGGTTTTCTATTTTAAATTCTCTGTCACTTAGCTCCAAGGTTTCCAATATATTAAATTTTTTCTCCATAGATTTTCCACATCTATCTGTGCTACTTCTCTATTTTTTTGTATCCATGATATTCAATTTCCTTTTTCTTAATGGCATCTGAGGGTGGTCTTGTTGATAGCACTAATGAGAATTAATAAAGAATAAAAAGAAAAAAAAGAAAAAAATTTTGGAAAAAAAAATAATAATAAAAGAACAACAATAATAATTTATTATTTCCCCTCTTTTTTTTTTTTCTTCTCTGCCCCTCCTCTTCCTTCCTCCTTAGGAAAATATCATGATGAACTGTGAATTATATGATGCTAAATGGAACAAAAACTGCCTATAATGGAGGGCCTGAGTTGGGGGAAGTGTTCAAGGGGCAAAAAAGGAGGTAGGGACCCACAAAATGCAAAAAGGGAAAAAATTTGGGTCAAGTATAAAATGATTTGCTTGTAAGTGATTGTCGACTAAGAGATATAATGAAAGGGATAAGAGGGAAACAGGAAAAAAGAAAAACATATTACTTTTGTATTAAGTGGAGCAAAAACTAAATAGAATGGAGTGCCTGGGTTGGGAGGAATGCTAATGAGTTAAAAAGCAAAGTAAAAAGCACCCAAAATGCCACAAAAAACAAACTTGAGTCCCAAATAAAATAATTTGTTTGTGATTGAGGATTGAATGAGAGGAAAAGTAAAAGGAGAAAAGAAGAAACTAATAGGGAGAAAAAAGGAAAAAGGGGAAAGGAAAAGAAGAAAAAATAAAAAAAATCAAAAAGAGAGAGAAAGAGTTAAGGGTTTTGGAGTGTAACCCTCATGGAGAGTAAGGAAGAAGAAAAGAAATAAAGTGAGAAATGTAACACTTATGGGTAGTGTAGTTCAAGAAGAGGAAAGAATAAGATGGGGAGAGAATAAAAGGACCAAGGTGGAGGAAAAAGAAATAATAATAGAGGCCAGACGATGAAAGAAACAAAAAAAAAATATTGGAACAAGTTATAAAGTCTGTGGATTTTTCTTGATTTTGAGAGGTTAACTTCTTCCTTTTTCCTTCCTCTCCCTCTTCCTGGTCGGTGACTCTGTACCCCAGGCTCTGCCCCTGTGGCACACTTAGGTAGCGATTTGCAGTTGCTGTGTCTCTATGGTGATGTCATATACTAGGCCTCAGTCTCGTTTGTAGTTGAGGCTTGTTAGTATTTGCAGGCTCCAACAATGGGAGAGTCCGCTTTCCCGGAGCCTTTCTCCTAGTCTCTCTTTCCTGAATTAGCAGCCTGATGATCCAGCTATGAGGCTGCCACTGCCTCTGCCTGGGGAGTAAGGGCTCAAAGAGCTGGCAAATCCCCACTCTATCCTTACTCAACGCAGGGCTCTGGGTAAGGCTCTGTCAGTCAGAGCCGCCAGCGTAATCAGTCGGGGCTGGGAGCCAATTGCTCTCAAGGTGACTCTCTATGAGCCTCCAAGCCTGTTCAGCATGCCTAGAATTCTGTGGGACCACTCAGTATGTGAGACTCCCAGATGCTCCAAGGATAGATTTTTCTGTCTCTGATTGATGAACTTGTTGAAATTTTGGGGAGATTTGTCAGTCGCGCTCCTCAAGGTGCCATTTCTCTGACCTCCTCATCTTTTCTATATCTGTGAATGTTTTTATTTCCCCTTCATATTTGAAGGATAGCTTTGATGAATATAGTCTTCTTGGTTGGAAGTTCCTCTCTTTCAGTACTTAAAATATTGGGGTCCATTCTCTTCTTGCTTGTAATGTTTCTGCTAAGAAATCTGATGATAGCCTAATGGGCCTTCCTTTATATGTTGTATTCCTCTTTTCCCTGGCTGCCTTGAGGATTTTTTTTTGTCACTGGTTTGTGATAATTTCATTACAATGTGTCTTGGAGTAGGTCTGCTAGGTTAAGGTAACTTGGTGTTCTGTTTGCTTCTTGAATTCGAGGCTTTAATTCTTTCCTCAGGCTTGGGAAGTTCTCATTGATTATTTGTTTGAATATGTTCTCCATTTCATTTTCTCTCTTTTCTCCTTCTGATATACCCATTATTCTTATGTTGCTCTTTTTGATGAAATCAGACAATTCCTGTAGGGCTTTCTCATTTTTTTTAAATTCATGAGTCTCTGTTCTCATCTCTCTGTAGTATCTCTAGTTTCCTGTCTTCTATGTCACTAATTCTTTCCTCTATCTGGCCTGTTCTATTAGCTAAGCTTGTTACCTCATTTTTCAGTTCATGTAGTGAGTTTTTCATCTCTGTTTGGTTTCAATTTCTTTGGTGAAGTATTTTTTTTGTTCATTGAATTGTTTTTTGAGCTTTCTAAATTGCCTTTCCATGCTTTCTTGTGTTTCCCTGAGTATTTTCAGGACTTCAATTTTTAATCTCTGTCATTTAACTCCAAGGTTTCCAAGCAATTGAAATTTTTTTCTAGAGATTTTTCATCATCTCTCTGAGCTACATCTCTGTCTTTTGTATCCATAATATTTTATTTCTTTTTCCTTAATGGCATGTGAGAGTAACCTTCTTAAATAACACTAATAAGAGATAATTTAAAAAATAAAATAAATATTGAAAAGATACAGTAAAAAAATTAAAATTTTATAATGATAAGTGGAAAAAACCTACAGAGAACAGGGAGCAGGAACTGAGGGAAAATGACAGAGATAAAAATGAAGTAAAAAACACACAAAATGCCACAAAAAATATGAATCCAAAATAAAATAATTTGTTGATAAATGATGATTAAATGAGAGCAAAAGAAAAGAAAAAAGGAGAAAAAAAGTTAAGGTTTTTGAAATGAAACCTTCATAATAAAGCAAGAATGAAAAATGTACCAACTATGGATAATGAAGTTCAAAGGGAAAAGGAAAGAATAAAAAGGAAAGAAGATAAAATGACCAATGTGAAAATAAAAGTTATAAAAAGTGTAATTTTTTCCTGGTTTGAGAGGTAGCTTCTTCCTTTTTTTCTCGGCAGGTGGCACTGTACTACAGATTTTGCCCCTGTGGGGCTCTTGAGCAGAGGTTTGCTGTTGTGTTGCTATGGCAATGACATAGGCTGGGCCTCAGTCCTGCTGATAGGCGGGACTTGTTAGGGCTTGGAGGCTCAGACAATGGGAGTCTCAGTTAGTTTTCCAGGTACCTCTTTCCACGTCTCTCCCATCTGAGCTAATAGCTTGGGGACTTAGCTGTAACATTCGGCCCAGCCACTACTTGCAGAGCAAGAGGCTCTAAGAGCATTCAGGTCCTTCCTCTAGCACCATTCAAAGCACAGTTCTGGGTGAGGCTGTGCTAACCAGAGCCACCAGCGAGAGCAGGCAGAGCTGGGAGCTGATTGCAGATCTGGCACCTTTCTAAGGGTCAGGGGACAGGTCTAGCACATCTCAGCATGCCGTTGGTGGGCTGGGAGCTGATTGCAGATCAAGTGCATTTCTAAGGGCCCCCAGGCATGTCTAGTACTCCTCAGCACTCCGCTGGTCTAATCTCCACATGCTTCTCCCTTGCACACTGGTAGCCCACAGCAAGCCACCTGCACGCCCAGCCCTCATGACTTTCGCAGTGCACACTAAGGTCTGCTCCCGCTCACTTAGGCGCACAGCACCTGTGATCTCAGTCAGAGCCAGGAATGCAGAAATGCGCTTTGAAACCTGTATGCACTCACAGAGGCGCCTGGCCCAGGCAGGTCCAGGCCTAAGAATCCTGGCCCTTGTGCATTTCCTGTGTTGTTGGTCACGGAGCCTGGGATACACAAAGATGCTGGCTATCAGTGTGAGCCCTTGCTCAAGTCCACTGCTGATAATCTTGGGCTAAGCCCTCCAGCCCATGAGCAAAGGTGCCCATGTCAGAGGTGCCAGGTGGAGCCACTCATATACTGCCCGCTATCGTGGACCCAGTAGTGCACAAAGCTGCTGGCACCAGCGCCGGCTCCCTCAGGCATCCTGCACTGGCAACCTTTGTTGGAGTCTGCCACTGTGCTCGCCCTGCATCCACGATCTCAGGCCAAGCTGGTGCACTCTCTCCTCTGTTTGATCCTCCACCCTAACCCAACTTCTTCCCTCTGCCCTAGACCCTCCGCTTCTCTCTGTTCCAGATGAAAGCAGCCCTTCCTCAGATCAGTGAGGAAAGCAAAATACTCTGTTCTTCATCTTATTTCCTTCAGAGTGGATTATATATTCAGCCACCTTTTCGCCCAATCATACCTTTGTCTGGTGTGTGTATATTTCAGGTGTTCCTGAGATATTTTTTCTGTCTTTAGTTGTTGAATTTATTGAAATTTCAAGGGGAGATATCGGGAGCACCCATCACGGCACCATTTCTCTGATGCCACTGTCTTTTTTTTTTTTTTTCAAGAGAGAGAGCAAGAAGGAGAGAGAGACAGGGACAGACAGAAGACAGACAGGAAGTGAGAGAGATGAGAAGCAGCAACTCACAGTTACGGCACCTTAATTGTTCCTTGATTGCTTTCTCATATGTGCCTTGATGGGATGTGGTGATGGTAAGGGGTTCCAGTCAAGCCAGTGAGCCCTTGCTCAAGTCAGTGACCTTGGGCTCAAGCCAGTGACAACAGGGTCATGTCTATAATCCCACACTCAAGCTGGCGACCCCACGCTGAAGTGCTGGTGAGCCTGCACTAAAGCCAATGACCTCAGGGTTTTAAACCTGGGTCCTCAGCTTCCCAAACCAACATTGTATCCACTGTGCCACCGCCTGGTCAGGCATTCCATGTTTAACTTTTGAGGAACTGTCAAACTGTTTTCTAAAGTAACTATAATATTATACATTGTCATCAGCAGTGTATGTGGAATCTGATTTCTTTATATCTTGTCAATACTTTTCATTAACTATGTATTATAGCCATTCTGGTGGATGTGAAGTGATATCTCTTAATGGTTTTGATTTGCATTTCTTTGATGACTGTTGATGTTGAGTGTCTTTTTATGTGCTTGTTAGCCATTTTTATATCTTTGATAGAGACATATTTACTCAGATTCATTGCCCATTTTTAGTTGGGCTATTTGGCTTTTTGTTATTGAAAGGAGTACTTTATATATTCTAGATAAAAGTCATTGTTCAATATATGAATTCCTAATATTTTCTCCCCCTCTCTCAGTTGTTTTTTTCACTTTCTTGACAGTATTATTTGACATATGAAAGTTCTTAATTTTGATGAAGTTAAATTTTCTATTTTATCATTGTTGCTACTCATGCTTTTGGTGTCATATGTAAGACAGCATTGCTGAATCCAAGGTCATAAAGATTTACTCCTATCTTTTCTTCTTTTCTTCTAAGTGTTTATTTTTTTTAGCTATTACATTAGGTCTTTGATCCATTTTGAGTTCATTCATTTATCATAGAAACCCTTGTGTAAATCTATTATATTTTTAGGCTTTAATTTTATGAGGCAAACAGGGCAAAGCCTAACCACCTCAAGCAGCCAATTTTAACATAGAAGACACCAAACATACTGATAGACACTTCAAAATATTCCACAGTAATCATTAGCACTGACATTTTACATCCAATGTGCCCATTCTAGAGCAAAACCAAAGTTTTTTATTGTCCTAAATCAATCTATATTCCTAAATCACTGGGAGTTTCTAAGAAAATGGATTAACTTGAGAATTAGATGATGGTTAGCAGTCTTCAGATTTATATAATATATTTATCTTTAGCTGATTGTCTAAATTGCTTAACTACTGGATTAACTTCTACTTGTAGTAATTAGAAACTAAGTAATTTGACCAATTCTGCTGAGAACAACTTGAAATGCTAGGAAAATGTTAAAACCAAACCAAAAAAAATAAGTAAATAAAACAAAACTCCAAAATAAATTTGCTTGAAAACATTACAGCCCAAATAAAGACTTTAAGAACAATATCTAAGAAAAGCGGAAAATATAAAAAAGTAAGCCTGTTATTTGTAGTGACTTTCTCTGTGGAAACATTTGTCAATTAAAGAAGAAAAACCAAGAGTTTGATAGTACTTCCAATAGCCTCATGGGGGTAGGATGATAAAAGTTGGAGTCCAAGATCTGCAACAATCTGCAAGGGAGGAGTAGCCATGCTAAACCACTTCCCATGTTTGGGTTGAAATCTCAAAGGGCTGATCCCTAAAAAAACTAGTGAACAAAATATATATCAGTCCTCACAGGGACTAGGTTTTATGTTATCTTAATCCCTAGAATTTGATTAAGGTTATTCAGGATTGCTAATATCTCAAAGTTTGGCAGAAGGAAATAGATTTGCTATGCAGTATAATAATATTATTGTGGGCATCAAATTATTTCTATAAGCATTTTCAAATACAATGTTAACACACAATAAAAATTTACCAGTTACCCCAAAAGATATGACTTTGTAACTGAGAACCAGCAGAAACAATAGATGGTTTAGGTCCATTAGGGTTATCAGAAATAAACTTTAAAATAAATATGTTTACCATGTTCACAAAGGTAAAAGATAAGATTGAAAGTTTGAGTAGATATATCAATAGAAAATAAAATATGTAAAAATATCAAATAGAATCCAAAAAATAAAAAATTAATAGCTGGAAATAAAACTCAGTTTAGATACATTAGAACAAAAGACATAGTGAGAATGAAGCACAAAGAATCAAAAGGATGAAAATTACAGGAGAAAGTGTAAGAGTCCTAGAAAATAAAGTGTGAGAAGAAAACATAGATACAATTGAATCCAAGAAGAGAGAGACTAAGAAGAGACATAGCTAAAGAGATAATAGCTGGGAATTGTCCCAAAAATTATAAAAGATTAAGTTTAATATTTAAGAATTCCTATAAACTGTAAACAGAATAAACCAGAACAAACCCACACCTAGGATCATCACAGAATAATTTGAGAAAAGGAAAGATAAAGAAAAAAAAATTTTTTTTAATTCACCAAGGGTATGGAGAAAACAGCAGGAGGAAAAGAAGGCAGATTGCTGTCAAAGGAGTAATAATTAGATTAAGCACTAACAACTAACTTCTCAACAGAAACAATGGAAGCCAGAAGACAATGGTATAACATCAAGGCACTGGAAGAAAACGACCAAACTAGAAATTCATGCACAGTGAAAATATTCTTCAATAATGAAGGGGAAATAAAGACATTTTATACAAACAAAAACAGAGAATTTTAGTTACATGCATATCTACACTAAAAGAGATATTTTAGGGTATTTTTTTTGGTAGTTTTCCAAAGTCAGAAGTGGGGAGGCAGTCAGACAGACTGCTGCATGCACCTGACCAGGATCTACCTGGCATGCTCACCAGGGGGCGATGCTCTGCCCATCTGGGATATTGTTCTCCTGCCGCTGGAAGTATTCTAGCTCCTGAGGCAAAAGCCATAGAGCTGTCCTCAGCACCTGGGCCAACTTTGTTCCAATGGAGCCTTGGCTGCAGGAGGGGAAGAGAGAGATAGAAAGGAATGAGAGAGGGAAGGGTGGAGAAGCAGATGGGCGCTTTTTCTGTGTGCCCTGGCCAGAATCAAACCCAGGACTTCCACACGTTGGGCTGACACTCTACCACTGAGCCAACTGGCCAGGGATTTATTCTTTAGGTAAGCCAGGGTAGTCTTTAGGTAAAAAAAAGAATAATCTCATTTGGAAATGTAGATAGCAGTGAAAGCAATGAGATTTAAACATTTGGGTAAATCTAAATGAGCATTACTGCATAAACAGTAATAATGACATTAGTCCTTAAAATATGGAGAAAATAAATAACAATATTTTAGGAGGGATAAAATATTGTTAAAGTGTTCTAAGATTCTAGCATTTTCTGGAATGATAGTGAAAGTACAAATATCAGATTTTGATAATCACAAATATCAAAATAATTATGATAATCACTAAAAGTCTGATAAAAAAGTTAATAATTTCTCAGCTAATCACAGATCAATGGAGACTGAGTTCATTGATTAACTGGAAATTTGATTGAGCAAGAGAAATTAGAATGAAGCATATATTTCAGAAGACAGGGCCCCATTTTGGGTAATCATAATTTGACTTACTGGCACTAATTTAGGATTCTTTTATTTATAGCTATTTTATCTTTTCATTATAATTGCTAAGAAGCCAGTTGTTTCCCAAAGGATTTGTTTTTAAATGTAAAATCTTATGCATTTTATTCTAAACTCAAAATAAAATGGAATTAAACATGCAAAATAACTGAATGTCAAGTAACCAGTTATATAGCCAGCTCATTTACACTGATTTAGTAATTTGCTTGAACAGTTTGCAATTTATGTTAATTAAGGAAAGATTATTTTATGTTATACATTTACAGAATGACATAAATGTCTTATTTGCTCCTCTATAAATGTTATTATCTTAAGTTTAACTTCTTTTCCACGATTAGCCTCTTAGAGTAATTCCATATAAGGTTATCATTTCATTATACTTTTATTGTACTGTAATTGGAAGAACCTTCAACTTAAAAGTTAAATAGGTATGAAAAACACATAGTATTCTCTTGCCTTCAACAAACTGTATAATACTCTGTGTAAAATGATATGACAACCACTATGACACATTTATTTCTTAAACATAAATAGGCTCTTACACCTTATAAACTTTTATATCTTTTTAGTGTCATTATGCTTTAATGAAATCTTTTAAATAAAAATATTTAAAACAAAATAGTCATGATATATGTCATAGTTTTCCCTGTATTATAAAGATTAACCAGTGGCATGGTTGTGTGCATTGGCTCTGAATCTCTCCCTAACCAATTAATTCTATGTGCACAGTTTAAAGTTCCAATCACAAGTCAGAAGGTTCTGAGAGAAAAAGACATTTTATTGCTTGTCCACATTTCCTATATTTGCCAACTAATTGTCAACTCTCTGAGATAAATAAAGATCTAAATTCCAGTTCCATCTTCATCACTGACTTGCTTTGTCAACTCAACTTTTCTAAGTTTTTCAGTTTTCCTCTTAGTAACCTCTCCTTGGCTTTACAGTGTATTAGAGTAATGTGATCTCCTGGGAGAAAAGGATTTCTACAAATTAAAAGTAATTTTTATTATCCTTCATGGAATACTTATAGCTAAAGTTTTTGGCTGAAAAATGCTTTAATGTTTCCCTGCACATGTTAAGGTCCTCACCGCAAAGCTAGGCTGAATGCAAAGCATGTGCAGAACTTGTCAGCCTCTCTAAGTACAGTATGTGGTGTTTGCCACTCACTGTTCATTGTTTCCTGAACTTGTTGCATGTAAGAGGCTGATTTCTAGTACGTATTCCCCTTTAACATTTGTTTCTGCTGTCATGGCATCTTTCCACCCAATATTTTGTTGTATACTGTGAGTCAGAAAAACATCTGTCATGGAGAACTTAGTTTATCATACTTGGGACTTCAGGCTCAGCTGAAGCACCAAGGAGATTCTGGAAGAAGCAAAGGCTAGACATGAGTAGCTGCTAGCACACTTGAAAGTATTTGTTCTATTTTGCCCAAAGACTTAGGGGACTGCTACCTCAGCAATGAAAGGGTCTAGGTCTGTATAAGAGCTGAACTTGCAGGAGTAGGAGGTAAACTAAATGTTAAAAATAAATTAATTCTTGGCCCTGGCTGGTTGGCTCAGTGGTAGAGCATCAGCCCGGAGTTTGGAAGTCCCAAGTTTGATTCCCAGCCAAAGCACACAGCAGAAGTTCCCATCTGCTTCTCCACCCTTCCCCCTCTCCTTTCTCTCTTCCCATCCTGCAGCCAAGGCTCCATTGGAGCAAAGTTGGCCCTGGGCACTGAGGATGGCTCCATGGCCTCAGGTGCTAGAATGGCTCTGGTTGCAACAGAGATGGACAGAGCATCACGCCCTGGTGGGCATGCCAGGTGGATCCTGGTTGGGAGCATGCAGGAGTCTGTCTCCCTGCCTTCCTATTTCTTACTTTGGAAAAATAAAAATAAATAAATAAATAAATTGATTCTTTCTGACTTATGGTGGTGCAGTAGACAAAATGTTGACCTAGAACACTGAGGTCACCTGTTCGAAACCCCAGGCTTGCCTGATCAAGGCATATATGGTAGTTGATGATTCCTGCTCTTTTCCCCTTCTCTCTCTCTCTCTCTCCTCCCTCTCTAAAATGAGTAAATAAAATATTTTTAAAAAGAGTTTAAAAGTAAATTGATTCAAATAATACCACTAAGTTGGAATATACGTAAATCGCTAAAATGTGAGTTTTACCATCACTGTCAAAAGAATTATTAAAGTAAACATTGAACTCTTTACAATGAAAAAGGGGGGTGTTAAAGGGTCAGATCAGTAAAGAAAGTCACAGAAACCGGACTATAAATGATGCAAATAACAAAAAAACCAGCATAGCCATTAGACCTAAGTAAAGGTCAGATTTTTGCCCTATGAGTGTATATGGCATGAAAAGAAATCTTAAACATGGGACTTTGACTTTGATTTCAATATTTAAGGTTAGAAAGTTCCAGGGTAAGAAACACTGAATGTACAATTAAAAGATCAAGCCTGGAAAAGTATTTCAATAAAGAGAATGCAGAGGGAAAGGAGGGCTTAGGGAAATACATAGAAAACAGAATCAGTTGACATTATCTAAAAAGAGATAAAGATATCAAAAGAGAAAGGAATGAGGGGCAAAAAAGAGAATTAAACATGTATAAGTATGCTGACGAGAAATGTGCATTCATCTTAGTGGTTTTACAGTGTTACTGCTGCTATGGTTTTTACAAAATGCTTTGAACAAGGATCAAGTCATAGAATTTCACCTTCTGTAATGTCTGTTTATGGAAGGAGTTTGCTAAGTAAGCACACAGGATCAGTTAGAAGCATGCAAAGATATCATGATTCACCAAAGTTAGAGTCCTTGCAAGATTAAGTCCTAGTGGGGGGACACTTCTGTCTGAGGGAAAACAAAGCCATGGGCTCCCCTGCTGGGATTACTATCCTAATTATCAGAGAACTATTGTTTCTTTCCCCTCTTGGGCATCAAATAGGCTGACCCCTTTAACTTCAAACAACCTCCCACTAGTGCTGAGAGCATTCTCTGCTGGCTCTCTCGCCTTCTCTAAAACCAAAGGCACTTGGCTGAGAGCCAGTTCTTAGTGATACAGTCCTTGGCATATTTCCATCAGCAATGAACTTTAACACACACACACACACACTCACTCACACACACACACACACACACACACACACACACTCACACACTCTAAAATCTCCAGTCACATTTATTTTAGCATTAGTTGAAAAAAAAAATGAAGAAAGGTTCTTGTAATTTTTTAACGTTGATTTCAATCTCTTGTCATTAAACTTTATTATAGGAAAAGCCTCCTTATGATGAATTTTTAAAAATAAAAATTCTAAAGCCATATCTTTAAGGATAAGGAATCAAAAATGAATTCACTTTCAAGCACATTATTTATTACAAAATACAGTAAGCCCTACTGTTAGCCAAATTTCCTCTGAAATAGACCACCATAAAATTCTACCACATTTTAAATTATTTTAACAAATTTGTATGAGGTGTACATGTGTTTATTTTCCTTGGCTTTAAGCAGTATCTACCTCCATTTTTTCCTTTCAAGCAAAATTAACTTCTGTTATGAAAAACAGTTAACAATTTTAGATATCTGCCTCCTGAGAATGAAATTGCATCCACTATTGGGATGTTTGCATTTTATATTTTTGATAATTTATTTACCACCCACTTTGTTTTTTCTCTTCTTAGTACAGCTGTGTTCCCTCCACACCCAAATATGGCCTGAGTCCTGATCCACAAGAGTAAACTAACTTTATTACAACCATGTCTGGCCAACTCTTTCCTTCTCTACCAGGCTCCACCCTTCTCAGAGATCTTGGGTCATGGCCGAACTGTGGGGAGTAGCAAAGAGAGCTGGAAATCTGGAGCCTTGAATTCTAGTCTACCAATGAGATGAACTGTCTGTGTTATCTAGTCAAGGACAGTCACATCTGAGGGCCTTGGAAAATAACGAGGTTAGACTCTGTCAGCTAACATTTCTTCCCCTTCTAAATTCTGTGGTTTTAATATTTAATAATGCTTTCTAGCTTCACTGTTTCTAGAAAGGGGTAATAATCCAAAAATCTGAAAGCTGTCTTTCTGAAAAGAGACCATGTAACAAGAGAACTCTAATCATATTACTCACTCATTCATCACTCACAAATGTATATTGAACAGTTACTATCCTTCAGGCACTATGCTGACTAGGCATTATGTTAATTAATTTCTATTATATTTGTTCATTCTCAAACTGTTCTTACTAAGGTGAAATTTACATAAAGGCCCTGGCTGGTTGGTTCAGTGGTAGAGAGTCCGCTCAATGTGTGGAAGTCCTGGGTTTAATTCCCAGTCAGGGCACACAGGAGTAGCAGCCATCTGCTTCTTGACCCATCCCCCTTCTCTCTTCTCTTTCTCTTTCTCTCTCTTTCTCTCTCTCTCCCCTTCCCACAGCCATGGCTCAATTGGCTCGAACCAGCTGGCCTGGGGCGCTGAGGATGGCCCTATGGCCTCTGCCTCAGGCTATAAAAAATGGCTCTGGTTGTAAACCAGCAATGGCCAGAGGGAGGCAGAGCGTTGCCCCCCTTCTGGGCTTGCCAGGTGGCTCCAGGTCAGGGTGCATGCAGGAGTCTGTCTCTCTGCTTCCCCTCCTCTCACTAAAAAAAACCCAAAAAAACACACACATAAAATTAACCATTTTAAAGTGAAGAATTCAGTGTATTTAGTATGTATACTCAGTGTTGTTCAACCACTACCTAATTGTTCCAAAACATCTTCACCCCTCCAGAAGGAAACCCCATGCCTGTTAAGCCATCAGTGCCCTTTGTCCCCTCTCTCAACTCCTTATTAACCACCAGTTTGCTTTCTGTATCAATGGATTTACCTACTCTGGATATTTTTATTTATTTATTTATTCATTTTAGAGAGGAGAGAGAGAGAGACAGAGAGAGGAGAGAGAGACAGTGGGGAGGAGCTGGAAGCATCAACTCCCATATGTGCCTTGACCAGGCAAGCCCAGGGTTTCGAACCGGTGACCTCAGCATTTCCAGGTCGACGCTTTATCCACTGTGCCACCACAGGTCAGGCCTGGATATTTTATATAAATAGGATCATACAGCATGTGACCTTTTTTGTCTGGTTTCTTTCACTTACCATAATGCTTTTAAGGTTTATCCATGTTATAGCAGGTATCAGCATTTCATTTATTTCTGGCTGAATAATATTCCATTATATATATTATATGTTATAATATATATAATATGCCATATATTATATAATAAATTATTTTACATATATGTATGTCACCATTTGTTTATCCATTCATCTATCCACACACATTTGGGCGGTTTTCATCTTTTGGCTATTGTAAATAGTGCTGCTAAGAACATGTGTGTACATCCCACAGTTTTTAATAACTACTCAAATATGGCTCAAATATACAGTTTATGGCCAAACTTTTATAAATAGTTTTGGAAGCAGTTAACTGTTTTCCTGTACTGGATTCAATCAAAGTCACTATATTGTCATCTAATCTCTGACTTCTCTCACTTCTTTGTTCCTAGTTTTACTACTCAATAAATTGAGAAAATATATAGAGTCTCTCTTAATCCTTGCTGTGTTCCTATAAATGTGTGAGTATAAAACTAGAACCCAACAAATGTCTTTATAACCAATGCCATATACAGTCATATAAACAAGGAGCTATTAACATCAGAAAAAGAAAAGATTATGTTTTACGAAACATTTCCAATGGATCAATTACCTACTGGAAAGGGGAATGAGATGAGAGTGCCAGGCTATCGCTACTCAGCTCAATTAGGGCAGCAAAGAAGTACTTTTCTTCTTTAAATGATAATTTATGGGAACCATTTCTTTTCTTACTTATATAATAATTTAATAAGAACTAGGTTTTTTACTTTTATTTTTATTTTTATGTTCAGAGGCCAAATTGCAAAATCACTCACACAGATGCTATAATTTTTAGATACCACTTAATAAGTACCTCATGCCAACGCCTGATCCACATATCCAAGACATCTGTAGTTTTATTCCAGTTTCTCTGCTTAAGCAGTCCTTAATGATGTGTGTACTGTTTTCTTTCTTAGACTCATTGCCTCCATGAAAATTTGTAAGAACTACAGTGGTTGGCAAAAACCAGTCCTCAAGTTAATACACACACATAATCAGGGCTCTCTTTCTTATTCTTTTCTTCAACTGAAAGATTCTTCTTTTTTCTTTGATTAAGTGAGAGGCAGGGAGTCAGAGACAGACTCCTGTATACGCCCCAACTGGGATCCACCAGGCAAGACCCCTACTGGGGGAAGCTCTGACAATCTGGGGCTGCTGCTCCGTTGTTCAGCAATGGAGCTATTTTAGCACCCAAGGCAAGGACACAGAGCCATCCTCAGCACCTGGGGCCAACTTGCTCAATCTGTTTGAGCCATGGCTGTGAAAAGAGAGAGAAAAAAGAGAGAAAGAAAGAAAGAATGGGGTGGGGTGGGGTGGAGAAGCAGATGATCGCTTCTTCTGTGTGCCTTGACAGGGAATTGAACCCAGGACTTTCACATGCTGGGCCAATGCTCTACTGCTGAGCAAACCAGCCAGGTCTGAAAGATTCTGACTTTATATGGTTTATCAATTTAGAACTATTCATTTTTTAATATCTCATCATAAGTCCTGGTTTGAACTAGGTATAGGCTTAAAAATAATTTAAAAATTTTTATAAATTGACAGACATTGCTTTTGTGAGTCACTAAAAACCTATTTTTCTAAAATACTAGACTTAGGCCCTGGCCGGTTGGCTCAGCGGTAGAGCGTCGGCCTAGCGTGTGGAGGACCGGGGTTCGATTCCCGGCCAGGGCACACAGGAGAAGCGCCCATTTGCTTCTCCACCCCTCCCCCGCACTTTCCTCTCTGTCTCTCTCTTCCCCTCCCGCAGCCAAGGCTCCATTGGAGCAAAGATGGCCCGGGCGCTGGGGATGGCTCTGTGGCCTCTGCCTCAGGCGCTAGAGTGGCTCTGGTCGCAACATGGCGATGCCCAGGATGGGCAGAGCATCGCCCCCTGGTGGGCAGAGTGTCGCCCCTGGTGGGCATGCCGGGTGGATCCCGGTCGGGCGCATGCGGGAGTCTGTCTGACTGTCTCTCCCTGTTTCCAGCTTCAGAAAAATGAAAAAATAAAAAAAAATAAAAAATAAAAAAATAAAATACTAGACTTAGTTATTTCTAGAGTGGTACATTTACTACTCTGGCCAGAATTAATTCTTTCAGTCCAATAATAAATACATGTTCTCTTTACATATTCAAAGTGCTGCAGCTGCCATTCGCCCGCTCAGTAGGGGAAAACAGTCAAATTTGTATTTTGAATTGAGTTCCATTAAGACTTTAGCTCAAATAGACAGAAACCAAATGATCATTTAGGTATTAAATTGAATCTGACTGCAGGTATCACTTAAGTTTATGATAAATTATTGGCATGCAAATTTATGAAATGGTTGTACACATAAGAAGCCGTGCATTAAATGCAATTTTTAATGTTGAATCATGTAAAATATATTAAGGGATCTCAATATATTTTTTAAATCACTGTGACATCTCTTATAAAGCAAACAAATCATCAAGAAAAATGAATTGCAGCCCTGGCCAGTGGCTCAGTGGATAGAGCATTGGCCCAGCATATAGATGTCCCAGGTTTGATTCCCAGTCAGGACACACATGAGAACCAACCATCTGCTTCTCTCTCCCTCCCTCTCTCCCTTCTCTACCTCTTGCCCTCCCACAGCCAATGGCTCAATTGGTTCAAGCATGGCACCAGGTGCCGAGGATATCTCAGTTAGTCCGAGCATTAGTCTCAGGCACTAATAATAGCTCGGTACTTGAGCCTCAACTCTAGACAGGGGTTGCCAGGTGGATCCCGGTCAAGGCACATGCAGTAGTCTGCCTCATTATCTCCCTTCCTCTCACCTAAAAAGAAAAAAAGAAAGAGAAAGAAAAGTAAATTGTTTCTTAATTATTGATCTATTTTACAAAATTAGATTTTCATACTGTGTTCCCAAAGCAAGGTGCTAAAATATTGTAAGTAATAATACTTCCCATTTACATAGGTTTTTAATGTTCAAACATTTCTTCAGCAGTTATGTTCTACCTCTGTTACTTACACACATAAAGGGAGGTATCTTAGGTCTTACTGCCCTATGGTTTGAGAACCAGCATCATCATCAAAGGAGTATGTTAGAAATGCAGAATCACAGATCTCACCCTAAACCCACTAAATTAGAATCTGCATTAAGAAAAATCAAGTAGGTTTCTTGACTGGGTAACTCACTTGATTAGAGCATCATCCCTATATATTAAAGTTGTGAGTTTGATCCTGGGTCAAGACACATACAAGAATCAACCAACGGACCTGACCTGGCGGTGGCACAGTGGATAGAGCGTCGGACTGGGATGCGGAAAGACCCAGGTTTGAGACCCCAAGGTCGCCAGTTTGAGCGTGGGCTCATCTGGTTTGAGCAAAAAGCTCACCAGCGTGGACCCAAGGTCGCTGGCTCGAGTAAGGTTCACCAGCGTGGACTCGAGGTCACTGGCTCGAGTAAGGGGTCACTCGGTCTGCTCTGAAGGCCCACGGTCAAGGCACATATGAGAAAGTAATCAATGAACAACTAAGGTGTCGCAACGAAAAACTGATGATTGATGCTTCTCATCTCTCTCTGTTCCTGTCTGTCTGTCCCTATCTATCCCTCTCTCTGACTCTCTGTCTCTGTAAAAAAAAAAAAAAAAAAAAAAAAAAGAATCAACCAACGAATGAATAAATAAGTAGAACAACAAATTGGTCTTTCTCTCTTTCTTCTGTCCCTTCTTCTCTCTCTAAAAATCAATTAAAAATGTGGGGTTTTTTTTGTTTTTGTTTTTTAAAGAAAAACTACTTTGAATTGTAATAAACAAGTAACATTAGTGTGAGGGAACGCCGTTCCAGAAAAAAATTAATCTGGCATTTTTATTGTGTCCACAATATGTCTTCAATTGCACCAAAAATAACACACGTAGGATCCAGGAATCAAGGTCCGGTGGCACACAGAGATTTGGTGAGTCTTTGGAGGAAAAAATCCATGTTTTCTTTGTCAAATTTTCAGCATCAGTTTTATTAGCATTGAGAATGATGTGACTAACTTTGCTTTCTTTAACTTAGAAGTTAAAGTGAAGAAAATGTTTAACTCAGGTTCTCTTCTTCAACTAACTTCCCAATCCCCTGCATTTGGATTCCTCTGACCAGGGTATAGAAAGGGGAATAGCTAAATTGTTTACCAATCTCCCAGCCCCTTTGTCTGGTCATCCCGCCATTCTTCAACCCCCTTGTAAGGTATTTTTCCCCACCGAGAAGGAAGGAAGGGGCCGGAGCCACGAAGTGTGGAATAACAAAAGGCTTTATTGAGTACAGAGCACGCTTCCCACCCGACGAGATTCCCTGGCCCCGAGGAAAGATGGAGGCCAGGGAAGTCTCAAGGAGTGACCCGTATGAGGGATATTTAAAGGGTTCCTAGGATGGTCGAGCTAATATGACGTGGTGAAATCTCACTGGCTGGCAGACAGTCGCTGTTTTCCAAAGGGTTCCTGGGAAGTTTCTTTTGGCCCGCTTGGTTGTGGGCGGTCCTAGCCAAAGTTCGTGGGTCTGACCTTTCCCATTATCCACTGACCTTACATTCTGACCTTTTGTGTTAAATAGAAAAGGGGCGTCGTTTATTCATCTGGCTACGTCCTGCTGATTAGGGGCATCGTGGGGAGGGGGAGATCGGAAGGTGGTGGTTTTGAGGGGTGTCAGGAGGAACATCTGTGTGGCCGTGAGTTGAGAAACTTCGTGGATGCGGTCCTGTAAGGATTTAAAAGAAAGAGTAATAGTGGGATTTGCAGGGTCCAGCCTTTTGGTGAGCTGGAGATGGATGGAGTCCAGTGGTTCCAACTGCCAGTGGTCCTGTAAGGAGGCAAGCTTGAGGCAAAACTGCATGTCAGGAGTGGCGTAAAAGGGAAAAGGAAGGAGACCCATCCATTTCCATAACCGAGACCTGTGAGGGAACTAGAGGTCCAGAGTGTGATGGCAAAACAGAGAAGGTAGCCCCTGTGTCCACAAAAAATGAGATGGACTTACCCACTAGTTGCAGCATACCCTGGGTTCTCCGAGTCCAGGCTGTGTCCTAGGAGTTTGAGTGATGCGTCCACCTGGCTGGATTGGCCTCCCACTTGGGTGGCTTGTCCTCCACATAGAGGCGCTGAGGAAAAACCTGTTGCCCAAAGGGGCAATCGCGCCACCAGTGACTGGGCTGCTTGCAGTCAGGGCAGGGCTCAGTGGGCAGCAGCTGGCAGGGACCCTGCCGGGACCAGTGGTCCTGCTTGCCACACTTAAAGCAAGCTGCTGGTGGGGTTTCTCTTTGTGTCTTGGATTTGGGTTGGGCACTTCCTGTGCCTTGCCTCTGTTGTTCTACTGGCCTCAGTGTTGCCACAAGAGCCAGGGTTTGGAGCGTTACCTTCTGCTGCATGCGGGCCTGGTGAACAGCCTTGGCCTGTTTCTACTAGTTGGGACCGTTAAAAACTTTAAATGCCGTGTTCACAGGTCCCGGGTAGAGGTTTGGGGGGATTGAGAATAAGAGGAGGAGGGCTCGTGCGGAGCTCGGCACCCAGATACTGCAGGAAACACTGGAGCCAAAGGCAGGACAGGGCCAGAACTTCCTGCAAGAAAATTGGAGTTGGACGTCCTGAAAACCGGTGTAAGAGCCAATGCCAGGCTGAGAATGGCCTGACGGAGGAGGGACTTAAGAACACAGTTGAGGCCCTGGCCGGTTGGCTCAGTGGTAGAGCGTCGGCCTGGCGTGCAGGGGTCCTGGGTTTGATTCCCGGCCAGGGCACACAGGAGAAGCGCCCATCTGCTTCTCCACCCCTCCCCCTCTCCTTCCTCTCTGTCTCTCTCTTCCCCTCCCGCAGTGAGGCTCCATTGGAGCAAAGATGGCCCGGGCGCTGGGGTTGGCTCCTTGGCATCTGCCCCAGGCACTAGAGTGGCTCTGGTCGTGACAGAGCAACGCCCCGGAGGGGCAGAGCGTCGCCCCCTGGTGGGCGTGCTGGGTGGATCCCGGTCGGGCGCATGCGGGAGTCTGTCTGACTGTCTCTCCCCGTTTCCAGCTTCGGAAAAATACAAAAAAAAAAAAAAAAGAACACAGTGGAGTAGGGAAGGGCCCCTGACCAGCAGGGAAGGAGAAAGAGAGATAGTACTGGTGGATAAGAAACAGGTTTTTGCAAAGGGAGGGGAGGGGGCTCTCAGAGGGAAGCGACCCAAGCACAAAAGAGGTCCGCAGAGGGACCAGAGAAGTCCCAAGAGAGGGGCACCCCCAGGGGTCAGACAGGAGGGAGAGAGGGTTGGGAGTCTGCGGAGAAGGAAAGATCAAGAGAGGAGGTTTTAGGTGAGGTTTCTCTGGCCAGAAAAAGGCCTGCGCGGTGGAACAGGCAGCACAGAGATTAAGGATGGGCACACAAATAATTAGAAGCCATGTATGTAAGAGATCTCCAATCAGTTCCCAGCTTTTTTGGCAATAGTTAAATTGGTGAGGGTATAAAAACCGAAAGTCCCTTCAGGAGGCTAATTCAGTGGGTTCTGTGGCCAGACCACAGCGGAGAAGAACAGTTTTTTCTTCTTTAAGGAGGGAGATTCCTGTGCCCCCACAGCAGCCCTCAGTCCTCGGAGTGGTCAGATTTGAGTATCAGCGTCATAAAACTCAAGGTCTGGCCACGGACGGAAAAGGTAAAGTGGATGTGCTCCAGACATCTCCACAAGCACACTCACTTGGAATGGAAAAGACTTCCCTGACATAACTACGGTTTCGAACAGGGAGTCTTGGCGGAAAGAACTGAGAGGAAGGCAGAGACAGGGGACTTACCGAACTGTGAGCCAAAGTGGGTGGAAGGTCGGAGGTCCTGGTTCTTTCTTGGAGGGGATGGGGAAGAGGAGCAGTCCTTGCGGACTTCAACTCCTCCCAGGTTTTCGGCACCAAAATGTAAGTTATTTTTCCCCACCAAGAAGGAAGGAAGAGGCCGGAGCCACAAAGTGTGGAATAGTAAAAGGCTTAATTGAGTGCAGAGCACGCATCCCACTTGGCAAGGTTCCCTGGCCCCGAGGAAAGATGGAGGCCAGGGAAGTCGCAAGGAGTGACCCATGTGAGGGATATTTAAAGGGTCCCTAGGGTGGTCGAGCTAATATGACATGGTGAAATCTCACTGGCTGGCAGACAGTCGCTGTTTTCCAAAGGGTTTCTGGGAAGTTTCTTTTGGCCCGCAAGGTTGTGGGCGGTCCTAGCCAAAGTTCGTGGGTCTGACCTTTCCCATTATCCCCTGACCTTACACCCCTTACCTAGTTAGTGATATCCCCATCTCTCCTTTCCACCTTGGTGAGACCTTTTAAACTAGCAAATCGGGGGGAAATATGATTGTACGGTCAACACTCAGCCAATGGAGCAAGACCCAGCATTCTAGGGCCTATATTAGGGATAAAAACAGAATTTGCCATCTGCCCGCACACTTGCTGACTGGCTGGCTTTGAAGAGCAGCAACACACCCTTCTGCAGAAGTTATTAAAGTTGCCTTGCCAAGCTGTTTTGTCTCCACGAGTCTTGCTTAATTTCACTTCTAACAAACGTAACAGGAAACACTATACTAGATGCTAAAAAGGAATTAAATGCAAACTAAATTTGCCAAACAGTATATACAGCATTTTCCGTGGACAAATTAATGATTTTTCAAAGATAAACTATTACTGAGACTTACCTTTCTGAACAAAAATCACCTTCCCCCCACCCCTGCCCCCACTCACCAAGGTGCTTTTATGATAAGATTTTATCTGAAGAAAGTTCCTTTTAAAATGCAAACGTAAAGGAGTGTTGATGTATTAATATGATAATAAATGGTAATTGGGTTTGCCAAGGTTTGTTTATCTGATTGGTACAGGAAAGGGCCCCGTGGAAATGATCTCCAAGCCCAGGGGTTTGTAAATGTACAAGTGTGGTGGTGAAAGGGGGCACACTGAGAGGAAACAGGAAAGGTTGGCAGCAAACCTGGGGATGGTAATAAACAAGAAAGACACTCAAATTCTATACTCCTTTACACCTGCAGGCTGCTTTTTCTTGTTTGTTTTTTATAAAATCTCAGGGTTCATAGTGAAGATAGGGCAGACCAAAAAGAGGCAGGAAAAGCCTCTAAGAGGGCAGACGCTGTAGCCCAGCCAAGGGAGAGCTGCAAACTTGGAGCCACCTTCCCTTGGGCTTCTTGTCCAGTAGGCTCTTTGGGCTGATGCCTGGCTCACCAGCAACCATCAGCCCAAGTTTACATTCACCCAAGGAAAGCGCCTCCCCGAAGTACAGTTCTGTAAGACCGATCTTCCTGCTCAAGACTACCCAGCTGACTCAGGACAGTAAAACTCCCTGAGAGAATATCCATTTTGTTTTTGTTTTTTAAAGAGGAATGAATATTTTAAAGTCCTTTTAGTCCTCTTTTACTGTTTCCTTCTAGTTTACCCTAGAAAAGGAATTCCTGAGAAAAAGGAATTTTAAATACTGGGATGGATTACAAGGGAGGTTGTGAAATCATCATATTGAGATATTTAAAAATAAATGGCATCTGAGTCCTTTGAGATGATTAGATAGACACTATCTAATGGCGGACGGACCAGAACTTTGTTATTTCAGCTCAGCAACTCAAAGACATGTGCCGTATATGCCATGCTTGCTTTTCAAATTAGGCTTTAGTGTTGTGTTCCTAAACATTTCAGAATTTCATAGTAGTAAAGGAGTTTTGTGCTCAAAATAGTAATTTAGCTTGTTAGAGCTGCAGTGTAAGGACACTTAGCAAAATAATTATATTCATATTCAAGATGATTATGAGGTGTAAGGACCGTTCGTCCTCCTTTAGGGAGGATAGTCCTTCTTTTGTAAGTTCTGTCCTCCCTCGAAAAGTGTCCACCCACATGTCCTCCTTTTTTTTTAAGGGATTTTTAAAAAATATTTTATTTATTCACTTTTTAGAGAGAGAGGAGAGAGAAAGAGAGGAAAGAGATAGAGAGAACAGGGGGAGGAGCAGGAAGCATCAACTCTCATAAGTGCCTTGACCAGGCAAGCCCAGGGTTTCGAACCGGCAACCTCAGCATCCCAGGTCGATGCTTTATCCACTGCAACACCACAGGTCAGGCATGTCCTCTCTCTTTTTTTTTTTTTTTTGTATTTTTCTGAAGCTGGAAACGGGGAGGCAGTCAGACAGACTCCCGCATGCACCTGACCGGGATCCACCTGGCACGCCCACCAGAGGGCGATGCTCTGCCCATCCGGGGCATTGCTCTGTCGCGACCAGAGCCATTCTAGCACCTGGGGCAGAGGCCAAGGAGCCATCCCCAGCGCCCAGGCCATCTTTTGCCCCAATGGAGCCTCGGCTGCGGGAGGGGAAGAGAGAGACAGAGAGGAAGAAGAGGGGGAGGGGTGGAGAAGCAGATGGGCACCTCTCCTGTGTGCCCTGGCCGGGAATCGAACCCAGGACTTCCGCACGCCAGGCTGACGCTCTACCACTGAGCCAACCGGCCAGGGCCATGTCCTCTTTTTTGATATTGGAAGACTAATCTGTAAATGTCCATATTTGATCAATGCAGAGTTGATCCATTGTGTGTGATGTGACATATTTGTATCTAAATAAGTACTTTTTCTTACAATTATTAAAAATTAATAGGCATGTAAGCATAATTACAATATAAAATATTACAAATGCTTTTATTATGCATTTATCATATTATAGTGTATTACTATTATAATGAATAAAATATTTATTTTATTTATGATATTGTTTTCTTCATTTATTTTTGTCCTCATTTGCATTGTAAAAATGTTGGTCACCTTACTGAGGTTATGTATTATCAGAAATCAATATTTGCTTTTGTGTATTTTTAGAAAGCTGATTACTCTTCATGTATGCTTCTATGGTACTTTATACATTATGATTATAAATTATATTGATATCCAAAGCATAAATATCATATGATAAAAAAGAATGAAATCTTAGTGAATTATACAAATATGAGAAAAAATATTTTAAAATTTCTCTGACCTTAAAGTCCTTTCCTGCTTCTTGTTTGTTTCAGACTATAGATGCTTTAATTTAACTATGGACAGGGATTCAAATTAATAAACTATTCTTGAATTACAGAGTATGCAAATGCAGCAGACTTTTATTAAGGCTTCTTATACATCTTATATACTTGATCCATTTATGAGATTCATCACGATTTTTGACATACAATTTAAAATAGTAAACAGCAATGTACTATTAGTGACATTCATTTTTATTAAAATTAAACTTAAGGTGCTTAAATTTAAAAGACACTTCTTAAAATATTTTATAAAATATCATATGTTCTTTTTTTACTATTATTTATATTGTTTCTTTTTCTTTTTTAATATTTTTTTACTTATTCATTTTAGAGAGGAGGGGGAGAGAGAGAGAGAGAGAGAGAGAGAGAGAAGGAGGGAGGAGCAGGAAGCATCAACTCCCATATATGCCTTGATCTGGCAAGCCCAGGGTTTTGAACTGGCAACCTCAGCATTTCCAGGTTGACGCTTTATCCACTGCACCACCACAGGTCAGGCCATATGTCCTTATTTTGTAATTGTATTTTATAATATATTTGGAAAGTGGTATAACTTTAGTGACTAAAAGTATTAAAATGAATGGAATGATTCCATTTTTAGATGAATAAGTAAATATTGAGAATTTATAGTGCCATCTACAACTAGGTAGAGATATACATATAAAGATTTTTAAACACAGTCTCAGTTTACGTATATTTTTTGCATACTGCAGTTTCCAACAGAGAAAAATAACATTATTTTTATATATACACAGTGTAAATAGATATATAACATACATAGTATATGTATACATCCCCCATACAAATGTACACACACAAGACATACACTGAAGAAAAGGAAAATTAGCAAGACCATGAATACTGGACTATTCTTCATCATTGCTTGCTTTAAAATAGAATCTATAGATTATTTTTAAAATAAACTAAATAAAACTATTTAATTCAAGAAAGTGCTTTTGACACTAGAATCTATGTAAACACAATAAATTAAAATCAATAAAAAAAAGAAAGTGCTTTTTGAGCATAGGTCTCTGATAAGTCTGCATAAAATTTAGGAATTCAAATTAGATAAAAAGAAATTTAATAAAAAGGAAGGCTACCACTTCAGGTATGTCTAGCATTTGACTTAAAATCATAAAATACTTGCTTTGTACTTCAAAAGAAGTTCTACCTAGTGAATGTGCCAGTGAACTGTCTTGGCCTGTTGTGACATTACCCATTTGCCTGACCTACTTTTGTAAGTAGTGATTTTTATAGATTAAATTTTTATATTGGGTTAGGGTTTTAAACAGTATCTTTTAACATCATAACCAGTTGTTGTTGTTGCTTTGTTTTTAAGAAAGAGAAGGGTAGGGAGAGAGAGGGATAGGAACATCGAACTGCTCCTGTATGTGCCTTGACTGGGGATCGAACCAGCAACCTTTGTACTCTGGGATGGTGTTCCAACAAACCGAGCTATCTGGCCAGGGCTTAGCTCTTTTTGATTTTTAGAGAGCCAAAAAAGGAAGGAAGAACCAGGGGAGGGGGAAGGGAACATTCATTTTTTGTTTTCCTCGGTTATGCATTCTTTGGTTGCTTCCTGTGTGTGCCCTGACCAGAGTTAGAACCTGCAACCTTGTCATTTCGGAATGACACTCTTAACCAACTGAGCTAGCCGGCCAGGGCCATAGCCAGTTTTTGTTTTTGTTTTTAATCTGAAATACATAGAAAGTTCAAGTATCAATAACCTCACCATTTAAACTTCTCCCCATCCCTATCTTCCTGCTTCCACTATTTCACTATACTTCCAAAAAAGCCCACTATTAAGAATTTAGTGCTACAAATTCTTTTTAATTTCCTCCCCTTGTTTTTACACCTATATCATCTATACAGGTTTAAAGAAAATGGATCAGTCCAGGCATACTTATCCGTAATGTGCTCCCCCCTTTACTTATATATCTGGACATCCCTACATATCTTAACATGTAGATCTCACTTTCAATGACTGCATGCATTCAGTGTATAAGTGTATCATTATCTATGTAGGTATTCCCCATTGATACTTAAATTGTTTTCAGGTAGATGTTTTTCATTTAGGGTACTCAAAACACTATTTCTGGGAACATCATGTAGCTTTGTGTGCTTGTGTAGCAATTACATAAAACAGATTTTGCCATAGACCAGCTCTTGCTAAATTCACCATAACCAGCATGATGTTAGAGTCAATGAGAACTTTCTTTAGCATACTCTGAGATAATCCTCTCTGTTTCTTTTTCTTTCTACGTTCTTTTGCTGCTTCTTCCAGTTTACTTTACCACCCCTTCCTCCTCAATGCAGCCTGCTTAAGCTCAGTCTAGGCAACCTTCTCTTTACATATTACATTCTGTCTCTAAACAACCTCATCCATGACCAAAGCTTTAACTACCATGTATACAGAAATGGCATCAATATTTATTCTTTACCCTAGACCTCTCTGGATTCCAGAACCATATAGATTGCAACCCATTTTTACTCTTTAGATTACTTTTGATTTACTTTTCTACCCTATACCTCTCTTCATGACCCTAGACCCATAAATCCTACTGCCACAAACTCATTTTATCTAAAACCAAACACTTATTCCATCAAACTCAGTCCGCCCCAGTATTTTCTATCTTAGTGAATGGTACTGCCATCCAAATAGTTACATAGTAGAAATAACTACCCATATATAATGCATCACCAGCACAATTTTACTTCCTAAATGTTTTTCTTTTTCTTTTTTTAAAGATTTTTATTTATTCATTTGAGAGAGAGAGAGAGAGAGAGAGAGAGAGAAGGAGGGAGAGGCAGGAAGCATCAACTCCCATATGTGCCTTGACCAGGCAAGCCCAGGGCTTTGAACCGGTGACCTCACCATTCCAGGTTGATGCTTTGACCACTGTGCCACTGCAGGTCAGGCCTAAATAGTTTTTCAATCTATTCACTTCTCACTATCTCCACTGCTATTCTACTAATTCATGCACACACCATCTCTCATCCCTGTAATATATCTCTTTGATTGAGTTCTGCCACTTCTTCTTGCCCTACTCTAATCAGATATTCATCTATAGTCAGGTTGACCACCCTCCTCACTGGCTGCCTGCAACCACACCAGCCTTCAACTTTCTTTAAATTTCTCCACTATTCTCCCATGCTTCCTCCATGTGGAGAACATTTTTATTGGTTTACTTTAATACTTTGGGGGTTATATCAGTGAAAAGACAGGCAGCATTTCTGTTTCTACATTCTAGAGGGGCAAAGTAAAAAAAGAGACAAAAAGTAAACACAAAATAAACAAGACAAATACCAGATAATGAGAATTGTTAATTGTGATGCTAAGAATAAGCTGAAGCTGCCTGACCAGGCGGTGGCACAGTGGATAGAGCGTCGAACTGGGATGCAGAGGACCCAGGTTCGAGACCCCGAGGTTGCCAGCTTGAGCACGGGCTCATCTGGCTTGAGCAAAAGCTCACCAGCTTGGACCCAAGGTCGCTGGCTCGAGCAAGGGGTTACTTGGTCTGCTGAAGACCCATGGTCAAGGCACATATGAGAAAGCAATCAATGAACAACTAAGGTGTTGCAATGCGCAATGAAAAACTAATGATTGATGCTTCTCATCTCTCCGTTCCTGTCTGTCTGTCCCTATCTATCCCTCTCTCTGACTCTCTCTCTGTCTCTGCAAAAAAAAAAAAAAAAAAAGAATAAGTTGAAGCTGATAGAAGAGAGAATGACTAACTGGCCCCTCCTTATTGTGTGGGCAAGGAAGAGCATCCTGAAGGAGCGTTTCTTACAGTTGGGATTTGAATGACAAGGAGTCAGCCATGGGGAGATCGTATGGGATAGAGATTTCCAGGCAAAGGGAACAGAGAATACGAAGACCCTAACATGAGAGTGAGTTTGGCTTATTTGACCAGGATGGTAAGAGTGGATGTGGTGACAAATGAACAGCTGGAGGAAATGTTTGTACAGGCTGTTCTCTGTCTGAAATATTTCCCCTCCTTTCCATCCAGGGTACTCCTGTTCATTCTTTGATCTCACTTCTTGAGGATACCTTTCCTGACCCTGCAGATGTGAACAGATTCCCCATGTATGTGTATCATGTACCTTTCCTTCATAGCATACATCACTGTTGGAGTTTAGTCACATTAATATCCTTGGTGACTTGATTCATTTGCCTCTTTTATGAATACGTACTCCAGGAAGGTCAGGACCTGTCCGTTTTGCTCAATAAGGTTTCCCTAGTTCCTAACACAGATGAAGCACTCAAATATTTTCTAAAATGTGATTGTTGAGTCAAAGAAATGCATATTTCAAAAAAATTAAATGTATTGGGGGTGACATTGGATAATAACATGTTTCAAATGCACAAATCTATAACACATCATCTGTATATTGTATTGTGTGTTTGCCACCCAAAATCTAGTCTTTCTCCATCACCATGTATTTGATCTGCTTAACCCTTTCCAACCTCTCTCATCTACCTTCCCCTTTGGTAACCACCATACTGTTGTCCGTGTTGTGAGTTTTTTTGTTTGTCCTGCTTGTTCACTAGTTGTTCTCTGTTCATAGCCCACATGTGAGCAAAATATTGTCCCTCTCCATTTTACTCTGACCCATTTTACTCAGCATGACACTGTCAAGATCTATCCAAACTGTTGCAAATGGCAGTATTTCATCCTTTCTTATGATTGAGCAGTATATATATATATATATATATATATATATATATATATATATATAATCTCACATATTTTATTTATTTATTTATTTGGTACCAAGATGTTTATTGAAATACTGTTTCTGTAATGGGTCTAGCCGGGGAAATGCATAGAGCTTGAACTAGGTAAACAAGCCCTGTCCTGACATTTATTTAACATCTGCTAAAAGGAAATTGAGACACTTTCTGAAGAAGCAGTGAGGATAAAAATAAAGAAAATTATAGTGAAAAATTTCAAATACATAAAAATAGAGTCATAGAATAAATGTCCATATTCTTATCACTCAGATTTAACAAGGATCAAAATTTTGCATTCATTTATATCCTTTTATTTTCTTTGCTGAAATATCTTCAAGCAAAACTCATTGATCATGCCATTTTATCCTTACATACTTCAATATGCATCTCTAAAAATATAAACTTTCTTATATTTACAACGCCACTATGCTCCTTATTTCTTGGTACTGTTTAACCTCCATACTGCTTTCCATAGCAGCTGCACCATATGACATAGAACAGCTGCACCATAGCAGCAGTCTGCATTCCCACCAGCAGCGCATGAGGGTTCCTTTTTCTCCACAGCCTCACCACTACATGTTGTTTTGTTTTGGTTTGGTTTTTTGCCTAACTGATGAGCGCCATTCTAACAGATGTGAGGTGGTATCTCATTGTGGTTTTGGTTTGCATTCCCAAGGCATGCATCTTTAAGTTTTAGTGGATATTTCTGAATTATGTTTTCCAAAATTCATGCTGCTCTCCATTTCCATTTTGCATACATAAAAGCATTTGCTTCCCCTCATCAACGTCAGTACTGAATGTTAGCATTCTTCTTAATTCCACCACTCATAAATGGCTATTTGCATTTTTCTTCTTGAACACCTACATTTGAGGCAAATCCAATTATAGTAAACTCAGGTCCACACTAGACTTTTGGGTCTGAATTAAAGTTGTTATTTTGGGAATGCCTTCCTCCCATGTAACTCTCCCTTTTGTATGTGACATACTGCATACTTTATCCCCTTGTTTGGACATTTCTATGCTTACATATGCAATGTTGACACTCACTCTCTATGTATCCAGGAGAGACTGGGTGCCAGTAAATGACAGGTGGGCTGTGGGCCTTCAAATGAGGAGGAAACAAATTAAGAGGAGAATCATAGAAAAGCCTGAGACAGACAGAACAGAACAGAGTCTTATGAAAGGATGAGAGGTGAAATAGAATCTGATGGTGTCCAAGATGTTGGACCAAGCATAGCTGAGGTCTGGACAGGTTCTTAGAACTTAGTAAAGCTACTATTTTTCAGTGGCCAGATGAGCTTAAGCACAGACATAAAATGAAATTAGGAAGAGAAGACAGATTTATTGGATAGTGTAAAAACAAATATACCCCACAACAACAGGGCCTAAATCTGACAAGGCTAAGAATGAAAGGATTGGGAAAATATATTTAAAACCAAGGTCCACTAAGATCTTATGCTTTTGGACAAATTTAGATGTACATTTTGGAATGTAGTCCAAATAGATGCTCAGCTTGATAGTAAGGTGGTGTTCTTGCAAAGAAACAGTACATTGTTTTTTAAGAAGGACCATGGGAGACACTTGGGGAAGGGCTTAGCACTTTAGCCTATAAGTACAAGGCCCAGGTGATATAGGTAATAGCAGTAGTACCAACAAAATTAGTGTCAGTAGGTAATGACAGTAATGACCAGCAAATGTAGTTGTGATTACTTAGGAGCTGGGCATAAAGCATGCATGATCGTGCTTGTCTACTGATGGCAATAAGGAATTGTGAGCAGGTATCCAAGATCCTGAACAAGAAACCCATGGATGCAACAGTAGTCACTGAGTCTCTAGAGCCCTAGCCTAAATATGAACTTAATATTAAGTACCCTTATATTGGGGGCAGAGTAAAGAGTGAAAGGACAGTGTATTTGAATTAGCCTGAGGACTGAGACAAGGCTGAAAGGGATTGTGGACCAAGCTATGGAAAGCTAGGGGAAGAAGGCAGAAGGTAATGAGGTAGATAGAGTCTAATAGTGGCAAAGGCCAGTGATTCATTATGGACTGCCTATTGAGCCTCAATTGCTTGGATATTTTCTATCACCTCCACTTTTGTTCTATACCATAGCAATTTTACAATGAATTTCTGCAGCTTTTTGGATTTAATATTTCTCCGTGCCGATATATGCCTGGGAAGAGATTATTTCTTCAGGAACATTATGTCCTAGAATGCTGAAATGGGGTGAATGTGACAGAGTACTAAGAGTGTATTAAGTTGGGTTAGTCCACTAATTTCCCCTTTGTCTGGGAAGGGTTGCACTGTACATTTTCTAGTGCATTATTGAGGCTAGTTTTCAACGCTTCATTTTATACAAATTTTTTTTCTTGGCAGAACCTAGCTCACCGTTAAATAAGCCTCACTACTAGTAAATCAGAAAAGCTTCCATTTTATTTCATTTTGCCTCATTACTTGTAACTCGTGAGAGTAAATAATTTCTCCCCCAGCAAAGCACTTTAACATAAGCACCACTGTATGTTCACAAAGCTCTATGAAACTTTCTATTTTGTTCCAGTCCAATATTTTACCTAAAAGCCCTCTTGGTTCCAATTATTACCACAGATTTGAGTCAGCACAATGCAGTTGAGCACTCTGTCTGTTCCACTTCGATGAATGTTTGGAAACATAGCACCTTTAGAATAGAATAGAAAGTCCTGTGAATATCTTTAGAATTACTGGTATGGTGAATGAGGAAAACAGTTTGTATTTCATGTTTTCATACATGCTCAGAAAGGAGATTGTTCTGGTCAGTTTTGATCCTTTAAAAATGCTAGCAGCCATGCCATGGCAGCGACAGCACCAAGTTCTAACAATAATGAATCACCAGTAGTGTCATCTGTCCTGCTTTTGTTCGTGAAGACAAATATAATCTTCCTGTCATACCTCCTATTTTAACAAAGCAAGTGTAATTTTCAGGGTATTTTGCTAACAATAGTAATATTTCACATATAATAACTAGTTTTTAGACAATTAAGAAACAGTATCTTCCTACAGAAAATAAATCAGGTTCCTAATAATGATAACTCATCATCAAGGCATTACAGCTGGTCAGTTGCTGAAGAAAATCTTGTTGCTGTATAGGCAATATAGTTAGTTGGCAATCTTATCACGGTTTGCTGTGTGGGTTTGTGTCCAGGTGGCCAAAAACAGAGCCAATCCTTGAATCACAGGTGGTGTTGAGATGCTGATTCTGCATGGGAGATTGTGGATGGGCACCCACCTGCCTCAGCGGGTAGGCTTTCTAAGTGAACCCCAGCAAGCCACAGACTCATTGCCATGCATGTGTGTAGTGACTGATGATGATGACTTGTGGGAGTCCTGTTATGGACCACGGCAGCTGGGTGAATGAACCTTTCTCTTCTCTGACCTGAGATGTTTCTCATGCTGTGGTTTGAGGACCTGAACTGGAATCATTTGGGTATTTGTTAAAACTGCTTAGGGTCCTAACCGGCTTATTTATGTCTAGTTTCTAGAGATGACTTCAGAAGTCTGCATCTTTTTTTTTTTTAAATAAACTGATTTTAGGGAGAGAATGAGAGAAAAACATCATTTGTCGTTCCATTTATTTATGCATTCATTGGTTGATTCTTGTATGTGTCCTGACTGGGGATCAAAGCCGCAACCTTGGTGTATCTGGATGGTGCTGTAATCAACTGAACTTCCACCCAGAACCACAGGAGTCTGCATTTTTTAATAAGATGCTTTTGTGTGTGTGTGTGTGTGTGTGTGTGTGTGTGTGTGTGTGTGTGTGTGTGAGAGAGAGAGAGAGAGAGAGAGAGAGAGAGAGAGAGGACAGGAAGGGAGAGAGATGAGAAGCATCAACTTGTAGTTGCAGCACTTTGGTTGTTCATTGATTGCTTCTCATATGTGCTTTGACTGGGGTGCTCCACCCAAGCCAGTGACCTCTTGCTCCAGCCAGTGACCTTGGGCTCAAGCCAGTGACCTTTGGGCTCAAGCAGCAATATCACAGTTTTGAACCTGGGACCTCAACATCCCAAGTCAACACTCTATCTACCATGCCACTACCAGTCAGGCAATAGATGCGTTTTTAAACAAATTCTCTGGATTATTCTTCTGAGCAGTAAATTTGAGGAACATTGACTGAATACTAGTGGGATGTACTTAACATGCAAACATATTGCTTTATAGAATTTAAGGAGAACACAAAGGCCATCTGTCCTTTGGCACAGCTACACGCTGGCAGTAAATGGAAGGCTAACAACATAGCTTTCTCTGGCTCCTGGTGGTCTTTCCTAAACAGTGAATTCCCACAATATTTCACATTTGTACCATGCAATTTATGGCAACTATATAATTAGGATTTTTGAAAACAGTTCCAATTTTATGTTATTTCATTATTTTCAATAAAAGTCACCTATTTAAATAAATCAGTCTTTTAGATTTCTGCAGCAGAAAAATATTTTTATATTAAATCATGTATTTGGGGAAAAAATATCATTTACCCCTGCCCTGTCCTGATCACTAAACAGCATCAAGAACACCCTACATGAACTCTCTTCCAGACTGGGGAGACTCAGAGAGAAAGCATTTAGTCAAATTCCTGGCTTGACGCTTTCAAGAAGACTTTAAAAATGCATAACTGAAGCAATAGTTTGAAAGCCAAAGCACTTCTGATTTGTGTGAAGCAGAGTCAGAAAGAAGTGTTGTTTTAATGAATTGTTTTTAGTTTTGACAACTTGATTTTGAATATCAAGAGCAAAGTTTGAGAGAGAGAGAGAGAGAAAGAGAAGAGAACAGTCTATATGAAAAGCCAGAGTAGCAAAAAGGTGCCATGATGGTAAGAATAATCTCTTCACAACTAGAACAGAAAGTAAATTTTTTTCCTTCTAGTGTGGGAAAGAAGCAGAGTGATTTTGACTAAGGTTTGCTAGGGATTGTTTTTGAGAAAAGGCCCAGTGTCCCAGGCCAAGTCTAAAGTGTGGAGTGGGGGTAGTTGGCTGAGAGAGAAACTCAGAATAAACTAGGCAAGAATTGGAATCTTAGAGCAGAAGGACCATTGCCTGTCTTCCTAAGATACAGCCAAGGAGTTTGTACACCTCACAGCAAGGCCCCTTGTGCCACATAAAAGGCAAAGTAACTAAGTGGATGGGCCTGACCGGAGAGCCTCCGTGTTGGGTGGGGGACACAGTGACCTTGCTGGACCCAGAAGCCAAGAGAAAAGGGTTCCTAGAACTTTCAGACATTGAGGCCAATGAACAGACGAGTGAAATGAACAACTCAAGGGAGGTCCACAAAGACGAGCACATTTCCTTCTCCCGTGACAGGATATTACGTATGTGAGATTTACCTTACGGTTTTAGATCACCCTCCAGGGCATGGAAATGGAAGGGAAAAATCTCAAGTTTTGCCTGAGTATTGTCAGACAAAGGACACTGAATTTCAAACTGGAAGTCACTTTGGCATGTAGCAGTGAAATATCACATTTAGTGCAACTTTGTGACACTTCATATGAACAAATCCACAAGTTAATTTTAAAAAACCACACATTCTGCTTATTTTGGCCTAGAAAATAAGGTCATCATATTTATCTCAGGCTATTCTACCTTCTATTTTCTTAGAATTGATCTCTAGATAGTCCAGGCTGTGTAGCTTTCAGCACTCCCACTGGCTGAAGAACATGTCCTCTCTTCTCTCTTTTATACCTCTACATCTCTGGATGTATGGAAGGTATGGAATGAATAAGTAAGTGGTCTACTCAGCTATGCATGAAGTCTCAATTCCAATAAATTAGTTGCTGAGAAGCACACTAATGAATGAAAAAAGAAGAAAAATTGAGTTGAGACTTTTTCCCCCCCATAAAAATTCAGGTGATCCTTAACTTGGGTATTTGTACAATGTACATGGTGGGGCAAAAGTAGATTTACAGTTGTTTGTATACAAGATAATATGATAATTAATAAATAATAATACAAGAATATACTCTTTCATGTACTCATGATTGTTAACCTACTTTTGCCTAACCCTGTATAAGACACCTGCAGAGAAAAGATCTTGTGAAAGATCTTTTTAAAAGTATCACATCTTAAAGGGGCCAACAACACACAATGCAGAAAAGAAAGCCTCTTCAATAAATGGTGCTGGGAAAACTGAAAAGCCACATGCAAAAGAATGAAACTGGACTACAGTCTATCCCTATCCCCCTATACTAAAATTAACTCAAAATGGATCAAAGATCTAAACATAAGACCTGAAACAATTAAGTACATAGAAGAAGACATAGGTACTCAACTCATGGACCTGGGTTTTAAAGAGTATTTTATGAATTTGACTCCAATGGCAAGAGAAGTGAAGGCAAAAATTAATGAATGGGACTACATCAGACTAAGAAGTTTTTGCTCAGAAAGAGAAACTGATAACAAAATAAACAGACAGCCAACTAAATGGGAAATGATATTTTCTAACAACAGCTCAGATAAGGGCCTAATATCCAAAATATACAAAGAACTCATAAAACTCAACAACAAACAAACAAACAATCCAATAAAAAATGGGAAGAGGACATGAACAGACACTTCTCCCAGGAAGAAATACAAATGGCCAACAGATATATGAAAAGATGCTCATCTTCATTAGTTATTAGAGAAATGCAAATCAAAAGTGCAATGAGATACCACCTCACACCTGTTAGATTAGCTATTATTAACAAGACAAGTAATAGCAAATGTTGGAGAGGCTGTGGAGAAAAAGGAACCCTCACCCACTGTTGGTGGGAATGTAAAGTAGTACAACCATTATGGAAGAAAGTATGGTCGTTCCTCAAAAAACTGAAAATAGAATTATCTTATGACCCAGCAATCCCTCTACTGGGTATATACCCCCAAAACTCAGAAACATTGATACGTAAAGACACATGCAGCCCCATGTTTATTGCAGCATTGTTCACAGTGGCCTGGACATGGAAACAACCAAAAAGCCCGTCAATAGATGACTGGATAAAGAAGATGTGGCACATATACACTATGGAATACTAATCAGCCATAAGAAATGATGACATCGGATCATTTACAGCAAAATGGTGGGATCTTGATAACATTATATGAAGTGAAATAAATAAATCAGAAAAAAACAGGAACTGCATTATTCCATACGTAGGTGGTACTTAAAAGTGAAACTAAGAGACATTGATAAGAGTGTGGTGGTTACGGGGGAGGGGGGAGAGGGAGAGGGAAAGGGGGAGGGGGAGGGGCACAAAGAAAACTAGATAGAAGGTGACAGAGGACAATCTGACTTTGGGTGATGGGTATGCAACATAATTGAATGACAAGATAACCTGGACTTGTTATCTTTGAATATATGTATCCTGATTTATTGATGTCACCCCATTAAAAATAAAATTATTTAAAAAAAAGGTATCACATCTTTTTATTTTTTTAGCAAAAGTGGAGGGACAGACAGGAAGGGAGAGAGATGAGAAGCATCAACTCATAGTTGCAGTGCCTCAGTTTTTCATTGATTGTTTTCTCATATGTGCCTTGACTGGATGGCTCCAGCTGAGCCAATGACCCCTTGCTCAAGTCAGCGACCATTGGGTTCAAGCCAACGACCATGGGGTCATGTTTATGATCCCACATCCAAGCTGGTGACCTTGTGCTCAAGCCAAATGAGCCCGCACTCAAGCCGGTGACCTCAGAGTTTTGAACTTGGGTCTTCAGCATACCAAGTCAATGCTCTATCCACTGTGCCACCACCTGATCAGATGCATCACATCTCCTTTTTCCTGTTCTGGACATGAGAATCTTGACAATAATAGCCAGCTAAAGACTACAAATATGCATCTTGATCTAAAGGGTTCTTTACATTGGAAATAAATATATTACAATTAGTAGAGAGTGGTTGAATACCCACTAGGGGGGGAAGTATATATACATTTTGCTATACAATACATTCTACTCTTTTTTAATGTTGTTCATATCACTTGTCATTTTGTTTCTATAGTTTATGAGGCAGAGACTGCTGCTGTCTGACTACCAAATTTCCCTGGCTCTTGGCTAGATTACAAAATCCATTGCAATTAGGTTTGGCCATGTGTCTAATTTCTAGTCAATGGAATGTGATTGGAAGTAACGTTGGTCCTTCCAAACCTGGTTCCTAAAAGATTTTCATAAGTAATAAAATTCTTTTTTTTTTAAGTGGTGGTGGGGAGGGAGAGAAATGAGAAGAATCAATTCAAAATTGTGGTACTTTAGTTGTTCTTAGTTGTTCCTTGATTGCTTTCTCATATGTGCCTTGACCAACAAGCTTCAGCTGAGCCAGTGATCCCTTGCTCAAGCCAGTGACCTTGGGCTCAAGCCAGCGACCATGGGGTCATGTCTATGATCTCACACTCAAGCTGGCAACCCCATGCTCAAACTGGTGAGCCCGCACTCAAGCTGGTGACTTCAGGGTTTTGAACCTGAGTCCTCAGTGTTTCAGGTTGATGTTCTATCCACTGCACCACCACCTGGTCAGGCAGGTAATAAAATTCTGTAATCTTTCTCTGTCTCATTAAATCCAAGTGAATATCGAAGACACATTGAAGATGGCAAAATGATCAAGTGTAATAAGCTTGGGGTCCTGAATTGCCACTTGGAGAAGAGTGGCCCACCACAAACAAGCAGCACCCATGTAGGATGCTGAGTGAGCAAGAAATAAACTCTTACATTAATTCACTGAAATGTTAAGAATTTTTTATTTCAGTAGCAGTAACTAATATACTTTACATATAAATCCATACAACAGTCTACAAATATATAGTGACATATAAACTTCCTATAAAAAATTGGTGAAAACCCTTAGATAAATGGGTTCTTAAATTATTCAAGCAAAAATACAACAGAACCACTAAAATTATTAAAGTATATTAAAATACTATTCCATATTAAGGACCTACTATGCTCTAGAATGGTAGTAATCATTTTGCATTTATCATCTCATTTAATACTCATTTATGGTTCTGTATTTAGGTACTGAGATTACCCACTATAAAGTTTCTTGACCAAAATCACACTGCTGATAAGTGCCAGTGACAAATTCAAACTGAATCTGTGATTGCAAACCTTAAACTCTTGAACTCAATGTAATATCCTGTATCTTTCTCTTGCTTGCTTTCTATTCAAGCATGGCCTGTGCTTGGGTATTCTTTCTTTATGTCAGAACTTGACTACTTTTTGCATGATTTTCAGTTTCCATCTGCAATTGTGCCAAATTCATTTTATGTACACTGCTTACAAAAATTAGGAAATATTGTATTGTTTTATATTTATTTTGAAATATCCCCTAAATTTTTTGAGCAGTATATTAGATTTAAACATTTTTTTAAAAAGGTTTAGTTGGGGTAGTGAATAGACAATACTGTGTACAGATGGTATGTTGTAGAATTGCACATCTAAAACCTGTATAAATTTGTTAACTAATGCCACCCCACTAAATTCAATAAAAAATAAAATTTTAAAAATGGTCATATATAAGCAAAAATGTAGACATCCATTTTAGTAGGTTTTGTAGGATATGAGAGATAGGATATGTATGGAATGAAAATATCAGAGCTGAAGTTCCAAGAGGAAACTGAGTTATTTACAATGTTGTGAGATCTAGGCCCTGGCCAGTTGGCTCAATGGATAGAGTGTCGGCCGGGCATATGAATGTCCTTGGTTTTTTCTCCGGTCAGGGCACACATGAGAAGCGACCATTCGCTTCTCTTCACCTTCCTCTCCCTCTTCCCCTCCCACAGTCAGTGGTTGATTGGTTCAAGTATCATCCCAGGCGCTGAGGATAACTCGGCTGATTTGAGCATTGTCTTCAGGCAGGGGTTGCTATGTGCATCCAGGTCAGGGCGCCTATGGGAGTCTGTCTCACTATCTTCCCTCATCTCACTTAAAAAAAAAGTTGTGAGATCTCTCTCGAAAATGTCATGGACAATTTGCTTCCAAAAGTAGCCCAGACACAAGTAAGGAGCCTGACAATTTAACTGCACACAAGACAATATTCAAGTATACCATATTTCCCCATGTATAAGACAATCCCATGCATAAGAAGCACCTCAATTTGGGGGCCAGAAATTTTGGGGAAAATGTATTACATAAAGTTATTGAACTCAAGTTTTTATTCATCATAAAATTCATACAATTCCTCATCACTGTCTAAACTCCCATTTATTAGCTTGTCTTCATCTGTGTCTGATGACAAATCACTGTCTTCAACAATGAGCCCAAAAACGAGCACAAAAAAGTAAAAAATGCAAGTAAAAAAGTTTTCAACCACTGTATAAGACGCACCCAGTTTTTAGACCCCAGATTTTTTGAAAAACTGTGCATCTTATACATGGGGAAATATGGTATATCCTTCTTGCCTTAGGTACATATCCTGCACTTTTATAAATATACATTTCTTTTTAAGTTAAAATATTTTTTAAAATAATAAAAATATTGTATAGAAAAACCCAAAAAAAATCCTTTCAAAGATGCCCTGGAAATACCTTCTACAGCTTGCATAGTTCTGCAGAAATTACTCTATTTGCTGATCAGTCATGAAGGCCGGTGACGTCACGGAAATGGCGCCGTGAGCAGCGCGTCCGACAGATCTCCCCAAAATCACAACAAATTTATCAACTAGAAACAGGAAAATTTATCTTCGGAGCAAACTGAAAGCAATAGGACTGTTATCACTCGAATCTGAGAGACGAGGGTGTGGAGGAAGCTACCCCAGGGACGTTCATTCAAGCCGCGAGAAAGTGCGCCTGTGGTAAGTCATCCCGCACTCGGAAGCCGCCGCCGGCCGCCGCCGCCGCCAGCCCGGGTCGGTTGCAGAACGAGCGGCGAGCAGCTGCTGGCGCGCGCCCGGTCTGGTTGCAGACCGAGCATTGCAGACCGAGCACCGCTAACGTTCCCAGCGGCCCGCGCACGGGGAGCGGGAGAGGCCCCAGGGCGGTATTCCCTACTTGGGAGATTCTCTCCGCGGGCGGGGCACCTCACCCAGCCATTCAAGCTAACAATCAAGCGTTGGGGGAGGGGCGCGCGCAGGCAGCCTGAAATACCTTTGGGAGCACAGCTGCGACCCAATTACTAAAATTAACTTAACCCGTGAAATCTGCGCACCCTCGGTTCTAATTGATAAGATCTCTCTCAGTTCACCGACCCAAGACAAGAGGCGTGATATTTTTTGGTGCCTCTCGCTAAAGGGGCGGGGGCAACTTCTGATTAATAGAGCCTCCATATTCAGGGATAAACGCTAACAAGAAGGACTTGGCAGATAATAAGATCTATAGCACACTAGTCGCAAGCAGAGACTAGTGCCTCTTCTTACCGGCCAAAACAGGCTACAAAGTGTGGAAAGCCTGGGTTGAGAGGTCCAACGGAATGCTAGGCGCTGAACAATCACCTTGACAACAATTGACTCCCACCCCCGCCTGATTACACTGGAGGCCCTGACTGTCAGAGCCCTTCCCAGAGCCTTGCACTGAGTGGGGATAGAGTGGGGATTTCCCAGCTCTTTGAGCCTCTTACTCCCCAGGCAGAAGCAGTGGCAGCCTTGTGGCTGGATCGCCAGGCTGCTGGTTCGGGAAGGGGGGACTGGGAGAGAGAATCCACGAAGGCGAACTCTCTCGTCGGTAGACCCTGCAGACGCCGGCAGGCCTTGACTACCAGCAAGACTAAAGCCAATGGTGTGACATTGCCGTAGAACCCCATCAATTGCAAGTCCCTGCCTGGGTGTGGCGCAGGGGCAGGGCCTGGGGTGCAGAGTCGCCGACCGGGAAGAGGGAGAGAGGAGAAGGAGGAAGAGGTTGACATCTCAAAATCAGGAAAAATCCACAGACTTTGCAGCTTGTTCCACTGTTTGTTTTTTTTCTGTTTTTTTTTTTGTTTGTTTTGTTTTTTTTGTTGTTGTTGTTGTTGTTGTTTGTTCCTTCTATCTTATTGCCTTTATTTCCTCCACCTCAGTCCTTCTATTCTCTGCCCATCTTATGCTTCCCTTTTCTTGAACTACACTACCCATAAGTGTTACATTTTATTTCTCTTCTTCATCCTCACCCTCCTTTGGGGTTATACTCCAGGACACTTAATTCTCACTCTCTCCTCTTTTGTTTTTTTTTTTGCCTTATTTTGTTTTTTTCTCTTCCTTTTTTATTTCTTCCTTCGTTTTTCTCTTTTTCTTATTTTTTCCTTTCTATTCGTTTTTTCTTTTCTCGTTTTACTTTCCTCCCATTTAATCCTCAATCACGAACAAATTAGTTAATTTGGGACTCAAGGGTTTTTTTTGGCTTTGTTTTTCTTTTTCGGTTTTGTTTTTGTTTTTTTCTGGTTGGTTTGTTTTTGTGGCATTTTGGGTCCTCCCAACCCAAGGTCTCCATTGTATTTGGTCTTTGCTCCACTTAATACAACGTATTTTTACTTATTATTTTTATTTTTTCTTCTTGATTATTCCTTTTTTTGTCCTTTTTTCTGGTTCCCTCTTGTCCCTCTCATTATATCTCTTGGTTGACCGTCACCCGCAGGCAGATCAACTTATGCTTGTCTAAGATTTTCTTCCATTTTTTTTTTTTTTTTTTTTTTGCCCCCTTGAACTCTACACCGCAAACCAGGCCCTCCATTATAGGCACGATATTTCCCTGAGGAGGGGAGAGGAGAGAAGGAGAACAAAGAAAAAAAAAAAGGGGGAAATAATAAATTATTACTGCTTTTTTTTGTGGGGTGTTTTACCCTTTGTTTTTTGTGTTTTTTTTTTGTTTTTTTTGTTTTTTTGTTTTTTTGTTTTTTTGTTTTTTACTTTTTACTCTTTATTAATTCTAATTAGTGCTATCAACAAGACCACCCTCAGATGCCAATAAGAAAGAGGAAATCGAATATTATGGATACAAAAGAAAGAGAGGTAACACAAATAGATGTGGAAAAATCTATGGAGAAAAGACTTAACATATTGGAAGCCTTGGAGCTAAATGACAGAGAATTTAAAATAGAAATCTTAAAAATACTCAGAGATATACAAGAAAACACGGAAAGGCAATATAGGGAGATCAGAAAACAACTCAATGAACACAAAGAATATATTACCAAGGAAATTGAAACTATAAAAACAAATCAAACAGAAATGAAAAACTCAATTCACGAGCTGAAAAACGAGGTAACAAGCTTAGCTAGCAGAACAACCCAGATTGAAGATAGGATTAGTGAAATAGAAGACAAACAACTTGAGGCACAACAGAGAGAAGAAGAAAGAGACTCAAAAATAATAAAAAACGAGAAAGCCCTACAGGAATTATCTGACTCCATCAGAAAGAATAACATAAGAATAATAGGTATATCAGAGGGAGAAGAGAAAGAAAATGGAATGGAGAATATACTCAAACAAATAATAGACGAGAACTTCCCAAGCCTGTGGAAAGAACTAAAGCCTCAAATTCAAGAAGCAAACAGAACACCAAGTTTTCTTAACCCCAACAAACCCACTCCAAGGCACATCATAATAAAGATGACACAAACCAATGACAAAGAAAAAATTCTCAAGGCAGCCAGGGAAAAGAAGAGTACAACATATAAAGGAAGGCCTATTAGATTATCATCAGATTTCTCAGCAGAAACTCTACAAGCTAGAAGAGAGTGGACCCCAATATTTAAAGCCCTGAAAGAGAGGAACTTTCAGCCAAGAATACTATACCCATCAAAGCTATCCTTCAAGTATGAAGGAGATATAAAAACATTCACAAATACAGAAAAGATGAGAGAATTTATCACGAGAAAGCCCCCACTCCAGGAAATACTAAAGGGGGTTTTCCAACCAGATTCAAAGAACAAAAGAAAACAACACCACAAGTAACAGCTCCACCAAGAACATAATAAAACCAAACTTAAACTGTGACAACAAAGAAAAAAAAAAGGGGGGGAGAGAATGGAGATTAACAGTAGCAAAGGACGATGAAGTACAGAAATACTTATAAGATAGGGTACTACAATGAATATGGTAGGTACCCTTTTCATTACTTAATGGTAACCACCCTAGAAAAAACCACCACAAAAACACATGACTTAAAAAAGGTAGCAACAGAGGAAAGAAGTATGGAACACAAACAAACAGAAACAAATGATAGAAAAACAAAAGAGAAGAATCAAACTAGATACAAAACTAACAGAAAGCAATTTATAAAATGGCAGTAGGGAACCCACAAGTGTCAATAATTACACTAAATGTAAATGGATTAAACTTACCAATAAAAAGACACAGAGTAGCAGAATGGATTAAAAAAGAAAATCCAACTATATGCTGCCTACAAGAAACACATCTAAGCAACAAGGATAAAAACAAATTCAAAGTGAAAGGCTGGAAAACAATACTCCAAGCAAACAACACCCAAAAAAAAGCAGGTGTAGCAATACTCATATCTGATAATGCTGACTACAAGACAGAAAAAGTACTCAGAGACAAAAATGGTCACTTCATAATGATTAAGGGGACACTGAATCAAGAAGACATAACAATCCTTAATATATATGCACCAAACCAAGGAGCACCAAAATATATAAGACAGCTACTTATTGACCTTAAAACAAAAACTAACAAAAATACAATCATACTTGGAGACCTCAATACTCCGCTGACGGCTCTAGATCGGTCATCCAAACAGAGAATCAATAAAGATATAGTGGCCTTGAACGAAATACTAGAACACCTGGATATGATAGACATCTACAGGACACTTCATCCCAAAGCGACAGAGTATACATTTTTCTCTAGTGTACATGGAACATTCTCAAGAATTGACCATATGTTGGGCCACAAAGACAATATCAGCAAATTTAGAAAAATTGAAATTGTACCAAGCATATTTTCTGATCATAAAGCCTTGAAACTAGAATTCAACTGTAAAAAAGAGGGGGAAAAATCCACAAAAATGTGGAAACTAAACAACATACTTCTAAAAAATGAATGGGTCAAAGAAGAAATAAGCGCAGAGATCAAAAGATACATACAGACAAATGAAAATGAAAATACGACATATCAGAATCTCTGGGATGCAGCAAAAGCAGTAATAAGAGGAAAGTTCATATCACTTCAGGCCTATATGAACAAACAAGAGAGAGCCGAAATAAACCACTTAACTTCACACCTTAAGGAACTAGAAAAAGAAGAACAAAGACAACCCAAAACCAGCCGAAGAAAGGAGATAATAAAAATCAGAGCAGAAATAAATGAAATAGAGTCATGAAGGCCCTATGTTTTCTGACCAATAGATGGGAAGGGTGAATATTTTTGGTTTGTTTGTTTTTATTTCTTTTAGAAGAGCAACTTTGCCCTGGTCAGGTGATACGGTGAGTAGAGCGTCATCCCTATATACTAAGTCATGGGTTGGATCCCTGGACAGGGGACATACAAGAAGCAGCTAAAAGCGTGCACAACTAAATGGAACAAGTAAGTAAAATAATGAGTTGATGTTTCTCTCTCTCCCTTCCACTTTTTCTCTCTCCAACCCCTTCCTCTCTCTCTTTCTCTCTCAAATCAATGGAAAAATTATTTTAAAAATAGAAGAGCAACTTTATGATTGAAATCCAAACTACAAGTGTATCCCCCCGTTGGGTAAAGCATGGATGACACTTTATTGAAATTCCATTTGGAATCATCCCTGGCTGTTGTAGTTCAGGGATATTACTATAAACAGTTTTATTCTCCACGTTGTGAAGGTTGTTTTAAACCAAACAATCAATAATTTATTTATATTTATTTATTTTATTTTTATTACGTGAGAGGCAGGGAGACAGACAGACAGACAGACTCCCACATACGCCCTGACCAGGATGCATCCGGCAAGCTCCCCACTGGACAATGCTCTGCCCATCTGGGGCCACATCTCCATTTCTCAGGCAACTGAGCTATTTTAGCACCTGAGGCGAGGCCATGTAGCCATCCTCAGCACCCAGGGCCAACTTGCTTGAACCATTCGAGCCATGGCTGTGGGAGGGGAAGAGAGAGAGAGAGAGAAAGGGGGGGGATAAAGAAATGGGGATGGGGTGGAGAATCAGATGGTCACTTCGCTTGTGTGCCCTGACAGGGAATTGAACCCAGGACTTCCACATGCCAGGCTGATGCTCTATAGCTGAACCAACCAGCCAGGACCATAATTTTTAAAATAACTTATACTTATCTCTTTTGAATTTGTGTGTTTACTGGGCTCAGCTTAGTGATTCTACTTTGAGGTCTTTCATGCAGTTGAAATTATATTTTGGCTGGGGCTGCAGTTAGCTGAGAACTTTGTTAGGTAAGAACTCTGTTAGATGTCCAACAGTTTTTGTTGTTGTTGTTTTGTTTTTTTTAAAAGAACACTGGTTTTTTTTTATTTATTCATTTTTTAGAGAGGAGAGAGAGAGACAGAGAGACAGAGAGAGAGAGAGAGAGAGAGAGGAGAGACAGAGAGAGGGGGGAGACAGAGAGAGGGAGGAGAGGAGCTGGAAGCATCAACTCCCATATGTGCCTTGACCAGGCAAGCCCAGGGTTTCGAACCAGTGACCTCAGCATTTCCAGGTTGACACTTTATCCACTGCGCCACCACAGGTCAGGCAATGCCCAACAGTTTTTTCACTTATATCTGGTGCCTAAGCTGAGATGGTTTGAATAGCCAAGGGCTTCTTGAGCCTATCAATCCACATAGCCCTTCCATGTGGCTAGCTTGAGCTTCAGTAAAGCATGGAAGTCTCGGGGTCGTCAGAGTCCTTACCTGGTAGCTGTTTTCCCTGCAGTAAACATTCCAAGAGACCAAAGTGGAAGCTGCTTCTGACTTAGCCTTGAAAGCCATGCAGCATCACTTTCACTGCACCCTTTTGATTCTGTGAGGACACATTGTACTCAAGAAGAGGGCATGTATACTAGGAGTACACTGGGAGACCATTTTTGGAAAAGAAGTATACAACACAGCCCTAACTTATGAGTGTGTTCCCTTCTGGCCACCTAGCTAAAGGAAGACACACAAGGATATTGCTAAGATTTCTAATGCTAACAGAAATAGCTTTCCAAATTCTCTCCCACCCTTTGGCTGGTTCCCAACTGTTCAAGGCTTTCTGCTTCAATTATTAATGTTGCTTTCTGCCATCTGGTAACTTTAATTAGCAACTGTGTCTGCTGTCTTTAATTCAGAATATGACCTTGGCATTATTGCTGAGGGTTGACCTTGCTATTGCAAATACATGGGGCTTACCACCTCTCCTGAAAGTGTGATAGATCTCTGATTTACTTGAAGAGTCTTTCCATTGGCCTCTGTTACAAATTTTTTATTAGTCTCCCCAAAGGGTAATTTAGTGTCCTTAAAACCTTATGGATCTTTTCACCACTGTATTTTAGTCAAGTTACTCCAGGTCAAAGGGGATTTGAGTGGTGTCATACCCCAAATTCTCTCTACACCCCACCATGAATCAGTGGACTTCAGTTTCCTGAGATTCCTCTATTGGTTCTGTATTTCTCTCACTACTAACCCAAGACCTCTTTGATTAGAGGTGCTATGTGACAAAAGTTTTCAGGGGGTGAAGAAGGCAGCTAATGGGCAATTTTCATGATTCTAACTCATTATTCTGCAATGTTGGACATTTTATGGGTTCAAACTGAGGTTGCTGAGTTCAAATGTGTAAGAATGAAGGCATAGAGATAAACAGATGAAGATGAAAATGTCAGCTTTACTACAAAATGTCAGCTTCATTACTGACTTGGCAATTGTAGCTTTAGATCTGTGGCCAAAGAGGTTGCTAACAATCCCATGTCTCCTCACCTTCCCCAAAGGTTAAAATTCCCCTTATAGAAATGTGTCTGCCAAGGTTATCACATCATGAAGAACAAACCAGAATGCGAGATTCACATGGCCAGTCTGGTTCAGACCTCAGAAGGGGGCAAGCCCAGGCCAGGCAACATGCCCTTTAAAACGCTACCAACCAGCCTGACCTGTGGTGGCGCAGTGGATAAAGCGTCAACCTGGAAACGCTGAGGTTGCCGGTTCAAAACCCTGGGCTTGCCTGGTCAAGGCACATATGGGAGTTGATGCTTCCTGCTCCTCCCCCCTTCTCTCTATCTCTCTCTCTCTCTCTCTCTCCTCTCTATAATGAATAAATAAAATCTTAAAAAAAAAAAAAAAAAAAAAAACCAAAGTATTAAAACCGCTACCAACCAATCAGACAAGTCATCTCCCAGGAGGTGGAGAAAGTGAGGGCTGGAGAGAGACTGAAGGTGTTCGTTATCTACTCATCTCTCCGTGGGAAATATGAAAATAGGGCAGTATGTGTTTTCCTTATTGAGTACTAGGAAATCCCCCACCCCCACCACCCAGGGCTGTTGGGAAGGAAACACAGAGCACTCTGACATTCCCAACATTCACACCTGTCATTGCAAAGAAGGTGAACTGCAGTAGCATGTCAGAGTCCCTGACTCACGCACATCCAGAAGTACCCTCGCCCATTTCCGAGCTCTCTTCACACCTTCTAAAAAATGCCTTTGTAATTACCAAACAAAACCACATCTATATAAATGAAGTGGGAAGATAAGGACAAGTACAATTTGGAATTTAGGGACTTGATCCAGAACCTAATTATATGCCAACTATGACATAGTAATTTCACAGTTGTTTTTTTTCCTGAAGCAGAAATAAATATCATAGGTTTTCTATAAAGATAGGTGAATATGTGTATGTGGATATCTTTATAAATTGCCTGTTCATGGTAGAATATACATTGTAAATATGATGTCTGTTACTTCCTAACATAAATATTTCATTGGTTTGTCTTCAGAGTTTTGAAACTGGAGGCTTGGACCCCTGTGAGCTACCTCTCACATGTAATTTGAACATTAACATGGATATGTGCCTCTTTATAGCTCTATAGTTGTCAGATCTACATAATATATGTGCTAAGTAGGCAAAGAGCTTATTTACCTTTTGGATTAAAATTTCAGAAATACAAATTAATCTCTAGAAACAAGAACATTGATCAAAGGATGCAATGATGCTCATTAACATGGGGTGATGAAAAGCCTGTTTAAATTACAGTGAGCCAGTGAGCAATAAGTTCTGGTGGTGGGTACTGGGAACTATGCAATGAGCTTGACAAGTCACAACTGCACCACAGATCTGTCTGACAAGCGGCCAAATCCTACCCTGAGTCTTCCATTGTTACTCAACATCCCAGGAATGTTGTACAAATTAGTTTCTAAGAAACATGTTTTTAAAGATCATGTGAGTAGATAAGGAGCAAAACAGAAGGTCTTCACCATCCTATTGCATTTTTTGTGTAATAAACACTTACATAGTGCATATCTGGAATTGTTCTAGGTGCTTGACATAAAGCAGCTCATAGCAAACCTGCAGGTGAGGAACTCCTACTAGCCCTTTCTTAGAGGAGGAAAATTGAGACACAGAGAAGTTAAGCAAGTTGCCTGAGGTCGGCCAGCTGACACTTGAACCCAGGCAAGGCTGGTGCTAACACCCGTGCAACTCATTACTCCAGCTTGCTCCCTGCAGCCTGAGCCCACAGTGCCTCAAATTATTTCATATTACTGGGCCTCAAAGTCCCCTTCTTTAAAAGATGATAGACTTACAGATATTCTTTGCTAGACACATTCTAATGATGGGGTGAGAACAAGTGAAATAGACTTTGAGCTTCTCAAAATGTTTACCCTCATTCCAGGTATAGAACTTTAAATGTGAGTATTTTGTAGTATTTAAGGGAAAATTTATAAATTACTAAAAATTTACAAACAAATGTCTGGCGTTATTATACTATTCCAATTGTAGCAAATAAAATTTGAGGCTAATTGAGTGAGTTGATCAATGTAACATGAAAAGGCTCTGATAGAGAAACAGTTTCCAAACCTGAAGCTCTGACTTCCCCAGGCTATTATTAAGTCTCGTGAATTGCCTCTTCCACGTTCTATCTCAGTGGTCCCCAACCCCCGGGCCATGGACCGTTACCGGTCCATGGGCCATTTGGTACCGGTCCGCAGAGAAAGAATAAATAACTTACATTATTTCCATTTTATTTATATTTAAGTCTGAACGATGTTTTATTTTTAAAAAATGACCAGATTCCCTCTGTTACATCCGTCTAAGACACTCTTGACGCTTGTCTCGGTCACGTGATACATTTATCCGTCCTACACTAAAGGCCGGTCCATGAAAATATTTTCTAACATTAAACTGGCCCATGGCCCAAAAAAGGTTGGGGACCACTGTTCTATCTGATGCCATCTTAGTAGTTCAGCTCCAGAAATGAATCCATCTCCTCAGTTGTGTTGCTGCGTCCAGACCTTCAGCTCTGGCCACAATTATTAACACTAATTGGTAGGCTCAGCAGAGAGGCTGAGGGCTGAATGAGCACAGGGCACAAAAGTAGGTTCTCTCCTTAGAACTGTGTGAATGAAAAGGGTGGGAAAGGTCAGCTTGCTGCTGCCTGCGCTGAATCCACTGTGGAAGAAAGGACTTCAGTCTGGCATACCTCCCGGCAAACATCATTTCAAAGAAATCCCACTAGGCAAAGTTTTCTCTTTGGATTTTACCAGATTATATAGATTCTAGTTATAGAGAAACACACAAAAAAGAAACAGATCAATTCCATAACCTCTAGGCCAAAAGGAGGTTGTATTTACACAATTTCTTTAAGTGGTGTGAACTTTGCCTGAGGAGCCCTGGCCCTGTGATTTAGCTCTGCTTTGAGCTCCCATTTCCACTGAACCCAGCCAGCAACTCACTGCGGGACCCAGCGAGGTCTGGCGCTAGTGGTTCTAGAGGGCATGCTGTACCCACGATGCCACAGAAATAAGGACAGATAGGGCAGGAGCAGGGCTCTCCAGATTTGAGTAATCAAAGGAGAGGCTCTCGACTGCTGCAATGAGAAAAACTTTTATTGTGGCAGTGAAATTATGAGATAGATAAGGGTTTTTATGTTTGTTTGTTTTTACCATTGTTACTGCTTCTTACTTTGTCTCGTTCTTTTTCTTTTTTAAAAAATGTATTAGGGTGACATTGGTTAATAGGATCATATAGGTTTCTAATGTATGTTTCTATGATACACGATCTGTATAGTGCATTGTGCGCCCACCATCCAAAGTCAGACCATCTCTGTCACCATACATTTGGCCCCCTTCACTCTCCACGACCTTTCCACCTTCTTCCCTCTGGGAACCACCATACCGTTGTCTGTGTCTATCAGTTTCAGTTTTATATCCCACATATGAGTGAATTCACATAGTTCTTAGCTTTTTTTTTTTATAGAGAAATCATTTCTTCCCTTTTTTTGTCTGAGTTAATTTTGCTAGCCTAATATTCTCAAGATTTTTATTGGAGTGCAAATATGGCAGAAATTTCCCTGAGAAACTTCTGCCCAGGTTTTGGCCAACAGGAATACATAGAGTAGATTTAGGTGAAAATAGAAAAATAAATACCTAACAAATCCCAAGACTATGCCTTTAGCTGGTCATCATCAGCTTCCAATTCTGAATAATTTAATTTCTGAAAATGTCCAAATGGAAACCACAAATGGTTTTTACCCTCTGTCCAGAAGAGACCTAGGTGTAACAAGTTAGATAATATGCTGTCCATGGCATGATACGTTAATATAGTCCAAAGCCTTTCATCAAAAGACCATACTGAAAACTCAATCATAATATTCAGGTACGTAATAACACTCTCTCAATGATCAAAAACTCTCCGGTTTATGATTGTCTTGTTTTTGCTTTTTCTTAATCAAGCTCATCAAACACATGCTATAAACATGATTCAAATGTCCATTAGGTGTTGAAGCAAACTTCTAGGAACCATAAACTCAATGAACATTTATGAACACTTATGAACACCTTTTTTTCTCTCCCTTCCTGCCTGTCTGTCAGGCAGGAAGAGGAAGATGTGAGAAACATCAACTCGTAGTTGCAGCACTTTTAGTTTTCATTGATTGCTTCTCATATGTGCCTTGACCAGGGGGCTTCAGCTGAACCAGTGACCCGTTGATCAACCCAGCAACCTTAGGCTCAAACCAGAGACCTTGGGCTTCAAGCCAGTGAGCTTGGGCTTCAAGCCAGCAACTTCGGGCTTCAAGCCAGTGAGCTTTGGGCTCAAGCCAGCCACCATGGGATCATGTCTATGATCCTACGCTCAAGCCAGCAACCCTGCACTCCGGCCAGTTACCCCAGGATTTTGAACCTGGGTCCTCAGAGTCCCAGGTTGACGCTCTATTCACTGCGCCACCACCTGGCCAGGCACGAACACTTTCTAATGATAAACATAGAACTCTCTAGGAGTGAGGATATAAATATCAGAAGAATTGCCAAATCTTTTCTAAATCTAGACTTTTCCTTTGTATTGTATTTGGCTGGTCATTCTTTCTGTATGGTGGGGCAGGTTTATCAGCTCTCCCAGCATGTACATTCCCTCCATCTCTACAACAATTAAGAAACTCATGAAATGACGGCTGTGCCTTGCTTTATATTCCTGGTACCTTGGATGTTGATCCACTGCTGCTTCCCAACCTAGAAAGATTCACACCAACTAGGACCTGTAATTAATGTTACAATTTTAGGATTCTTCTGAAATATATTTTACTGTTTACCCAGAAATCATTGTGTGGCTATCTTTTAACTGATCAATATGAATGCATATGAAGGGTGACATAATTAGCAATGCAAAAAATTTGCTTCTTTTCTCTAGTTGCTCCTTTAGTTTCTGGATACAAAGGCTACGTAAATATAGCATAAAGGGATTTTCTGAAAGTGTTAGCAGCTAAGCAACTGCTAGACCATTGTTTGTTTGGTTGTGGGTTTTTTTGGTGTCCAAAACTACCTTTCATATAAGAATTCTTTAACATATCACAGATCTTGCCATAACCTTTGTTCAGCAAACTGACATTAGGACCCAAATAAATTAATTTAAAGAGAAGGAAGGCAGGTTTCTAAATCTGTGTGGTGAGGCTAACATCCGAAAAAAAATAGTTGATTACAGCAGATGAGCTTCATCTGTCAAAATGATAAAATCTAGAAAGCTTTTACTTCTCCTGAAGATCGCAATTTGGCTTTCAGACATACCACGGAGGCTGTATTAGCAAAGGCACAAAGAAGAATGTCAACCCCCAAGTGCTGGCACATTATTTGAAGCATACCAGCAGTGCTTTCTTTTTCTGAAAAAACCAGCCTGAACCACCCCCCTTCCTCCTGCCATCTTGGTGGAACTCCTGCTCCTAGAGCTCTGTTGTAACAAATTTTAAACAGTGTCTAAGACTTCTTACTCTACTCTGATGTTACTGGCAGGGATAATAAGACTAGACAAATGAGCAAGAATCCTGGTCTTTTAATTTCAGTTGTGGGGTGGCAAGTCTTGCAGACAGCTCATCCTTTTTCTAGATGAGTACAACAGAAATAACCACAACAAAGAGATAAATGACTCCCAGGGCCAGTAAGCAAGGGTCAGTTCTCAGAGGTGTATCACCCTGCTGACTTTGCTAGGACTGCCATTGCACTGGGCCCAGAACAAGCCCCCCCAGTGTATTCAAAGTGTTGATTCCAGGTCATTGCAGTCAGAAGGTTAGCTAGGAGGCTGTTCAGAATGAGTGACTCAGAGTACCAGGAGGACAGCTAGATCTAGATTAGTATTGGTCAATAAAAGTATAATAAGAGCCTGACCAGGTGGTGGCGCAGTGGATAGAGCGTCAGACTGGGATGCGGAAGGACCCAGGTTCGAGACCCCGAGGTCGCCAGCTTGAGCGCGGGCTCATCTGGCTTGAGCAAAGAGCTCACCAGCTTGGACCCAAGGTCGCTGGCTCCAGCAGGGGGTTACTCAGTCTGCTGAAGGCCCACGGTCAAGGCACATGTGAGAAAGCAATCAATGAACAACTAAGAAGTCGCAACGCGCAACGAGAAACTGATGATTGATGCTTCTCATCTCTCTCCATTCCTGTCTGTCTGTCCCTGTCTATCTCTGCCTCTGTAAAAAAAAAAAAAAGTATAATAAGAACCAAAAATTAAAAAAAAATAATGTGAGCCACATCTATAGTTTGAAATTTTCTAGTAATCGTGTAAAAAGTAAAAATGAAACAGGTAAAACTAAATTTTTATTGAGGTAAAATTGGCATATAATATATAAATTTCAAGTGTACAGCATTATAATTCAATGTTTGTATCTGCTACAAAGTGATGACCATCACAATTCTAGTTACTATTCATCTCCATACAACTGATCCCTTTTACCCCATTTGCCCTCCCCACAAAACTCTTCCCGTCTGGTAACCACCAATCTGTCTGCTATACCTAAGAGTTTGTTTTTCTTTTGTTTTGTTTGTTTGCTTTGCTTTATTTTAGATTCCACACATAAGTGAAGTCATACAGTATTTATTTGCCTTTCTCCACCTGACTTACTTCACTTATCATAACCCTCAAGTCCGTTCATGTTATTGCAAATAGCAAGATTTCATTCTTTCTTATAGCTGAGTAATATTTCATTGTATGCATATACCTCATCTTTATCCATTTATCCATTGATGGACATTTAGATTGTTTCCATATCATGGCTATTGTAAATATGCTACAATAAACATAAGGGTACACATATCTTTTCAAATGAATAATTTTTGTATTCTTCAGATAAATACCCAGAAGTGGAATATAGTAGTTCTATTCTTAATTTTTTGAGGAATCTCCATATCATTTTCTATATTGTTTGCAATAATTTACATTCCCATCAACAGTATATGAGAGTTACCTTTTCTCCACTTTTTCTCCAACAACTTGCTATTTTTTGTTGATAATAGCCATTCTAACAGGTATAAATTGATAATGCACTGTGGTTTTGATTTGCATTTTCCTAAGATTAGTACTGTTGAACATCTTTGCATGTGACTGTTGGTCATTTGTATGTTCTTTAGAAAAATGTCTATTCAAATTTTCTGTCCATTTTCTAATTGGGTTGTTTGGGTTTTTGTTGTTGAATTGCATGAATATATATATATACACACACACACAGTGTGTCCGTAAAGTCGTGCACTTTTGACTTTTGACCGGTCACAGATAAGCAACAAAAGACGATAGAAACGTGAAATCTGCACCAAATAAAAGGAAAACTCTCCCAGTTTCATACCTATTCAGTGCAGTTTGATGTGGGCTCATACAAGATTTTTTAGGGCTCCTTAGCTAGCTATCCCGTATAGCCTCTACAGACTCATCATATATATTATATAATATACTCATATATTATATTATTTATTCATATATGTGATATTAACTATTTATTGGATATTCAATCTGCAAATATCTTCTACATAGTTTATATTGCCTTTTCATTTTGATGAAGGTGAACTTTGTTGCTCAGAAGCTTTTTAGTTTGGTATAATCTCACTTTTGTTTGCTTTTGTGTTCCTTGCCTTTCTGGTCGGCTCTCAAAAAAAAAATAAAGGTACTGCTAACACCAATGTCCAGGAGTTTACTGCGTATGTTTTCTTCTAGGAATTTCATAGCTTCAGGTCTTCCATTCAAGTCTTTATCCATTTTGAGTTAAAGCTGTGTATGGTATAAGATAGTAGTCTAGCTTCATTATTTTGCATGTGCTTGCCCAGTTTTCTCAACATCATTTACTGAAGAGACTGTCTTTTCCCCCCATGTATGTTTTTGGCTCCTTTGTTGTAAATTAATTGTCCACTAATGTATGGGTTTATTTCTGGGCTCTCTATTCTGTTCCATTAATCTATCATATTGTTTTATATCTTTCTAGTATAGTTTGAAGTCAGGGATCATGATACTTTCAGCTTTGTTCTTTTTTTCTCAAAACTGTTTTTGCAGTTCCATACAAATTTTAGATTTACTCGTTGAAGATTTTTGCATCTCTGTTCATTAGGAATGTAGACATGTAGTTTTCTTTTTTTGGTGGTATTCTTGTCTGGTTTTGGTATCAGGATAATGCTGGCCTCATACAATGAGTTTGGAAGTAAATTTTCCTCTTCAATTTTTTTGAAAGAGTTCAAGAATGATATATATTAAGTCTCCTTTGAATGTTTGGTAGAATTTACCAGTGAAGATGTTTGTTCCTGAACTTTTGTTTGCTGGAAAGTTTTTTAATTATTCTATCTCCTTAATAGTAATTGGTGTATTCAGATTTTTCTATTTCTTCATTGTTTAATCTTGGAAGATTGCATATTTCTAGGAATTTATTCATTTATCTAGATTGTTCAATTTGTTGCATGTAATCATTCATAGTAGTCTCATAGTCTTGTATTTCTGTGATATCACACTTTCTCCTTCATTTTAAAATTTACTTATTTTTTATTTAAATTTTATATTTCAATTACAGTTTACATTAAATATTATTTTGTACTAGTTTTAGATGTACAGAATAGTAGTTATGTTGTTATTATTATACTTTACAAAGTGTTCCCTCTGATATTTCTGGTCTTCATTTTTTTTTTTTTTTTTTTTTTTTTTTTACAGAGGCAGAGATAGACAGGAACAGACAGACAGGAACGGAGAGAGATGAGAAGCATCAATCATCAGTTTCTCGTTGTGCATTGCGACTTCTTAGTTGTTCATTGATTGCTTTCTCACATGTGCCTTGACCGCAGGCCTTCAGCAGACCGAGTAACCCCCTGCTAGAGCCAGCGACCTTGGGTCTAAGCTGGTGAGCTCTTTGCTCAAGCCAGATGAGCCCGCGCTCAAGCTGGCAACCTCAGGGTCTCGAACCTGGGTCCTTCTGCATCCCAGTCCGATGCTCTATCCACTGCGCCACCACCTGGTCAGGCCTGGTCTTCATTTTTATTTTACTTATTTGAGCTCTTTGTTTTCTTCTTGGCTAATCTAGCTCAAGGTTTGTTAATTTTGTTTATCTTTTCAAATAACTAGCTCTTAGTTTCATTGGTTTTACTATTTTTTTAGCCTATATTTCATTTATTTCCACTATGATATTTATTATTTTTGTCTTTCTACTCACTTTAGCCTTTGCTCCTTTAGATATAATGTCAGATTTTAAGTTGAGATTTTTCTTGTTTCTTGAGGTAGGCCTGTATCAGTATGAACCTTCCTCTTGTAATTGCTTTTGCTGCATCCTAGATTTTGAAATGCTCTGTTTTCATTTTCATTTATTTTTCATTTCCCATCCAATTTACTTGTTTTGTGGCTTAACATATGAACTGTATTAGAGAATGTTCCATGTGCACTTGAGAAGACTATATATTGTGCTGCTTTTAGAAGAAATATTCTGCATATATCTATTCATTTTATTGGGTCTCATGTGTTATTTAAGGTTTTATTGATTTTCTGTCTGGATGATCTATTCACTAATGTAAATGATGTATTAAAATCACCTACTGTTATTGCATTGCTATTGATTTCTCCCTTTAGATCTGTTAATATTTACTTTATATATTTAGGTATTCCTGTGTTAGGTGCATATATATTTACAAATGTTTAATCTTCTTGTGGTAGTGATCCCTTTATCATATTATAAATGCCCATCTTTGTTTTTTGTCATAGCATTTGTTTTAAAGTCTATTTTGTAATGTGATGTTCTTGTTGCTGCATCATATCAGAGCTATGTAATGTCAATATTTTCCATTACTGTTGATTTTAACTTTAATGACTTGATTTGGGTGCTGTTTGCCAGCTTTTTCCACAGAAAAGTTACTAAATAACTAATTTGTGGAGAGTTACTTTGAGACTATGCAGGCAAAATATTTATTATACCTTTTCTTCTAATTTGAGCATCCATTGATGATTCTTATCTGAAATAATTATGGCTAAAGTGTTTGCCAAATGGTGATTTTCTATTTTCATGATTTTTTTTTTATTATTTGGAATTCTACTATAAGGGAGAACTTTCTTTTCTTCTTTATTTATTTTTTATATTATTATGCACTCAAATTTTTATTTTATTCAATGGGTTATAATTCATTGCTAAGATATTTATTTTGTTGCTCAAATTGTCCCAAATTGGTCATTTGGAACTCTTTAACATTGGTTTGTTTCCCTTCAAGATACATTTATCCTTTTTAATGCTTTCTTACTTTTTGGCACTACGAAATATCCCCAGCTCATCTTGCATTTCCCTTGTCCAGAGCTAGAGTCAGCCATTGATAAGAAACCTTGGCTACTTTTAGTGTAGAATAGTATTTAAAAGCTACCATTTGAGCATTAGATTTCTTCTCTGCTGTGAAGTATTACTGTTCCTAGGCCCTCCCCATGAACAGAGCTTGGTATGTGCATGCACACACATATGTTTTTGCATATATATATATATATATATATATATATATATATATATATATATAAATGCATGAATTTACAATACCTCAACTCCAATGCAATCATCATAGCATTCACGACTTTTCTCCTTTTCCATATTTGTAACTGGCTTCTCCAATGGTGAGAAACCTGGCTCCAATTTTTTGTAATATAGTCCTTCTTTGATCAATTACCTTGTATGTAACCAATTTCCCATAAGCCGTTGCCCCTTCTTTCCTTGCATGAATGCTTGCTTCACTACGCTTGGGCTCTGACATGCTGTCAGTGTTGTTACATGAACAGAATGCCTTCTTCATTTGCTTAGACTCTGACTCTTTGTGCCTGGACACCCCTTATCTGAAGCCCACAGCCACATGGAGAGGAGTAAATAGCTAAACAAAATAAGGTCCAGTTAGCAGGGAGAAAGAGGAATGTGGGTTTCAGACAAACAGCCAACACTGCCTTCTACAGCACCCATTGCTATTTTGCTGTTGGTATCCCAACTTTCCTTTGAGGAACCATGCATTTTCTCAAACTATTCTTATGATTTGAGTGGGTCTGGACCCTCCTTTGGCTCTAGTAACAGCAGGTTAATTGTATTTCAAGCCCTTTACTATTGTGGTTGCCTCAAAGATGGCACATGACCTAAGCTGGGCAAGTGAAAGCCTTGTCTGTAATTATTAAAAGGTTTATATAGAAATAGACTCTCTTCCTACTGGTGTTGCCAAGCCCAGGGCTGCTGGTGGCCATTTTGCTATTACATCTGAAACGAAGCAAACATAAAGGAAAGCATATCTCTGACTTGGAGAGGAAGAAAAATTCCATACATCATTGTTTAAGCATCTGGATCCAGTGATGTCTGGAACCAGTATACTCCTAGGCTTATCAGTTATACAAGTCAATAAATTCTCCTTTTTGTTTAATCTAGTTTGAGAAAAATTTCCGTCATTTGTGACCAAAAGAGTTCTAACTGATATAGCTGTATCTTAGATGGCTTTTATATTCTCCCAACAGCTGGGAAAGCTTCTATACCATAATTCTCAGCTCAATGTAGTGGGATGAAACAAAGACAATAACATTGGAATAAGAACTCCATGGAAGAATCAGAGGGTAAATAATGGTTTCAAATAATCTGTGGGTCACCATATATTTGTAAATTTTAAGCAAGTCTTACTTAACCAGTCTGTTTCCTTTCCACATGTGGAAAATACTGGCAAAGACACTAAAACTTTCAAGTTACTCCACCCAAAAATGAGACAAGGAATTATGAGCACACATTTTTAAAGCAGCTTCAATTCCTCAAAAGATGCAGCTAAGTGTGTGTTTTTATCTTCTTTTCCTGGATTGTACTTCTATGCATCCTATAGCTGTCTCCACTAAAAGTACTGTTATTTGACTCTTGAACATATGGCACATATCACTTTTTAAAAAACAAACCCATACAAGGAAGAGACTCAGAAGGCCACATCTGGGCACCTCAAGAAAGTGGTTTCAAAAGGAAGTCAGAAGCCTCATATGAACAAAATGGGTGTTTCAGTCCAAAGACAAAGATTTGGTTTCTTTATGTTTATTTTAGTCGTCTGTTTGGCAACGGGACTGATCACCACCCAGGCCTGCGCTGCATCCTGCCCCAGGGTTAGTGCTGAGCGAGAAAGACGCTGAATTGGCAGGACTCAGCTGGCAACTGTGACAAGAGAAGTGTGACAGGAAGCAGCTTTTCTCACAGCTGTGAATTTCACATTGTCTCTTTAAACCTAAAAGTTGGAGTTTGAAAAGTTTCCTCCTATTTTTTTTTTTTTCTAAGATGACAGATTTCTCTTTTTCTTCGGTGATTTTTGGTCCCGCGTCTGTGTCAGCTCTGCCCTTGGATTGAGGTGGTAGTGAGGGGTGTGACCCTGCCGTGTGGCAGAGCCACAGTCCCACTAAACTACCACAGAGTTCCTGGTGGAAAAGACTGAACAGCTTTAATCCTGTAATCTATTTCTTTTTTTTCAAACAGTGACTCCATCTCATTTGAAGTAATTGAATGAATGGCTTTTGTCACTTGGAATCTGAGCACATGTGGATGATTTTTTAGTTAAAAACAAATCAAACCATAAAAATGCCAAGAAGAGGCCCTGTTTTGAGGACAAATGTGATTTCATCATATCAAACACATGTTAGAAAACTTCGCTCATTCTTCTTTCCTCATCCTCTGAAGATGACAAAGACAGCTGAGTTACTCCTCTGCCTCATGTCACACTGATGAGGAAGGTGCCGAGTCAGGGTCTAGGAAGAGAGTTCTGGCCACACAGCATTTCAAAGGCCTAACAAACAGTAAGATCATAAAGCTGTATAAAGATCGCTGGCAATTTATTTTTAATATTTTAAAAGGAATAACTAACAAATAAATTTAGACTGTCCAAATTTTCTTCCAGAGGTTACAAACCCAGGGAAATTCCTTCTCCCCTGGATAAAAGAAACTTTGTAACTCAACTTTTTAACTCTAATTTCACACTCCTACAGTGATCTGTCTAAGGAATAAATTGACATCATATTCCAGGGAGCTCTTTGGAAGATGGAAAATATCACTCGGTCCTTTTCGCCATTAGTTCTTATATAATCAGCCGCCAACCGAATGGACCCGACTTCCCAAATGAGTGTGGGATTGGTTTACTCCTCTGCATCCTCGTTTGCTCAAGGCCTTATCATTTCTCACTTGAATGACTGTAAAAGTCTCTTAACTAATTTCCTTGCTCCAATCTTCTACCCTGCCACAGAATGATCTTTCTCATCTATTTCTATTGCATCCCTCCTTGGCTTAATTTTTATCAATGCCTCCAAGTGGCCTTCATTGCAGAACACATATAGTCTTTTGTATCTGGCCCTGCAAATCTCTCCTGCCTTAGTTCTCTCACTATCCTCACTTGTTGTCCCAAGATGCTGTATTACTTGGGAGCTCTCTTACTCTCTCAAGTGAGTGTTTCCTCATTTGAGATTTTACATTGGCTGCTTCCTCCACCAGAAATGCACTCTGCCATTTTGATGCTGGTTAAATAACTACTGTTGAGGCCCTGGCTGGTTGGCTCAGTGGTAGAGGATCAACTTGGCTTGTGGATGTCCCAAGTTCAATTCCCAGTCAGTGCACACAGGAAAAGTGACCATCTGCTTCTCCCCCTTTCCCTCTCTCTCTCTCTCTCTCTCTCTCTCTCTCTTCCATTCATACAACCATGGCTTGATTGGTTCGAGCCTGTCTGCCCGGATGCTGAAGATGGCTCCATTAAGCCTCCTCAGGTGGTAAAAATAGCTCAGTTGGGAGCATTTGCCCCAGACAGAAGTTACCAAGTGGATCCTGGTCGGCGTACATGCAGAAGTCTGTCTCTTTATCTCCTCTCCTTTCACTTAAAGAAACAAACAAACCAAAAACTACTGTTGAAATTTCAAAATTTAGCTCAGATATCAATGGCTCTCAGACATCTTTCCTTGATTCCCATCTGCTTCCAGGTAAATAAACTTTATTTGTTTCCTGTGTTATCTTCATTATAGTACTTTTGTTATTATTATTATTATTATTACTTTTTTACTTGTTTGTCTTGCTCACTACCCTGGGAAAGAATTTGTTTTTATTTCTATATTCCCATTACTCATTATGGTTCTTGGCTTATAGTTGGTGCTCAGATGTTGAGAGGATGAATGAATGAATAATGTGGAGCAGGGAGAATTGGTTTGGTTATATAAAATTTAGTCATTTGTGTTTGGTTGTTTTTAACTGGCAATGGCAATGACCATCTCTTGGTCATTATGTAAGCTATTCAGTTGGACATTTTTGGTTAAGTTTTAGAAGCTTTGAAATGTGTATTGAATCTCTGCTTCATTCAACTGTAAATATTCAACACAGAACATTGTAAGGCAAACACATAAATTCACCATATGGAGCCAATAAAAGGTGTTAAAAACATGGGGAAAAGTTACTGATAAAATGTGACAAGTTTTCCAAACAGGGGCTATATTGTCAATTTAAATTGCAGAGACCTCATTCACACTCACTGGTAAACAAAGGAATAAAGATTCCAGATTTGTTTAAAAATATTTGTCTAATGGAAATAGTTCTTGTCCTCCCTGTCCCTGAGTCATCATCTAGCAACACTTACTATCATAATTTATGTCCTACCACTTCCCACCCTGAACTTTATATCCTAGGAAGGCTAATTTCCTTACTGTTTCCTAAATTCATTTTCTTTAGTGCAGGTTTCATGCTTTTGCTCAACTTTTCCCCCAATTTGGAAAATAGTCATGTGCCACTTAACAAGGATACATGCCTCATTAGGCTATTTCATGTTGTGCAAACGTCATAGAGTATGCTTACACCAATGTAGATGGTACTGCCTACTACATACCTAGGCTATATGGGATAACCTATTGCTCCTAGATTACAAACCTGTATAGCATGTTACTGCACAAAACAATAAGAAATTGAATCAAGCACAAGAGAAATAATGCTATCAAGAAACGTGATAACTGCCCTGGCCGGTTGGCTCAGCGGTAGAGCGTCGGCCTGGCGTGCGGGAGACCCGGGTTCGATTCCCGGCCAGGGCACATAGGAGAAGCGCCCATTTGCTTCTCCACCCCCCCCTCCTTCCTCTCTGTCTCTCTCTTCCCCTCCCGCAGCCAAGGCTCCATTGGAGCAAAGATGGCCCAGGCGCTGGGGATGGCTCCTTGGCCTCTGCCCCAGGCGGTAGAGTGGCTCTGGTCCCGGCAGAGCGACGCCCCGGAGGGGCAGAGCATCGCCCCCTGGTGGGCAGAGCGTCGCCCCTGGTGGGCGTGCCGGGTGGATCCCGGTCGGTCGCATGCGGGAGTCTGTCTGACTGTCTCTCCCCGTTTCCAGCTTCAGAAAAAAAATACAAAAAAAAAAGAAAAGAAAGAAACGTGATAACCATGAGATGTATGTGGCTGCTTTCAGCATAACAGGGCATACAGAAAACTTTTTTTTTAATAAGTAGAAAGAGTACACTCTAAAATAATGCTAAAGTATAGTATAGTAAACATATAATTCAGTAACATATTTATTATCCTTATCAAATATTATGTATTGTACATAATTTTGTGTGTTATACATTCACAAGAGTGGCAGCATGGTAGGTTTGTTTACACCAGCATCACCACAAATATGTGAGTAATGTGCTGCATTATGATGTCACTAAGTGATAGGAATTTTCAACTCCATTATAATCTTATGGGAGAACTATCATGTATATGATCCATCATTGACCAAAATGTTGTTATGTAGCACATGATAGTCTATTTGCTATCATTTATCTCATCAACCTGAGTTCTTCTCTGTACTTCATTCTTAGCCAAAATCCTACCTCCAACCTTCAAAGAAATTTCCCCCAACTATTCTGACCCATATGAACTGTACTTCTGATTTTTTACACTTATGTCTGCAACACTCATGTTGCCCTTCCCATTCCTTGAATCCAACAATCTCCGTACCCACTGGGATCTGCTATTCATTGACACCTTTGTACTGTCCTCACGTCCCTCTTGCCTTTCCTCAATACCTGGTGTAACTTACTTTCATGGTCAATCATTATAATCACTCCCTGGAATATATTTTCAATTCTTACTTATAGTACTTGTGTAGCAAAACCTCAGTGCAGGTATAGTTCCAACTCTCTGCCTGTGGTGCCACTGCCCTCGCATAGTTAAGCATGACTAGAAAAATGTCACCATGCCAAATGGTCTCATTTTGAATACATCATAGCTAACCCTTAGTGGGTTTTTAAAGCTGCCTGGCAATCTTTTTATATTTCCCTATTTCATTCATCTTTCATTCTCTGAGACAACCATATCTGTTGTCATAATCATGTATTGGCTTGTCCTCCAGTTATTTCAGGAGTCTTGTTTTTGCAGGGCAGTACATAATTTGAGGGAGCTCATTTTCAGAGCCCCCTTTAACATCCTTAATAATGCTAAGCCCATGTGCAATACCCTGTAAATGAGCCTAGGACTTTGAGTAGTTCCTCTATCTCCTCCTCAGGATATGGCAAAGAATATTAAGAGACTAGGAAGTTTAGTTAAATATAGAAAGCCCAAAGCCACTTGAAATTACCCCTTATAAAATAACTAGAAAGCCCGGCGGTCATACGAAATGACCGACCGCTGTTCTAGATATTATAAATTGTAATTAAAATGATTTGTGCAAAGGTGTCTGCTAATTCAAACTGAATTACCCAGGGCAGGCAGCGAGGATGCCCCTTTGCTTAGTGCCCCACGGGGTTTCCCCTTTCTACTTGCTTAATTGCTTAAAGTAGAGTGCAATGAAGGAAACCACTGGCGGTACATTTTTTAAGAGCCACCGCTAGCTCAATAAATAAAGGTGATTTAAATAATAAAATGTTAATTCACATGTCAAAGATCTCTTTGTACACATTTCTTGTGTAGATCTTTCCATCATTTTTAAGCTCGCCTTGCAGAGGACCATCAATTATTTTTAATTTTACGTCTCAGTCTCCTTTTTCCGAGAAAGACGCATTTGCTCTGCGACTGAAGCAAGCCTTGTCTTTCTCTGCTCAGTGGTTTCTTTTTGTCGAGAAAGCCGTTTTTGTGCAGCTTTAGCTCCTTTTCTCTCCTCTTCAGTGCTGTATTTTCTAGGAGGCATTCTTAAAAGAAATTACGTTAAGACGTAGTTTTTATGTAAAACAGATGATTGCCAATGCAAACAAATGTTCACCTTCCCCTGACCTGCTCAATTTGCGTTCAGCTGTGGCAACTTCACCCCATTGGCTAGTACAGTTACGCAAGCAACCAATAAGCTATCGGTGACAAACAGACACTTAAGCCGCATATAATAAAGATACTGATAATGATGGTGACTAGAGAGACAGAAATGAGAGTCCTTTGTATTTGCTGGAGGTAGCTGATCAAGGAAGCAAAAATTTGTTAGGAGGACCAGCCATAGAATCAGACTGCCTGGGTTTGAATCCAACCAACTCCATCAGCCGTGTGACCCTGAGCTGGTGGATCTTTGCATCTGTTTCTTCTTTTGTACATGAGACTAACTAGACATAGTACCTAACATTTAAAATTTAGAAAGTTTCAGTGAGATATGCATGTCAAGCACTAGCATCTATAGCTAAATATCCAATAAATATTAGCTGTTGTTTTCAAGAATGAGGATGAGGCTGAACAGGTTAGCTTGAGCTTCTCCAGCTTGAAAGGCAACACCAATCCTCTAATTCTGGCTGTAACGAACTTTAGGATATTATGAGGCCTTAAGTTTTTTATTCTGAGACCTTAGACACCTTGTTAAGCTCCCTAGTGCCAGCTTCCTCACCCTCACCCTGCCCATGGACATTTCAGTTAAAAAGGCCTGATGGACAATATTTGAGTTGACTTCACTCCTTGCGGTCAGACCTGGGTCTGTCAGCACCACTGGCAGCTGGCCCAAGAAATAATAAATTTGTTGAAATGAATTTGATTTTTTTAAGACTTTATTTATTGATTTTAGAGAGAGGAGAGAGAGAGAGAGAGAGAGAGAGAGAGAGAGAGAAGGAAGGGTAGGAGTAGGAAGCATCAGTTTATAGTAGTTGCTTCTCTTATGTGCCTTGACTGGGCAAGCCCAGGATTTAGAACCAGCAACCTCAGCGTTCCAGGTTAATGCTCCATCCACAGCCAGGCATGAATTGGATTCTGAGAATAAACATAGGCAGTTGGTCCTACTTTGGCAGTGGTGGAAATTACCTTAATTTCATATAACAATAATTTTAATTACAGCCATAACTACAACTTCTGGGGAGCAGACAGACTATTTCTACAATGTGCCTTTCAACCCCCAGGGAAGGTGGTATAACTGGTAACCTGAACCAAGAAGAGCTCTGTTGTTTGAATTCAGCCTAACACAAGTCATCTCTTTATCAGTTATGTCCTCCACTTAGTGCCTATCAATCTCTTGAGGGGTTTTGTGCTTGGCACAAAGTTGAATATGCCAAACATAAGATGTTGCCCTCTTTCAAAAATCTTAGTTTGGTTGGGTCAGAGACCTTCAAACACATACAATCAACGTTGGGATATGGTACGTAGTCACGTGTTAGGTTGTGAGTTAGTAAGCGCTCAGAGATGAGTCAGGAGCCCAGGAAGCTGGCCTAGTTCATTGATGGGTTCAACTAACTTTACTTCTGTGTTCTCTGAGTACTGCCAGAGAAGCTCATGTGTTAACGCGTGTGTGTGCCTAAGTGTGGTAGGCGGGATTAAGAGCAGAGCCTTGTCTGTGATTGCTGTGTGTCTGTTCTGAAGTTTGTATGTGTGTGTGTGTGCAAAATTTAATCTAAATGTTGAATCTGGAGATTGAATCTCTAATACCATAGATCTAACATTCTTGTCAAGATAGCATTCTGCTTAAAAAGTAACACAGGATTTCAAGGATCCATCAATTTCCTGTGTATACAGAGCTCTTATCATTTTCCTCAACTCCAGACATACATACAAATGCTAGACTATCCCATTACATGCCCCGCTCCATTATATGATAATGTTGTCATATATTTTATTTATGTTAAACTGTAGCTCTGACTCCATAAGAAAGCATGCAGAGAGCAGCTGGGTCAGAGGAGAGAAAAAGGCGCACTGGGGAAGGTGGCCCAGGGACACATCCACCAACATCCGTATTTTCTTTTGCTGCTCTCTCTGCTGTGGTCCTGAAAGCTGGCTTGGATGCGGCAAACAGTGTTCTGATGAAAATTCCTGCCCGTGAGAAAAAGTGAGGCAGTAAGTTGTAGCTCAGGGGTTAACCAAATTTCACAATCTATTTCTCTAAGTCATTTATTCTTTCTTTTATTCAGTCACTGACTTTGTAGCCTCTTTCATGTTTAAATGTTATATTTGTTTGGGCAGAAAGGAAAGGAAAGAGTGACATCAATAATTAAAAATAAACTGTAGGGAGAGACAGCAATGAGACACATTGTCCTTATAACAGCATTCTTACAAAAACATGCCTGGGCTGTAGCTTCTGACAAAGTCATGTATTTCAGAAGGATTTTCCCCCTCCCTGTTATCTGCCACGATCTGATGTAAACCAGTCCACAGTAGATTTTATGAGATGTCTTTAAAAAAAACAAACACCAAAAAAAAAAAACCTTTGTCTGTTCAATCAAAGTTTTTCTAAACTTTAATACTGGATAAGGGAAAAGCCAGTGGCCCAATTTACAACATTGTATGTTGGGAGGAATTTGAGATATACACCCAGTTTGAATTAATTTGGGGTAATTAATAATTATCATTTGACATTTATTTGTTAAAATCAACTCCCAGCAGTTACTAGTCCTAGTTTATATCAAATGTAGGTAATAATAATACTAGTTAAAGTTTTGAACTCTTACCATATTCCAGACATTTGCTGAGCAAGGAGCCCTAATTTGTACTGCTGTTAATGTAAGTGAACAGCAGCTTTCATCTACAGTTGAGTCAGGACCGGTTGTGAATTAGCTAATCAAAGATTATTGCTTAAAGTGGAGAATCATAAAAAATGAAGCATATATATCTTAACACATTTTGTTTTAACTTAAAACACAAATTTTTATTTATCTGCCAATCTTTTGATGTTTAGCCAATATCTTTTCTTTTAGTGTAGGTAGGTCTACTGAATGGCTTTTTGGGGATTCTTTTTGGGTTTGTTCTTTGTTTATTTTTGTTTGTTTCTTTGATTTCATAAACACCCAGAATGAATGGTCTACAATTTCCATGTTTAGTTTTTTTGTTTGTTTGTTTAAGGAATAGCAGGGGCCCTGGCCAGTTGGCTCAGTGGTAGAATGTCAGCCTGGCATGTGGATGTCTTGTCTTGGGTTCAATTCCCAATTAGGGCACACAGGAGAAGTGACTATCTGCTCCTCCACCCTTCCCCTCTCCTGTGTTCTCTCTCTCTCTCCCTCTCTCTTCCCCTCCCACAACCATGGCTTGATTGGTTCGAGTGCATCAGCCCTGGGTACTGAAGATGGCTCCATGAAGCCTCCACCTCAGGTGCTAAATATAGCTTGGTTGCAAGCATGGCCCCAGGGTGGGCAAAGCATTGGCCCCAGACAGGGATTGCTAGATGGATCCCAGTCGGGGCACATGTGGAAGTCCGTCTCTCTATCTACCCCCCTATCACCTGAGAAAAAAGAGAAAAAAATGTGCCGCAGTGGATAGACCATCAGCCTGGGATGCTGAGAACCCAGGTCCAAACCCCGAGGTTGCCAGTGTGAATACGGGCTCACCAGTTTGAGTGTGGGTTGCTGGCTTGAGCGTGGGATCATAGACATGGCACATGGTCACAGGCTTGAGCAAGGGGTCACTGGCTTAGCAGGAGCTCCCTGCAAGGCACTTATGAGAAAGCAATCAATGAACAACTATGGTGTCGCAATTATGAGTTGATACTTCTCATCTCTCCCCCTTCCTGTTTATCTGTCTGTCTCTCTTGCTAAAAGAAAAAAAAAAGGGAATAGCAGGAACTTCAATGTACATGGGAAACATCTTAAATTCCAGAATTCTTGCAGATTTTTAAGGTTGTTATCCCAATATTTTATAGTCATCTAATTCACACAATTCCTTTCAATGATTTGCTGTTCCTAAGACTTTTCAAAAGCACAACTTGTTTCTATAAGTTTTCATGGATTTTCATCTCTTTAATTAAATTAACTAATTATAATAACAAGTACAACAGGCATAAACAGGTTTGAGAATAAACACAATGACTTAAGAATAACAATTTAATTGTTGGGAGTGGAGGTGTGCATGCGTAATGGAGATTACTAGTCTCAAATAGTAATTCTGCAGTTTTCCCAAGAACATTGAGAAAGTCAGTTATTTAACCTCTCTAAGCCTTTATTTCTGCATCTTTGAAATGAGGGAAATAGTCCCTACCTCCAAGATTGGTATTAATATCAAGTTAAATAATTTATGAAGCAATTGACCCATAAATAGAACTTTAGAAAAAAATAACAACCAATAAACATTTCCCCTTTGTTTACTATTATAATTATAACAGAATTATTTTTTCTAGCCCAAAATACTGTTCCTCCCTCATGGATCAGCTTATTTCTAACTCCTACATAATACTTAATTTGTCTATGTTATTCCATACTTATTCTTCCTTTTTTTTTTTTTTTTTTTTGTATTTTTCTGAAGTAAGAAGTGGAAGGCGGCAGACAGACTCCAGCATGCGCCCAACCAGGTGCCACACAGCATGCCCACCAGGGGGCGATGCTCGGCCCATCTGGGGCATTGCTCTGCTGCAACTGGAGCCATTCTAGTGCCTGAGGCAGAGGCCATGGAGCCATCCTCAGTGCCCTGCCTTGGCTGCAGGAGGGGAAGAGAGAGAGAGAGAGAGAGAGAGAGAGAGAGAGAAAGGAGAGGGAGAGAGGGAGGAAGGGTGGAGAAGCATATGGGCGCGTCTCCTGTGTGTCCTGTTCAGGAATCGAACCCGGGACTTCCACACACTGGGCCAACCCTCTACTTATTCTTCCTTTTTAATAACTACCACATATTCCACACTTTTAGTAGTACAATTCAACAAATGTCAAATTCTTACCATATACCAGACCGCAGTCAGAACTTTAAGAGATATAATGAAGAATAAGATACAGACTCTAAAAATTTCCAGTCTAATCAGTGACATAAAAGATGTACACAATTTAAAAAGTCTGTTTGTCAAAAGATGACATAGTATGTAAAAAGGTAAGCCATAGACTGGGGGTAAATTTATGTAGTATATATATCTGACAAGATTTATATCTAGAATATATAAAGAATTCTTATAAATCACTGGGGGAAATAAAGACTTGACTAGGTAGTTCACAAAAGAAGGTATCGCCAATAAGAATGGGCTTCACATCTGACCAGGCAGTAGTGCAGTGGGTAGAGCATTGGACTGGGATGTAGAAGGACCCAGGTTCGAGACCCCGGGGTTGCCAGCTTGAGCACAGGCTCATCTGGCTTGAGCAAAAAGCTCACTAGCTTGGACCCAAGGTCGCTGGCTCAAGCAAGGGGTTACTTGGTCTGCTGAAGGACCAAGGTCAAGGCACATATGAGAAAGCAATCAATGAACAACTAAAGTGTCACAACGAAAAACTGATGATTGATGCTTCTCATCTCTCTGCGTTCCTGTCTGTCTGTCCCTATCTATCCCTCTCTCTGACTCTCTCTCTGTCCCTGTAAAAAAAAAAAAAAAAAGAATGGGCTTCACATCTTAAGTCATCAAGGGCCTGACCAGGTGGTGGCGCAGTGAATAGAGCACTGGCCTGGGACATTGAGGTCCCAGGTTCCAAACCCCTAGGTTGCTGGCTTGAGGATTGACTTAGCAGCTTGAACATGGGGATGCTGGCAACATGACCCCGTGGTTGCTGGCTTGTGCCCAAGGTCACTAGTTTGAGCAAGCGGTCACTGGCTCAGCTGGAGCCCCTGGGTCAAGGCACATATGAGAAAGCAACCAATGAACAACTAAGGTGCCACAACTACAAGTTGATGCTTCTAACCTCTCTCCCTTCCTGTCTGTCTGTCTGTCTCTTGATAAAAATAAAAAAAGTTAGAAAGAAAATTTAAATTAAAATCACAATGTGATAGTACTTTTATATCCAACAGAATGGGTAAAAAAAAATTTTTTTTTACCTATTTTCCAAGAATTACTGAGGATATACAGTTACTGGAGCTATTCCACTGCTGGTTAAACTGTAAATTGATACAACTAGTTTAGAAAACTCTGTGGCAATATCTACTACACTAAAACAAACACCTACCATATTACTCATCAGTTCTACTCCAGGTAAATACTGCCAAAATAAAATAAAATATATACACCAAAAGCCATGTACAAGGATGCTCATAGCAGCATTACTCGTAATGTCCCCAATCTCAAAACCACCCATATATTCATTGACAGAAATATGGATAAGTTGTGATATATTCATATAATAAAAAGCTACCCAGCAATGAAAATTAACAAACTATTGCTACACATAGATACATGAATGAATTTCACAAATGTAGTATCAAGTGAGAGAAGCCAGAAACAAAAGAATCCAACTGAACGAATCCATTATATAAGATAAAAAAAGGAGATAAAACCCACACTGGCCAGTAGATTTAGCGATAGAAGTCCTGGGTTTGATTCCTGACCAAGGCACACAGAAGAAGCACCCATATGCTTCTCCACTCTTCCCCCTCTCCTCTCTCTCTCTCTCTCTCTCTCTCTCTCTCTCTCTGTCTCTCTCTTCCACTCTCACAGCCAAGGCTCCACTAAAGCAAAGTTGGCTCCAGTGCTGTGGTTGGCTCCATGGCCTCCACCTTAGGCACTAAAGCAAGACCCTAGATGGGCAGAGCATCTCCCCCTGGTGTGCATGCTGGGTGGATCCCGGTCGGGCACATGTGGGAGTCTATCTCTCTGCCTCCCCGCTCCTCACTTCAGGGGAAAAAAAATCTATGGTGATACAAGTCAGAATAATTGTTATCTTTGAAAGTAACAACAAAGAGGAGAATTAAAGGAAGCTTCTGGTTGCTATGTGGTTGATCTGCATAATTGTAATATAGGTGTGTTTAATTTGTAAAAGAATTATCAAGCTATTCACTTATGATTTTATGTACTTTTCTGTGTATATGTTATAGATCAGTAAGAATCTTTACTGAAAGAAAAAAAGATGATGGTTACCAGAGGGTAGGGGGTTGGGGAACTGGGTGAAAAAGGTGAAGGAACTGAGAAGTATAAAGTGGCAGTTGCAAAATAGTCATGGGGATGTAAATTACAGCACGGGGGAATAATGTCAGTAATATTGTAGTAACTATATATGGTGTCACATGGGAACTAGAAATATCAGGAGGAACACTTTGTAAAGTGTAAGATTGTCTAACCATTATACTGTACACCTGAGAATACAAAATAATATTAAATGTAAACTGTAATTGAAAAAAATTAAAAGAGACACTCTCCTTTTGGAGAGCATGCCCGTGCATTTCCCATCGCCCTCTTCTTCCCCCAGGCCGTCACCTCTGCCTTCCTCCCTCCTAGGCTCCAGGGCCCTCCTTCTGCCTCTGGAACTTGTTTCCTGAGCCTACGCAGCCCGGCTGGCTAACTTCTACTACCTCTATACTTTCTAAATAAACTTTCTCTTTAAAAAAAAAAAAAAAAAAAACTAAAAGAGAAAAAGAATTAGCTTTTCGGGGAAAAAAGAGAAGCACAAGGCAAAATAAAAAGATTGTAAGTGAAATGCTGTACAGTTAGAGAAGACAGAATGGAAGAAATCGTGGAAAGTAGAATTTTTTAAGTATACTTGGAAAGGACAAAGGTGAAGTGGGAGAGGGCAAGAGAACATTTCTGCAGGGAGAGAAGAAGGAACATGGAGTACAGTACATGCTCAGGGAATAGCAAATATTTCAGGTTGGTTGAAGTGTTAGGCATGACAATCAGAAGGATAACAATAAGAAAAAAGCCTGGGCCCTGGCCAGTTGGCTCAGTGGTAGAGCGTCGGCCTGGCGTGCGGAAGTCCCGGGTTCGATCCCCGGCCAGGGCACACAGGAGAGGCGCCCATCTGCTTCTCCACCCCTCCCCCTCTCCTTCCTCTCTCTCTCTTCCCCTCCCGCAGCCGAGGCTCCATTGGAGCAAAAGATGGCCCGGGCCCTGGGGATGGCTCCTTGGCCTCTGCCCCAGGCACTAGACTGGCTCTGGTCGCGACAGAGCGACGCCCCAGATGGGCAGAGCATCGCCCCCTGGTGGGCATGCCGGGTGGATCCCGGTCAGGCGCATGTGGGAGTCTGTCTGACTGCCTCCCCATTTCCAGCTTCAGAAAAATACAAAAGAAAAAAAAAAAAAGAAAAAAAAAAAGAAAAAAGCCTGGAAAAATAGGTTACCATTCCATTGTGTAAGCCTTGACAATCAGGTGAAAGAGTCTGCACCCTTATGCAATACAAAATAGGGAGCCACTGAAAAATTTTGAGCAGATGATACTTTTGCAAGATCAAATAAATGGCGGTGGAAGGGGAATATAGAAGCAGAGGAACTGGAAGCCTGGCAACCAGATAGGCCAGGGGACCCCAAACCTTTTACACAGGGGGCCAGTTCACTGTCCCTCAGACCGTTGGAGGGCCAGACTATAAAAAAAAACTATGAACAAATCCCGATGCACACTGCACATATCTTATTTTAAAGTAAAAAAAACCAAAACGGGAACAAATACAATATTTAAAATAAAGAACAAGTAAATTTAAATCAACAAACTGACCAGTATTTCAATGGGAACTATGGGCCTGCTTTTGGCTAATGAGATGGTCAATGTCCGGTTCCATATTTGTCACTGCTAGCTGTAACAAGTGATATGACACGCTTCTGGAGCCGTGATGTGTGCGTCCCGCGTCACCGGAAGCAGTACTGTATATGAGCGACGCCGCCACATACAGTACTCCAGGAGTACAGGATGCTCCTCTCACTGACCACCAATGAAAGAGGTGTCCCTTCTGGAAGTGTGGCGGGGGCTGGATAAATGGCCTCAGGGGGCCGCATGTGGCCCACGGGCCGTAGTTTGGGGACCCCTGAGATAGGTTCTGACCCGAGAGCTTGAACTAAGTTAGAAGCGTTAAGCATAGAAAAGAGAGGCTGAGTGCAGATGTCAACTAACATCGAAAGAGACAGCACAGCTTGAAAACCAAGTGGACGTCGTCCAAGGAAGACAGAGCAGTCAAAGACAGACATTGAGACAGGCTGTTCAGAGGTGTAAGGTGTATTCACTGTAAGAAAACTTTAAACCATTCAGCCTTTTTTATTTCCCTGTGTTGTCTCAATTAAACTTTATATTTTCTGAGAGCAGAGAGTATGTCACAATTTCTTGCATTCCCACTTCTTAACCTGATGCCTCCGAAATAAAGGTATTCATAAAGATACTTGGTTTTGATCGTTATCATGACAGGTATAGCATGTGGCCAAGACTCCCCCTCACTGCTTCCAGGAAGACCAGGAGTTTGACTCTGATTTCAGTTATACTGTTGCCAAATTTAATAGTGTTCTGGCTCCACACACTAGTTGAGCAAGAAAGAATTTCCAAAGATAATCCAAGAGTCAACACATGTCAAACATCCTTGTGTTTAATTCCAAGGGACATTTGGATGTAGGAGTCAGGACTGTTTCCTCCCAAAGTTCTTCCTTCAACCAATTTGTATTAAGTGTCTTCTATGAGTCAGGCACTTTAAGGAGCGCACACGAGTTGTAGAACACTTCTTAAGCGAATGTATGGAGTTTCAAATTTTAGACATTAGAAACAAAGAGGTAGTCCAGTACTGTTAATGACAACTGGTGGCAGAATATGTTTAAATAAGCAAGTCCCCAGGCCCCAGAGACAATTTAAATTTGTCCTACAGTCATCTTGGTTCAGTGTTTTAAAAACATTATCCTTAGGCTTTGTGTTATTTTCGAAAACTAAATTCAGCACATGTGCTGCTCAGGAAGCCAGAACTGACTTTCTAAAATACCCTCTGAAAAGCACTGTTGGGTATTAGGTCTATAAAACAAAAACAACTCGATTGTGCCTTAAACAATTAGTGAAATACTGTGGTATTTATTTTCTTTGGATCTTGAGGGCTAAATCAGCGCTGCCCCAAACATTCTGCACCGATGGAAACGCTCATCCTGAGTTGTCTGTACCCCAGCCACTCGCCACTACTAAACACGTGACATGCAGCTACAGTGACTAAAAACTAAACTTTAATTTTTATATAAATTTAATTATATTTATTTAAATTTGGAATAGCCAACCATACTAGTCACTAGTGACAGCACAGCCCAGGGTAGAAGTAATTACCTCCCTGCCTCAGCAGTGCCCAACTAGCCTACCAACAACACAGTTTAATATTTGTACAGAGAATGCTGAGTTTCTATGTTGAGTACCATATTTTTTTCACTCCATAAGACGCACCTGACCATAAGACACACCTAGGGTTTTTTGGGTTTTTTAAAATAATTTTATTTTTTTAATGGGGCGACATCAATAAATCAGGATACATATATTCAAAGATAACAACTCCAGGTTATCTTGTCGTTCAATTATGTTGCATACCCATCACCCAAAGTCAGATTGTCCTCTGTCACCTTCTATCTAGTTTTCTTTGTGCCCCTCCCCCTCCCCCTTTCCTTCTCCCTTTCCCCCTCCCCCCGTAACCACCACACTCTTATCAATGTCTCTTAGTTTCACTTTTATGTCCCAGCTACGTATGGAATAATGCAGTTCCTGTTTTTTTCTGATTTACTTATTTCACTTCGTATCATGTTATCAAGATCCCACCATTTTGCTGTAAATGATCCGATGTCATCATTTCTTATGGCTGAGTAGTATTCCATAGTGTATAAGTGCCACATCTTCTTTATCCAGTCATCTATTGACAGGTTTTTTGGTTGTTTCCATGTCCTGGCCACTGTGAACAATGCTGCAATGAACATGGGGCTGCATGTGTCTTTACGTATCAATGTTTCTGAGTTTTGGGGGTATATACCCAGTAGAGGGATTGCTGGGTCATAAGGTAGTTCTATATTCAGTTTTTTGAGGAACCACCATACTTTCTTCCATAATGGTTGTACTACTTTACATTCCCACCAACAGTGTATGAGGGTTCCTTTTTCTCCACATCCTCTCCAATATTTGCTATTACCTGTCTTGTTAATAATAGCTAATCTAAGAGGTGTGAGGTGGTATCTCATTGTAGTTTTGATTTGCATTTCTCTAATAGCTAAAGAAGATGAGCATCTTTTCATATATCTGTTGGCCATTTGTATTTCTTCCTGGGAGAAGTGTCTGTTCATGTCTTCTTCCCATCTTTTTATTGGATTGTTTGTTTGTTTGTTGTTGAGTTTTATGAGTTCTTTGTATATTTTGGATATTAGGCCCTTATCTGAGCTGTTGTTTGAAAATACCATTTCCCATTTGGTTGGCTTTCTGTTTATTTTGTTATCAGTTTCTCTTGCTGAGCAAAAACTTCTTAGTCTAATGTAGTCCCATTCATTAATTTTTGCCTTCACTTCTCTTGCCTGTGGAGTCAAATTCATAAAATGCTCTTTAAAACCCAGGTCCATGAGTTGAGTACCTATGTCTTCTTCTATGTACTTAATTGTTTCAGGTCTTATGTTTAGATCTTTGATCCATTTTGAGTTAATTTTAGTACAGGGGGACAAACTGTAGTCCAGTTTCATTCTTTTGCATGTGCCTTTCCAGTTTTCCCAGCACCATTTATTGAAGAAGCTTTCTTTTCTCCATTGTGTGTTGTTGGCCCCTTTATCAAAAATTATTTGACTATATATATGTGGTTTTATTTCTGGACTTTCTATTCTGTTCCATTGGTCTGAGTGTCTACTTTTCTGCCAATACCATGCTATTTTGATTGTCGTGGCCCTATAATAGAGTTTGAAGTCAGGTATTGTAATGCCCCCAGCTTCATTCTTTTTCTTTAGTATTGCTTTGGCTATTTGGGGTGTTTTATAGTTCCATATAAATCTGATGATTTTTTGCTCTATTTCTTTAAAAAATGTCATTGGAATTTTGATGGGAATTGCATTAAATTTGTATATTGCTTTGGGTAATATGGCCATCTTGATTATATTTATTCTTCTTAACCAAGAACAAGGTATATTCTTCCATCTCATTATATCTTTTTCGATTTCCTTAACAATGGTTTATAGTTTTCATTATATAAGTCCTTTACATTCTTTGTTATGTTTATTCCTAAGTATTTTATTTTTTTTGTTGCAATCGTGAAGGGGATTATTCTTTTGAGTTTGTTCTCAATTGTTTCATTGTTGGCATATAGAAAGGCTATTGACTTCTGTATGTTAATTTTGTATCCTGCGACCTTACTGTACTGGCTTATTGTTTCTAGTAGTCTTTTTGTGGATTATTTGGGGTTTTCGATGTATAGGATCATATCATCTGCAAAAAGTGATACCTTTACTTCTTCTTTTCTGATATGGATGCCTTTTATTTCTTTGTCTTGTCTGATTGCTCTGGCTAGAACCTCTAGTACCACATTAAATAAGAGTGGAGAGAGTAGACAACCCTGTCTTGTTCCTGATTTAAGGGGGAAAGCCTTCAGTTTAGTGCCATTTAATATGATGTTAGCTGATGGTTTATCATATATGGCCTTTATCATGTTGAGATATTTTCCTTCTATACCCATTTTGTTGAGAGTCTTAAACATAAAATTGTGTTGTATTTTATCAAAACCTTTTCTGCTTCTATTGATAAGATCATGTGGTTTTTGTTCTTTGTTTTGTTGATATGGTGTATTACGTTAACCGTTTTACGTATGTTGAACCATCCTTGAGATTCTGGGATGAATCCCACTTGATCATGATGTATTATTTTTTGTAATATGTTGTTGTATTTGATTTGCTAGTATTTTGTTTAGTATTTTAGCATCTGTATTCATTAGAGATATTGGTCTGTAGTTTTCTTTTTTTGTGCCACCTTTGTCTGGTTTTGGTATGAGGGTTATGTTGGCCTCATAAAATGTGTTTGGAAGTATTGCTTCTTCTTCAATTTTTTGGAAGACTTTGAGTAGAATAGGAACCAAGTCTTCTTTGAATGTTTGATAAAATTCGCTGGTATAGCCGTCAGGGCCTGGACTTTTATTTTGGGGGAGGTTTTTTTGGGGGGGAGGGGAGGTTTTTAATGGTTTTTTCTATTTCTTCTCTACTAATAGGTCTGTTTAGGCTTTCTGCTTCTTCTTGACTCAGTCTAGGAAGGTTGTATTATTCTAGGAATTTATCCATTTCTTCTAGGTTGTTGAATTTAGTGGCATAAAGTTTTTCATAGTATTCTACAATAATTCTTTGTATATCTACGGTGTCCGTGGTGATTTCTCCTCTTTCATTTTGGATTTTGTTTATATGAGTTCTTTCTCTTTTTTCCTTGGTAAGTCTTGCCAAGGGTTTGTCAATTTTCTTGATCTTTTCAAAGAACCAGCTCCTTGTTCTATTAATTTTTTCTATAGTTTTTCTGTTCTCTATTTCATTTATTTCTGCTCTGATTTTTATTATCTCCTTTCTTCGGCTGGTTTTGGGTTGTCTTTGTTCTTCTTTTTCTAGTTCCTTAAGGTGTGAAGTTAAGTGGTTCACTTGGGCTCTCTCTTGTTTGTTCATATATGCCTGAAGTGATATGAACTTCCCTCTTATCACTGCTTTTGCTGCATCCCATAGATTCTGATATGTTGTATTGTCATTTTCATTTGTCTGTATATATCTTTTGATCTCTGCACTTATTTCTTCTTTGACCCATTCATTTTTTAAAAGTATGTTGTTTAGTTTCCACATTTTTGTGGGATTTTTTTCCTCTTTTTTGCAGTTGAATTCTAGTTTCAAGGCTTTATGATCAGAAAATAGGCTTGGTACAACTTCGATTTTTCTGAATTTGCTGATGTTGTTTTTGTGGCCCAACATATGGTCAATTCTTGAGAATGATCCATGTACACTGGAGAAAAAAGTATACTCAGTCACTTTGGCATGAAATGTCCTGTAGATGTCTATCATATTCAGGTGCTCTAGGACACACCTAGGGTTTTAAGGAGGAAAATAAGAAAAAAAATATTCTGAACCAAATGGTGTGTTAAAATATTTAATAGAATACCGTATTTTTTGTTCCATAAGATGCACGGGCATTTTCCCCTCCACTTTGGGGGGGGGAAATATGGTATTTTGCTGAATTTTTTCAGGAGCTTGGTGGGGATAATAAGGACTGTGTATAGTTAATTCGACCGGACTCTACAAGCATTTATTGGCTACTTCATAAGTACCAGACTCTGCTAGTGTGGGAGATACACTCACAAAAATTATCTTTGTTTAGGGGCAGTTGGCAGATTAGCTGGAGAGAAACAAGTAAACAGGTGTTAAGGGTGAAGAGGTAGTAGAGGGAACACAAGGGAGGGACACTTCACAAAGAGCTTTCTGGTAAATCCTGAACTAAGTCTTGAAGGCTCAGTTTTAGTAAGTCAGGTGAAGGAATAAGGGGTGATGATAAAAGGAGATATCTAAGGCAAAGTTTGCGGCATGGGCAAAACCCTAGGGCTGAGAAGTACACACTTTGTTGCAGCATAGAGAGGTATAAGGCAACTGGTAACAGGAGAAGAGCCTGGGAAGTAGACAGGGTCCCAGATCATAGAAGCTGATTTATTCAACGAATATTTACTGAGACCTACTATGTATCAGACACTATTTGAAGTGAAATTTTGAGAACATCGAGATGAACTCATGACTCATCCTCATAGAGCTCAATATTCATTGAGAAATACAAAAATATAAAAAAGCAACTCTAAGAAATATTGACAGGTACTAGGATAGAGTAAGAACAAGATTTGGGGGGAACATAAGAGGCATAGAGATCCACTGGTGTTGGGAAAACATTCCTCAATCACTCCTGACAGTTAACAAAAGGTCAAAATTAAAAAGCAGATGTTGTAATTCATTTAAAAGAGAATTGGACAGCTGTCCTCGGGGCAAGATTGTGCAGTACAGAACAGAGTGTACACCGAAACATCACTTTACTTAATTTTTATTCAGATATATATATGATGTATAAAAATTGTACTGACAATGAATTCTTCTGGGACTGTGGATGTTTCAATATCTCTATGATAGACTGTGTGGAAGGAGAATGGGATTTGGCAACTAAAGTAACTGAGATTCTTGAAATACGGTTCCTTTTAAAATTGTCTCTATTTCCCCCCAAAAGTGCTCTATGACTTATGTTTGAAAATTAAATCACTAGGTACTCTTACATTTGCACATTGCTTCAACTAACATTCATCAATGACTTGTTTTTATTTGTTTTGTTTTTATTGAATCTTTTGGGATGACATTGATTAATAAAATTATATAAATTTCCGGAGTAAAATGTTATAATACATACATGTATTGTGTGTTCACCACCCTAAGTGAGAGCTCTTTTTAAATTTGAGCTCCTTGAGGGTAGAAACCAAATCTTTCATCTCTTGACCCCCAAGCATGGAATCTGGCATTCAAAGAGATTCAAATAACATTGACAGGATAAAGAAGATCTGGCATATATACACAATGGAATATCATACAGAAATAAAAAAGAATGAAATCTTGTCATTTGTAACAACATGGATGAAACTTGAGGGCTTCATGCTAAGTGAAATAAGTCAGGCAGATAAAGACAAATACTTAATAGTTTCACTTTTTGTGGAATCTAAAAACAAAATCAACAAACAAAACAGAAACAAACTCATAGCAACAGAAACCAGAGGGATGGTTACCAGAAGGGAGGGGGTGGGGAGTGGGTGAGAAAGGGAGGGGGAATTTAGTCAATAATATTGTGATAAGTTTACATGTTACAGATGATTCCTAGATTTAGTGAAATGATCTCTTGGTAAGGCATAAAATTGCCAAATCACTATATTGTACATCAAGTACAAGTGAGATTGTATACCAACTATATTTAAATAAAAATAAATTTTGGCCCTGGCTGGTTGGCTCAGCAGTAGAATGTCAGCCCAGCATGTGGAAGTTCCGAGTTTGATTCCCAGCCTGGCACACAGGAGAAGCGCCCATCTGCTTCTCCACCCCTCCCCCTCTCCTTCCTCTCTGTCTCTCTCTTCCCCTCCCGCAGCCAAGGCTCCATTGGAGTAAAGTTGGTCCAGGCACTGAGGATGGCTCTATGGCCTCCACGTCATGTGCTGGAATGGCTCAGGTTGCAACGAAGCAACGGCCCAGGAGGGTAGAGCATCGCCCCCTGGTGGGCATGCCGGGTGGATCCTGGTCGGGTGCATGTGGGGTCTGTCTGAGTGCCTCCCCGTTTCCAACTTCAGAAAAATACAAAAACTAAATAAATAAAACTTTAAAATGTTTGATGAAAAAAATGAATGAATAAGTGAAAGCGTTATAAAGTACTATACCTCATTTATGCGGGTTCATGTAGAGACACCAACTCCAATATGAATTTTGAGGAGTTTTATTATAAAAAGCTGGTAGCATACACAGGGCAATCCTCGTACCCAAATCATGCAGCCCTGATTACCTCTCAGAGACTGCTTATATATTCTTTGACCACACACAGGTGGGGGAGGCATAACATCATGACACAAGCTTACAACTACATACAGGTGGGGATTCACAAGACATACATTTCACAGATTCTTCCAATGTCTCTCCCCTCCCTCCATTGCCCAGGGGCATGCTATTCCTAGGATTCAAAGAGGGGGAGAAAGAAAGCAATATACAAATTCTATCTCCTATTGAAAGAGGAAGGAAGTTCTTTAAATACCTTACTACAAAAGAATGTCAACTAAGTACAAGATGTTAAAAATATGAGTTTAATATGATGGCTTTCATCAACAAGCTCACCATGTAACCAGAGAATCAGACCAATACTTTCCACTTAATATAAAGTTGCATTTTCCATGGTCTATGGAACTCTGGTCTTGTGAGATGATCTAAGGAAAAATAAGTTCATGGTCAAATAGTGAGTGGAAGCTCATATGCAACATGTCCCTTCTCTTATAGATTTGTATACTTTGTACACAGATATTATCACTTGGAGATATTAAAGCCCCTAAGAAGTCCTGTGGTAAAGAAACCTATTTAGTCTACCAAATTAATTTCACTTGCTCTTTTTGCATAACATCCATTAACATGCCACAGAGCTAATGTTTTGAAGGGCATATTTTTGGCATTTCAGATGAAATGTGATAAACATTTTTGTCCCATAGAAATTTCATATATCATATTATGATGTTATGCATTATTATAAATGCAATGTATATTTAACATTCAAAATACAATCAACATTATTTCTACAGTAACAGACTAAGAAGAAAAACCATAAGGTCATCTCGCTATCTGAAGAATAACCATTTGACAAAACTTCAACACAATTTCATGATAAAATCTCTCAGCAAGCAAATGAACAAAAAAAAATGAAACTATCAACCTGATAAAGGGGATCTATGGAAAACCTATAGCTAACATTATATTCAATGATGAAAAACTAAGTGTTGACCTGGATAATCATTCTACAACATGTGGGTATAGCAAATCATCAAATTGTACACTTTAAATATATCAATTATTCCTTAACAGAGTTGAGGGACAATAAAGAAAGACCAAGTGCTTTCCTACTAAGCTCAGGAACAAGACAAGTGTATCTGATCTCATCACTTCTAGAGGTTCTGGTTCTAGCTAGCACAATAGCATAAAAGAAAAGGCAAGCAAATTTGAATATGGCATCTTTAACATAGATGCCATAATCTTCTATGTAGAAAATCTAATATAGTATACAAAAGAACCCAAACTATTAAAACTAATAAATGAGTTTAGCAAGCTTGCAGGGTGTGAGAGCAATATATAAAAATGAATTGTATATCTATATAATAGCAATGAAAAATCATAAATTGAAATAAAAACAATTATAATAATATCAAATATAAATAAAATACAAAAGAAAAAGTCTGATGAAGATGTATAAATTATAAAACATTGTTGAGAGAAACAAAGAAGACATAATAAATGAAAAGATATTATTCTTCTTGATCAAAGGGTCAATAATTATAAAGATATCAGTTCTCTCCAATTTGGTCTATAGATTCTAGGCAATCACAATCAAAATACCAGAAAAAATTTTTAATTGACAAATTTATTATAAAATTCGAAAAGAAATGCAAAAGATCAAAGCTAGCTTTCCCCACTTCACAAAACAAAATAAAAAAAGAGCAACAAAATTGAATAATTATAACACCTGACTGTAAGATTTATTTTAAAGCTACAATAACCAAGACACTGCAGTATTGACATAAATGTATTTGAAAAGATCAATGGAATATAATATAGAGTATAGAAATAGACTGAGCCCTGGCCTGTTGGATCAGCAGTAGAACATTGGCCCAGCATGTGGAAGTCTCAGGTTTGATTCCCAGTCAGGGCACACAGGAGAAGCAACCATCTGCTTCTCCATCCTTCCCCTCCCCCTTCTCTCTCTCTCTCTCCTTCTCTCTTCTCCTCCTGCAGCCATGGCTTGAATGTTTTGAGCAAAGTTGGCCCCAGGCACTGAGGATGGCTTCATAGCCTTGTCTCAGGAACTAGAATAGCTCGGTTACTGAGCAACAGAGCAGCAGCCTCAGGTGGGCAGAGCATTCTGGGTTGAGGGCTTGCTGGGTGTATTCTGGTCGGGGCTCATGTGGGAGTCTGTCTCTCTGCCTCTCCATCTCTCACTTAATAATAATAAAAAAGAAGAACTAGACTGATATATATATGATTAATTGATTCTTGATAAAGATGCAAAGAATTAAAAGGCAAACAAAAGTTTCAACAAATAGTACATGGACCCTGGATATCCAATACAAAACAATAGACTGTAATTCACACTTCACATATAAAAATTAATTTAAAATGGATTATATGCCTAAGTCTATATAAAACCTAAAACTATACAATTTCTAGACAAATACATAAAAGAAAGTCTTTGTGATCTTCAGTTAATTACAACACCAATGGCATGATCCATAAAAAAAATAATGATTAATAAATTTTTATTAGAATTAAGAATTTCTTTCCTTTCAAAGATCCTGTTGAAAGAATGAAAAGATATTGATGTCACCCTGTTAAAAATAAAAATTTATGTATAAACAAACAAACAAACAAACAAAAGAATAAAAAGACAAGCCACAGGCTGTTAGAAAATTTTTTAAAATCACAAATCTGATAAAAGGCTTGAATCCAGAATATATAAAACATCTCAAAAGTCAAAAACAAAAACACAACTCAAACTTTTAAATGGCAGATGAACAGACACTTCACCAGAAGAACTATATGGGTAGTAAATACGTGAAAAGCTTCCCAACACCATTTTTTCACTAGGGTAATATAAATTAAAACCACAAGGATATATCACCTTTTGGCATGACTATAATTAAAAAGCTGAATGTACCAAGCATCCTAAGGGTTTAGAGCAACTGGAACTCTCATCCACCACTTTGGAAATTAGTTTGGTAGTTTCTTTTTATTTTTATTTATTTATTATTTTTTTCTTTTGAGACAGAGAGAGAGAGTCAGAGAGAGGGATAGATAGGGACAGACAGACAGGAACATAGAAAGATGAGAAGCATCAATCATCAGTGTTTCATTGCGACACCTTAGTTGTTCATTGATTGCTTTCTCATATGTGCCTTGACCGCGGGCCTTCAGCAGACTGAGTAACCCCTTGCTCGAGCCAGCAACCTTGGGTCGAAGTTGGTGAGCTTTGCTGGCAAGCTTGGGGTATCGAACTTGGGTCCTTCCGCATCCCAGTCCAACGCTCTATTCACTACGCCACCACCTGGTCAGGCAGTTTGGCAGTTTCTTAAAAACCCATCTAATTCAAGGAGATGGAGCCAACATACTTCTCCCTTTTCCTTCCAGTAAGTACAATGAACACCTGTGGATATTACATGTAAAAAAATAAAATAAAATAAAAATTTAAACTCCAAAAGCAGAAAGAAGACAGACTGGCTAGAAATCTTGAACCTTATGTGACAGTGAATTCCATGAGTTTTATTGTTGTTGTTTTGCTTTATATACCCCAAATTGGATGCTAGAGCAACTTGTAACTCACAAATGCCAATAAGTACAGATAAAAAATCCTCAGAAAAGGTCTTCTCTCTTTAGCCAAAGAACTAGGAAAAGGACATCCTGGCAAGACAGAAAATTTGTAGATAATAACTGCTCTGTTGCAGCCAAACATCATAGAAAAATACCCTTACCCTACCCACGCCCATGCCAAGCAAAGGCTGCATGGGTAACCCAGACTTATATCCTTGCTGCACTGTAGTAAGTAAGGTTCCTAATGCCCTTGCTGGGGTGGTATTAGAAGGCCAGAGTGGAACTGGGATTTTCATTTCCACTAGAGGTTAACAGGGTCCTACTTCTGCAGCATCAGTGCCGACCACTTGGGAAACCTGAACTTACAATTCCACCAAACAGGAACAAGATACCTCTTTCCCTCTCTACATGGGTGATATCAGGAGTCTGGAGGAAGTTAGGACTTTCCCCCAGTGCTGACTGGACTACCCCTGTGGTGTCAGTAGAGGCCCCAGCAGGGATCCAGAACTACCACCCTACCCAGCAGTAACAAGGCCAAGTGGGAATCTGGACTCCATCTGCCAATCATGAAGCATTACCCTCTCTCTTTTCCCTGCTGGATTGGGGCAAGAGGAAGTCACCTAAACCAGAATATTTAAATAAGATCTAGAGTCTCATAATAAAACACCGAAGGTATCCATATTTCAATTGAAAATCATTTGTCATACCAAGAACCAGGAAGATCTCAAAGTGAATTTTAAAAAATCGACAGATGCTGACATTGAAATCACAGAGATGTTAGAATTATCTGACAAAGACTTTAAAGTAGCCATCACAAAACTGTTTCCACAAGCAATTATAAACATGCTTAAAACAAATGAAAATGTAGCATCTCAGCAAAGAATTAGAAAGGCTCAACAAAGAAATAGAAGCTATAAAGAACTATGAAAAACTTAAAACTAAAAAAAATTAACAACACTCTCCCTCCAAGGAGCATGCTCACACCTTTCTCTTCTTCCCCCTTCCACTCTTCCCCCTTCCCTTCTTTCCCGGTCCCCTTCCCAGGCTTGTATTTCCTAAACTTAAAGGGGTTTCACAAGACTCACAACCAGGGAAGCAGGGGGCAGAGGCAGCTGGCTCTTCATGGGCTAACCTCCTGAACCTGTTTCCAAGGCCCCCTTTTTACCCAACTTTCCAGTGGGTTCATTTCCTTTCCATAAGTTTCTTCTTTTCTAGACACTTTTTTGTTTTATTGTCCCCAGCTTCAATAAACTTTCAAAATAAGAAAAAATTACAATTAACAAAATAAAAAACTCATTGAGCTCAACAGCACAATAGAGGGGACAGAGGAGTCAGTGAACCTGAAGATGGAGTAATAGAAATCACCCAAACCAAATAAAAGAGAGAAAATACACCGAAAAAATAAATGAGCTTCAGGGACCTATGGGACTATAACAAAAATCTAACATGCATGTTATTGGTATCTCAGAAGGAGAGGAAAATGAGGACAAGCTGAAAAAGTACTAAAAAATTAATAATGGTTGAAAACTTCCCAAATTTTGCAAAAGACATAAACCTACAGATTTAAGAAGCTTAGTGGATTCCAAATGGAATAAACCCAAGGACAGCCATACTAAAAGTGTACTGCTCACAAAAATTAGGGGATATTTTATTGCTTCATTAGTTTTGAAATATCCCCTAATTTTTGTGAGCAGTATAGTTCAAACTGCTGAAAACTAAGGAGAAAGCAAAACAAAATTCTGTGGTATCTGGGCCATAGGACTACAAGAAAATTTGATATTCTTCTACCCCAAAAGAAAAAATAGAAAAGCACAGTGCTTTGGGAACCTTTACATAAATCTCTATATTCCTTTTTCAAGCTTCTGCTGTTGTTTCCAGACATGCAATAGACGTTGAATCAGTGTTAGTCATGACAATAGAACTGTTCATCATAGGTGAGCACTTGTTTTGAAGTTGAAGTTTGTTTAAATGGAGCAGATTCTCAAGATCTCCTTTACTATCTGTGCTTACCAGGAAAGGGATCAAAGACTATGGGACCAAACCGAACCTATTGCATCATATAACCCAGTGCACATGAAGTATCTTCTAAAATACACCTTCTTCTTAGTAGTATTAGCTGGCATCATATTTCAGGCCAAATAAATTTCTGCTGTTAAAATGTGAGCCGGAAAAGCAGGCTTTTAAAAATTGAAGTGACATCACCACGGAATAGATGCTAGAGGCCATAATTACCAATTGCTTAACATGTATTGTGTAGGTGCCAACTGCTTGAAGAGAGCATTATATCTGCCAATTCTTTCCTTTAATCCCACTTCCAGCATCATTGACACAGGCAAATACTTTAATTCCCAGGGTGGGGGTGGAATTCTTGTTCTGTGCATGTTCTGGCTTTATCAATATGAAGAAGTCAAAGGCTTTCCATTCCTGTGAAATGGGCTGGGGGTTCCTTCAACTCTGAGAAGATGCTTACTCATGAATGCAAATCCCATCAACAATTTGGTGACTCTGCTATGAGCAAAGTTGGGACTTCATGGAGCATTCTTGTTCTTTATTTCAGCCTTCACATTGTTTCCAGGTTTTATTTAATATACTGTAAAACATGAATGTCCATATACTCCCATGCTTGTGATGATAATAGTAGTATCACATATTTTACCTTGAGTATTTATATATATGATATTTATTGTCACTATACTCTTTAAAATAACAATATGGGGCCCTGGCCGGTTGGCTCAGCAGTAGAGTGTCGGCCTGGTGTGCAGGAGTCCCAGGTTCAATTCTCAGCCAGGGCACACAGGAGAAGTGCCCATCTGCTTCTCCACTCCTCCCCCTCTCCTTCCTCTCTGTCTCTCTCTTCCCTTCCCGCAGCTGAGGCTCCACTGGAGCAAAGATGGCCTGGGCGCTGAGGATGGCTCTGTGGCCTCTGTCTCAGGCACTAGAATGGCTCTGGATGCAACAGAGCGATGCCCCAGAGGGGCAGAGCATCGCCCCCTGGTGGGCATGCCGGGTGGGTCCTGGTTGGGCGCATGCAGGAGTCTGTCTGACTGCCTCCCAGTTTCCAGCTTCAGAAAAATGAAAATAAATAAATAAATAAAATAACAATATGGTAATTTGTCCAAAGGAACATACTAAGTCAATGGCAGAGCCAAAATGAAGGCTAGTATTTCTTTAATTTCACTGTTTTGCTCTCATCATTACCTTATTTTGAAGGCAGTGCAAATAGGAATAAGGGAGAAAAATGAGTTAGCTTAGTGGACTGTGTTAACAACGTTTTCCTAGTGACAAAGAAACTTCTAGTGAGAAGGAACCACAAGGTCCTGCCCACTGTCCAGCTTTATCTTGTGCATTTGCTTCAGCTGCCTCCTCTGCTTCAGCCTTACTGGTCTTCTTTGCAGAGCTAGAATAGATCAAGCTTTTTCCCACTTCACGACTTCCACACAAACTATTCCCTAACTTGGACCCCTCCTTGACTCCCTCAGCCTCTCTCATCCGATCTTTTGGGGTTTTGTTTATATGTCTCTTATTCCCAATCTTAGTAAGACCCATGTCTTATTTAGTTCAAGTTTTCCCCAAAGCAGAGTCTGAGACAAAGACTTTTGTGTGGGTGCATAGCAGGAGAGTGGAGGGAAGAAGGGCAAGCCAACGTAAGGATGTATTACTGAACTGACCACTCCTATGGGCAACTACTTGCTTGATCACACAGGATCTTCTAGGAATCTTATTAAATGCATCTTCAACCTTCTGGCCATTTATCCATTGGTTCCTGTAGAGCATTTTGTTGAAAGGTATTTGTCAGCTCAATCCTGTCTGAGGTGTAAAGGTCTCTAAACAGTATTATATTTTTATTTTTATTTTTTATTCATTCATTTATTCATTTATTCATTCATTCATTTATTTTAGGTGAGAGGAGGGGAGATAGTGAGGAAACTCCTGCATGTACCCTGACTGGGACCCACCTGGCAACCCCAACTGTGGTCGATGCTCAAGTATCGAGCTATTTTCACCGCCTGAGGCTGACGGGTGCTCTAGCACTGAGCCACCAGCCAGGCCCTTCATTTTTATTTTTTAATAAGTGTTTTAAATTGATTGCTAAAGCATCAGCCCAGTGTGTGGATGTCTTGGATTCAATTCCCAGTCAGCGCACACAGGAGAAGCGACCATCTGCCTCTCCTCCTTCTCTTTTGCTCTTTTTCCCTCCCACAGCCATAGCTCCATTGGTTCAAGCGTCAGTCCCGGCCCTGAGGATGCTTGTGGAACCTCCACTGCAGGCACTAAAAATAGCTAGATTGCGAGCATGGCCCCAGATGGGCAGAGCCTCAGCCTCAGATGGAGGTTTCTGAGTGGATCCCAATGCGGGAACATGTGGGAGTCTGCCTCACTATCCCCCCTTTCTCATCTAAAAAAAAATTTTTTTTGAAGAAAAAAATGTCTTATGCTAGCCTGCCAGCGGACCTCAGAAAGACGGAAGCCTTTATGCAGTGGCTCCCACATGGAATCAATTCTATCACACTCTGGGTTGCACATGTGTGAGTATTGGGTGCATCCCCAAAGTTGTGCCATACTGTGAAGTCAGAGAAGCTCTAAGGCAGAAGCCTGGATGCCAGCTGTCCGGGCCTGGTAGAGGTGCATGGAACTGTGGAAGCCTACTCTGGAACTGGTTACCACAGCAGTCACTGGAACAGGAAGTGAGGCCAGATGGGTTTGAAGGCAAGCAGACAGTCCGGATGAAGCCCTCTCACACTGTCTCACAGCACCCAGGTTCCCCCCCCCCCCCCCCCGTGGCATTAATTTACATCAGTATCTTTTTAAATGGCCATTCCTCTACTTCACTGCAAGTTCTGTTGTGTCAGGACTGTGTCTTTTTGCCCTGTACTGTCCTCAGTGCCTAGCACTTGCACTTCACACCTGATAGGTGACTGATACATTTGTTGACCGAATAAATACATACGTGGGATGTGAGGGCATTCTTCAAACCTCCTGTCCTTCCTACAACTACCCTCTACCTTGATAAACAACAGCAAAACAAACAGTCAAACAAAGTGTTTGTATGTAGCAAACATTACTGAAGCTGGGGTTAATGGAAGGATGCAGCCACATCCCTTTCCTCTGTCCATGTTATGGGGCTCCTACCAACAGGCTCCTCCCATTAATTAATTAGGGGAAGAAAGCAGTGAACTTTTCTTCCTCTAATTGGTTTCTTTTCTTCTCTACTGTTCTATATCCAGAGCTTCTAACATGCTCTGCCCAACAGTGGTCTGTTTACTCCTTGCCCCTCTTTCTAGAAGCACAGAAACATTGCCAGAGGACCAAAATTCCCTCTCTTTATTTTCTTGTCTCTCACACCAGTCTCTACTTATGGAAATAAGCAACCTAGAAATTTGTTTCCCCGTTATAAGGTGTATTTTGATATCTACCCTGGTGAAGTTTTTTTCAGAAAGAAAAAGCATGGTTTTAATTAATTAATTTACTTATTTATGAGAGGAGGGAAGATAGTGAGGTGGACTCCCACATGCACCTCGACTGGGATCCACTTGGCAACCCCATCTATGGCCAATGTTCTAGTACCGAGCTATTTTTAGCACCTGAGCTTGTTGTGTTCTAAAGGAGCTTTCCTCAGCGCCCCTAGACCATGCTCCAACCAGTCAAGCCACTGGTTGAGGGAGGGGAAGAGGAAGAGAAGGGGGAGAGGGAATGGGGGGAAGCAGATGGTATCTTTCCTTGTGTGCCCTGACCAGGAATTGAACCCAGGACATTCATATACCAGACCTATGTTCTATCTACTGAGCCACTGGCCAGAGCTTGGGTTTGTTTTTTTTTATTGATTGACTTTTTTAAAGAAAGGAGAGACAGACAGAGAAGGTGGGAGGAGCAGGAAACATCAACTAATACTATTTGCTTTTCATAGGTGCCTTGACTGGGCAAGCCTGGGTTTTTTAACAAACAACCTCAGCATTGCAGTTTGATGTTGTATCCATGTGCCACCACAGGTCAGGCTAGTTTGGGTTTCTGTGTGTGTGTGTGTGTGTGTGTGTATTTTTCTGAAGCTGGAAACGGGGAGAGACAGTCAGACAGACTCCCGCATGCGCCCGACCGGGATCCACCCGGCACGCCAACCAGGGGCGACGCTCTGCCCCTCCGGGGCGTCGCTCTGTCACGACCAGAGCCACTCCAGCGCCTGGGGCAGAGGCCGAGGAGCCATCCCCAGCGCCCAGGCCATCTTTGCTCCAATGGAGCCTTGGCTGCGGGAGGGGAAGAGAGAGACAGAGAGGAAGGAGAGGGGGAGGGGTGGAGAAGCAAATGGGCACTTCTCCTGTGTGCACTGGCCGGGAATTGAACCCGGGACTTCTGCATGCCAGGCCGACGCTCTACCACTGAGCCAACCGGCCAGGGTAGTTTGGGTTTCAATGGTCAAGTTTCCCCATCTTCATCACAAATGTCTAATACTTAGGAGACTACTCGACACACAACAGAAATCAATATGAAGTTCATTTACTTTTACCAGTATTTCTCACACGTCAGATATTCTATGTAATTTTCTCATTTTTGACATATAGTTCAAAGGTAATTATTACCTTTGAAAAATTTTAAATAATTTAGCATTTTTATTTAAATAAGTTTATTTAAATGGTAAATTGTATATACTTACCATAAATAGAACTTTGTGAATTACCTGTTATAAATAGAAGGTAACCATAAAATGTAATGTTATGGACTGAATGTGTAAATTCATGTTGAGTCCTAATCCACTATGTGATGAGACTTGGAGGTGGGCCCTTTGGGAGGTTAGATTTAGATGAGGTTATGAAAGTGGAACCCCAAAGATGGGATTAGTGTCCATATAAGAAGAGAAGAGATAAGAGCTCCCACTCTCACTTTCTGCCATGTGAGGGTACAGCTAGATGTAAGTGAAGAAGAAGGCCCTCATCAATAATGGAATAGGCTGGCACCTTGATCTTGGACTTCCCAGCCTCCAGAACGCTGAGAAATAAATGTTTATTTTTTAAACCCCTAGTCTATGGTATTTTGTTATAGCATCCTGATCAGACTAAAACACATACACATATATGTATAACTAAAAACAATTCACTAATTAAATACTAGCTTAATAAATACCTGATAGATGCCTTGAGTGTAATGCTTGTTTTCTATTTGTTTTTTTAAGTAGATTAGCAAATGTTAAAAAGTTTTTTAAAAATATGAGAGGTTTTTCTTTCTGACATAATCAGAAGGATGAAAATAGAACTTAAAAAGGAGTGACTTCTTTACTGTGGTTGTCTATGCTTTTCAAAGTTTTGTTTGTGTACTGCTCAAATCATCCTGTGCACATGTCCTAGACTTTGAGAAACACTAGTTACATTCTTACTTTCCATAAGAGTAGACAGATGGGGAGGTACTGCTCAGTTTTTCTATGTTGCTGCTCATGTTCAGAGAACGTTCTATCTTTAAGTTTTAATTTCCTGCTCCCATTTTTTTTTATATATATTTTTCTGAAGCTAGAAACGGGGAGAGACAGTCAGACAGACTCCAGCATGCGCCCGACCAGGATCCACCCGGCACGCCCACCAGGGGCGACGCTCTGCCCACTAAGAGGCGATGCTTTGCCCCTCCAGGGCGTCACTCTGCCCCGACCAGAGCCACTCTAGCACCTGGGGCAGAGGCCAAGGAGCCATCCCCAGCGCCCGGGCCATCTTTGCTTCAATGGAGCCTTGGCTGCAGGAGGGGAAGAGAGAGACAGAGAGGAAGGAGGTGGGGGGGTGGAGAAGAAAATGGGCGCTTCTCCTATGTGCCCTGGCCAGGAATCAAACCCGGGTCCCCCGCACGCCAGGCCGACGCTCTACCACTGAGCCAACCGGCCAGGGCCCCTGTTCCCTTTAATGTTCATTAACCTATTGTTTGATTATATCACTGAGGGTTGAAGAGGGCCTATGGAAGACCTCACAGAGCCCTGAGATAGAAGTGGGACTCTGGCTTTCCTTCAGGCTCCATAAATTAGGTAGATCCCTGATTCCCTAACTTCAGTTGCTTCATCAATAAATGAAGAATCAAGATCAGTTTGACAAAATGAGGTAAAATGACAGGTAGAAGATGTAGATAACCCATGGTCTGTCTGCCCTATGTCAAAGCCTTTAAAATGGCTAGATATAAGCATCAGAAAATGGCATGCTGTGAACACCATCTATTGGTAGTAGTGTAACAAAAAACTGCTGGGAATGCTAAGCCCAGTCATTATTCCCAAATCATTGACAGGCAGACTTCTGTGAATTGATTTGACATGATAGACAGGTACAAACATATTTAATTGCGATAGTTCTGCATCGATTTTGAAAATTGCCAGTGATGTCAGAGAAATGGCACCGTGAGGAGCGTGACCGACAAATCTCCCCCAAATTTCAACAAGTTCATCAACCACAGACAGAAAAATCTATCCTTGGAGCGTCTGGGAGTTCCACACATTGAAAACAAACTGCTATCAACAAGACCACCCTCAGATGCCATTAAGAAAAAGGAAATCGAATATCATGGACACAAAAGATAAAGAAGTAGCACAGATAGATGTGGAAAAATCTATGAAGGAAAAATTTAATATATTGGAAACCTTGGAGCTAAATGACAGAGAATTTAAAATAGAAATCTAAAAATACTCAGAGATATACAAGAAAACACAGAAAGGCAATTTAGGAAGCTCAGAAAACAACTCAATGAACACAAAGAATATATTATCAAGAAAATTGAAACTATAAAAACAAATCAAACAGAGATGAAAAACTCAGTTCATGAACTGAAAAACGAGGTAACAAGCTTAGCTAATAAAACAGGTCAGATAGAAGGTAGGATTATTGACATAGAAGACAAGTAACTTCAGGCACAACAGAGAAGAGAGAGACTCAAAAATTTAAAAAAATGAGAAAGCCCTACAGGAATTGTCTGACTCCATCAAAAAGAATAACATAAGAATAATAGGTATATCAGAGGGAGAAGAGAGAGAAAATGGAATGGAGAATATATTCAAACAAATAATAAACGAGAACTTCCCAAGCCTGTGGAAAGAACTAAAGCCTCAAATTCAAGAAGCAAACAGAGCACCAAGTTTTCTTAACCCCAACAAACCTACCCCAAGGCACATCATAATGAAATTGGCACAAACCAATGACAAAGAAAAAATTCTCATGGCAGCCAGGGAAAAGAAGAATACAACATATAAAGGAAGGCCTATTAGATTATCATCAGATTTCTCAGCAGAAACTGTACAAGCTAGAAGAGAGTGGACCCCAATATTTAAAGCCCTGAAAGAGAGGACCTTTCAGCCAAGAATACTATACCCATCAAAGCTATCCTTCAAATACAAAGGAGAAATAAAAACATTCACAAATACAGAAAAGATGAGGGAATTTATCATCAGAAAACTCCCACTCCAGGAAATACTAAAGGGAGTTTTCCAACCAGATACAAAGAACAAAACAAAACACAACCACAAGTAAAAGCTCCAGGCCCTGCCCGGTTGGCTCAGTGGTAGAGCGTCGGCCTGGTGTGTGGAAGTCCTGGGTTTGATTCCCGGCCAGGGCAACAGGAGAGGCACCTGTCTGCTTTTTCATCCCTCCCCCTCTCCTTTCTCTCTGTCTCTCTCTTCCCCTCTCGCAGCCAAGGCTCCATTAGAGCAAAGTTTGCCTGGGTGCTGAGGATGGCTCTGTGGCCTCTGCGGCCTCTGCCTCAGGCATTAGAGTGGCTCTGATTGCAGCAGAGTGATGCCCCAGATGAGAAGAGCATTGCCCCCTGGTGAGCATGCTGGGTGGATCCTGGTTGGGCGCATGTGAGAGTCTGTCTGACTACCTCCCTGTTTCCAACTTCAGAAAAATAAAAAAAAATAAAAAATAATAATAATAAAAGCTCCACCAAGAACACAATAAAACCAAATTTAAACTGTGACAACAAAAACAAAAAAAGGCGGGGAGAGGATGGAGATTAACAGTAGCAAGGGACGATGAAGTACAAAAACACTCATAAGAAAGGATAATACAGAGTGACGTCACGGAAATGGCGCCGTGAGCAGCGCGTCCGACAGATCTCCCCAAAATCACAACAAATTTATCAACTAGAAACAGAAAAATTTATCCTCGGAGCATTCCGGAGTTCCACACAAACTGAAAGCGAAAGGACTGTTATCACTTGAATCTGAGAAAGGAGGGTGTAGAGGAAGCTACCGCAGGGACGTTCATTCAAGCCGTGGAGGGAGTGAGCCTGTGGTGAGTCAGCCCGCACTCGGGAGGGGCGAGCAGCCGCTGGCGCGCGCCTGGTCCGGTTGCAGAGCGAGTACCGCCCACACTCGGGAGCCGTGGAGGGAGTGCGCCTGCGGTGAGTCGGCCCACACTCGGGAGCGGCGAGCAGCCGTCGGCACGCGCCCAGTCCGGTTGCAGAGCGAGCACCGCCCACACTCGGGAGCGGCGAGCGCCCGGTCCGGTTGCAGAGCAGAGCGAGTACCGCCCACACTCAGGAGCGGCGAGCAGCCGCCAGCGCGCGCCCGGTCCGGTTGCAGAGCGAGCACCGCTAACGTTCCCAGCAGCCCGCGCACTGCAAGTGAGAGACCCCAGCCACCGGTGCCCGGAGCACCCCATTCGCGCGCGTGCCCTGGGCAATCCACGCGCCCAGAGTGCCCTACTGGCCCGCATACCCAGGGTGCCCCATTATCCTGCGCCCGGTGCGCCCCAGCCGCAAGCAACGGGACAAGCGGGAGAGGCGCCAAGGTGGTCTTCTCTACTTGGGAGATTCTCTCCGTGGGCGAGGCACCTCACCCAGCCATTCAAGCTAACAATCAAGCGTTGGGGGAGGGGCGCTCAGGCAGCCTGAAATACCTTCGGGAGCACAGCTGCGGACCCAATCACTGAAATTAGCTTAACCCATGAAATCTGCGCACCCACGGGTTCTAATTGATAAGATCTCTCTCAGTTCAGCGATCCAAGACAAGAGGCGTGATATTTTTTAGTGCCTCTCGCTAAAGGGGCGGGGGCAACTTCTGATTGATAGAGCCTCCATATTCAGGGATAAATGCTAACAAGAGGGACTTGGCAGATAATAAGATCTATACTACACTAGTCGCAAGCAGAGACTAGTGCCTCTTCTTCCCAGCCAAAACAGGCTACAAAGTGTGGAAAGCCTGGGTTGAGTGGTCCAACTGAATGCTAGGTGCTAAACAGTCACCTTGACAACAATTGACTCCCACTCCTGCCTGCCTGATTACACTGGAGGCTCTGACTGCCAGAGCCTTTCCCAAAGCCTTGCGCTGCGTAGGGATAGAGTGGGGATTTCCCAGCTCTTTGAGCCTCTTACTCCCCAGGCAGAAGCAGTGGCAGCCTTATAGCTGGATCACCAGGCTGCTAATTCAGGAAGGGGGGACTAGGAGAGAGACTCCAGGAAAGCAAACTCTCTCATCGTTGGACCCTGCAAACGCCAACAAGCCTTGACTACCAGCAAGACTAAAGCCAATTATATGACACTGCCATAGAATCCCATCAACTGCAAATCCCTACCTAAGTGTGACACAGGGGCAGAGCCTGGGGTACAGAGTCACCGACCAGGAAAAGGGAGAGAAAAGAAAAAGGAAGAAGTTAACCTCTCAAAATCAAGAAAAATTGGCCCTGGCCGGTTGGCTCAGCGGTAGAGCGTCAGCCTAGCGTGCGGAGGACCCGGGTTCGATTCCCGGCCAGGGCACACAGGAGAAGCGCCCATTTGCTTCTCCACCCCTCCGCCGCGCTTTCCTCTCTGTCTCTCTCTTCCCCTCCTGCAGCCAAGGCTCCATTGGAGCAAAGATGGCCCGGGCGCTGGGGATGGCTCTGTGGCCTCTGCCTCAGGCGCTGGAGTGGCTCTGGTCGCAACATGGCGACACCCAGGATGGGCAGAGCATCGCCCCCTGGTGGGCAGAGCTTCGCCCCTGGTGGGCGTGCCGGGTGGATCCCGGTCGGGCGCATGCGGGAGTCTGCCTGACTGTCTCTCCCTGTTTCCAGATTCAGAAAAATGGAAAAAAAAAAAAAAAAAAGAAAAATCCACAGAATTTACAACTTGTTCCTCTAATTTTTTTGTTGTTGTTGCTTGTTTCTTCTATCTTACTGCCTTTATTATTATTATTTCTATTTCCTCCACCTCGGTCCTTCTATTCTCTGCCCATCATATGCTTCCCTTTTCTTGAACTACACTACCCATGAGGGTTACATTTTATTTCTCTTCTTCATCCTCACCTTCCTTTAAGGTTATACTCCAAAACACTTAACTCTCACTCTCTCCTCTTTTGTTTTCTTTTTGTTTTGCTTTATTTTGTTTTTTTCTCTTCCTTTTTTTTTCTTCCTTCGTTTTTCTCTTTTTCTTATTTTTTCCTTTCTATTCGTTTTTTCTTTTCTCATTTTACTTTCCTCCCATTTAATCCTCAATCACGAACAAATTAGTTAATTTGGGACTCAAGGGGTTTTTTTGGCTTTATTTTTCTTTTTGCTTTTGTTTTTGTTTTTTTCTTGTTTGTTTGTTTATTTTTGTGGCATTTTGGGTACTTTTTACGTTGCTTTTTAACTCACTAGCATTCCTCCCAACCCAAGGTCTCCATTGTATTTAGTCTTCGCTCCACTTAATACAACAGATTTTTACTTATTATTTTTATTTTTTTCTTCTTTATTATTCTTTTCTTTCCTCCTTTTTTCTGGTTCCCTCTTATCCCTCTCATTATATCTCTTAGTCGACCATCACTTACAAGCAAATCATCTTATGCTTGTCTAAGATTTTCTTCCTTTTTTTATTTTTTTTTTGCATTTAGTAGGTCCCTACTCCCTTTTTGTGCCCCTTGAACTCTTCACCCCAAATCAGGCCCTCCATTATAGGCAGTTTTTGTTCCATTTAGCATAATATAATTCTCAGGTCATCACGTTATTTCCCTGAGGAGGGGAGAGGAGGGAAAGAGAAGAAAGAAAAAAGGGGAAAATAATAAATTATTACTGTTTTTGTTTGTTTTTTTTTGTGGGGTATTTTACCTTTTTTTTTTCTTTTTACTCTTTATTAATTCTAATTAGTGCTATAAACAAGACCACCCTCAGATGCCAATAAGAAAGAGGAAATCGAATATTATGGATACAAAAGAAAGAGAGGTAACACAAATAGATGTGGAAAAATCTATGGAGAAAAGACAACATATTGGAAGCCTTGGAGCTAAATGACAGAGAATTTAAAATAGAAATCTTAAAAATACTCAGAGATATACAAGAAAACACAGAAAGGCAATTTAGGGAGATCAGAAAACAACTCAATGAACACAAAGAATATATTACCAAGGAAATTGAAACTATAAAAACAAATCAAACAGAAATGAAAAACTCAATTCACGAGCTAAAAAACGAGGTAACAAGCTTAGCTAACAGAACAGCCCAGATTGAAGATAGGATTAGTGAAATAGAAGACAAACAACTTGAGGCACAACAGAGAGAAGAAGAAAGAGACTTAAAAATAATAAAAAATGAGAAAGCCCTACAGGAATTGTCTGACTCCATCAGAAAGAATAACATAAGAATAATAGGTAAATCAGAGGGAGAAGAGAAGGAAAATGGAATGGAGAATATACTCAAACAAATAATAGACGAGAACTTCCCAAGCCTGTGGAAAGAACTAAAGCCTCAAATTTAAGAAGCAAACAGAACACCGAGTTTTCTTAACCCCAACAAACCCACTCCAAGGCACATCATAATAAAGATGACACAAACCAATGACAAAGAAAAAATTCTCAAGGCAGCCAGGGAAAAGAAGAGTACAACATATAAAGGAAGGCCTATTAGATTATCATCAGATTTCTCAGCAGAAACTGTACAAGCTAGAAGAGAGTGGACCCCAATATTTAAAGCCCTGAAAGAGAGGACCTTTCAGCCAAGAATACTATACCCATCAAAGCTATCCTTCAAGTAGGAAGGAGATATAAAAACATTCAAAAATACAGAAAAGATGAGAGAATATATCAGCAGAAAGCCCCCACTCCAGGAAATACTAAAGGGGGTTTTCCAACCAGATTCAAAGAACAAAAGAAAACAACACCACAAGTAACAGCTCCACCAAGAACACAATAAAACCAAACTTAAACTGTGACAACAAAGGAAAAAAAGGGGGGAGAAGATGGAGATTAACAGTAGCAAAGGACGATGAAGTGCAGAAATACTCATAAGATAGGGTACTACAATGAATATGGTAGGTACCCTTTTCATTACTTAATGGTAACCACCCTTGAAAAAACCACCACAAAAACACTTGACTTAAAAAAGGTAGCAACAGAGGAAAGAAGTATGGAACACAAACAAACAAAAACAAATGATAGAAAAACAAAAGAGAAGAATCAAACAAGATACAAAACTAACAGAAAGCAATTTATAAAATGGCAGTAGGGAACCCACAAGTGTCAATAATTACACTAAATGTAAATGGATTAAACTTACCAATAAAAAGACACAGAGTAGCAGAATGGATTAAAAAAGAAAATCCAACTATATGCTGCCTACAAGAAACACATCTAAGCAACAAGGATAAAAACAAATTCAAAGTGAAAGGCTAGAAAACAATACTCCAAGCAAACAACACCCAAAAAAAAGCAGGTGTAGCAATACTCATATATAACAATGCTGACTACAAGACAGAAAAAGTACTCAGAGACAAAAATGGTCATTTCATAATGATTAACGGGAAGTTGAATCAAGAAGACATAACAATCCTTAATATATATGCACCAAACCAAGGAACACCAAAATATATAAGACAGCTACTTATTGACCTTAAAACAAAAACTAACAAAAATACAATCATACTTGGAGACCTCAATACACCGCTGACGGCTCTAGATAGGTCATCCAAACAGAGAATCAATAAAGATATAGTGGCCTTAAACGAAATACTAGAACACCTGGATATGATAGACATCTACAGGACACTTCATCCCAAAGCGACAGAGTATACATTTTTCTCTAGTGTACATGGAACATTCTCAAGAATTGACCATATGTTGGGCCACAAAGATAATATCAGCAAATTTAGAAAAATTGAAATTGTACCAAGCATATTTTCTGATCATAAAGCCTTGAAACTAGAATTCAACTGCAAAAAAGAGGGGGAAAAACCCACAAAAATGTGGAAACTAAACAACATACTTCTAAAAAATGAATGGGTCAAAGAAGAAATAAGCGCAGAGATCAAAAGATATATACAGACAAATGAAAATGAAAATACAACATATCAGAATCTCTGGGATGCAGCAAAAGCAGTAATAAGAGGAAAGTTCATATCACTTCAGGCCTATATGAACAAACAAGAGAGAGCCGAAGTAAACCACTTAACTTCACACCTTAAGGAACTAGAAAAAGAAGAACAAAGACAACCCAAAACCAGCCGAAGAAAGGAGATAATAAAAATCAGAGCAGAAATAAATGAAATAGAGAACAGAAAAACTATAGAAAAAATCAATAAAACAAGGAGCTGGTTCTTTGAAAAGATCAACAAAATTGACAAACCCTTGGCAAGACTCACCAAGGAAAAAAGGCACAGGACTCAAATAAATAAAATCCAAAATGAAAGAGGAGAGATCACCACAGACATCATAGATATACAAAGAATTATTGTAGAATACTATGAAAAATTATATGCCACCAAATACAACAATCTAGAAGAAATGGATAAATTCCTAGAACAATACAACCTTCCTAGACTGAGTCATGAAGAAGCAGAAAGCCTAAACAGACCAATCAGCAGGGAGGAAATAGAAAAAACTATTAAAAACCTCCCCAAAAATAAAAGTCCAGGCCCAGAAGGTTATACCAGTGAATTCTATCAAACATTCAAAGAAGACGTGGTTCCTATTCTACTCAAAGTCTTCCAAAAAATTGAAGAAGAAGCAATACTTCCAAACACATTTTATGAGGCCAACATAACCCTCATACCAAAACCTGGCAAGGATGGCACAAAGAAAGAAAACTACAGACCAATATCTCTAATGAATACAGATGCTAAAATACTAAACAAAATACTGGCAAACCGAATACAACAACATATTAAAAAAATAATACATCATGATCAAGTGGGATTCATCCCAGAATCTCAAGGATGGTTCAACATACGCAAAATGGTTAACGTAATACACCATATCAACAAAACAAAGAACAAAAACCACATGATCTTATCAATAGATGCAGAAAAGGCTTTTGATAAAATACAACACAATTTTATGTTTAAGACTCTCAACAAAATGGGTATAGAAGGAAAATATCTCAACATGATAAAGGCCATATATAATAAACCATCAGCCAACATCATATTAAACGGCATAAAACTGAGGACTTTCTACCTTAAATCAGGAACAAGACAGGGTTGTCCACTCTCTCCACTCTTATTTAACGTGGTGCTAGAAGTTCTGGCCAGAGCAATCAGACAAGACAAAGAAATAAAAGGCATCCATATCGGAAAAGAAGAAGTAAAGGTATCACTTTTTGCTGATGATATGATCCTATACATCGAAAACCCGAAGGACTCCACAAAAAGATTATTAGAAACAATAAACCAATACAGTAAGGTCGCAGGATACAAAATTAACATACAAAAGTCCATAGCCTTTCTATATGCCAACAATGAAATATTAGAAAACGAACTCAAAAAAATAATCCCCTTCACGATTGCAACAAAAAAAATAAAATACCTAGGAATAAACATAACAAAGAATGTACAGGACCTATATAATGAAAATTACAAAGCATTGTTAAGGGAAATCGAAAAAGATACAATGAGATGGAAAAATATTCCTTGTTCTTGGATAGGAAGAATAAATATAATCAAAATGGCAATATTACCCAAAGCAATATACAAATTTAATGCAATTCCCATCAAAATTCCTATGAGATTTTTTAAAGAAATGGAACAAAAAATTATCAGATTTATATGGAAGTATAAAAAACCCAGAATAGCCAAAACAATCCTAAGGAAAAAGAATGAAGCTGGGGGCATTACAATACCTGACTTTAAACTGTATTATAGGGCCAGGATAATCCAAACAGCATGGTATTGGCAGAAAAATAGACACTCAGACCAATGGAACAGAATAGAAAGCCCAGAAATAAAACCACATATATATGGTCAAATAATCTTTGATAAAGGGGCTAACAACACACAATGGAGAAAAGAAAGCCTCTTCAACAAATGGTGCTGGGAAAACTGGAAAGCCACATGCAAAAGAATGAAACTCGACTACAGCCTGTCCCCGTGTACTAAAATTAATTCAAAATGGATCAAAGACCTAAATATAAGACCTGAAACAATAAAGTACATAGAAGAAGACATAGGTACTAAACTCATGGACCTGGGTTTTAAAGAGCATTTTATGAATTTGACTCCAAAGGCAAGAGAATTGAAGGCAAAGATAAATGAATGGGACTACATCAGACTAAGAAGTTTTTGCTCAGCAAGAGAAACTGACAACAAAATAAACAGACAGCCAACTAAATGGGAAATGATATTTTCAAACAACAGCTCAGATAAGGGCCTAATATCCAAAATTTACAAAGAACTCATAAAACTCAACAACAAACAAACAAACAATCCAATAAAAAAATGGGAAGAGGACATGAACAGACACTTCTCCCAGGAAGAGATACAAATGGCCAACAGATATATGAAAAGATGCTCAGATTCATTAGTTATTAGAGAAATGCAAATCAAAACTACAATGAGATACCACCTCACCCCTGTTAGATTAGCTATTATCAACAAGACAGGTAATAGCAAGTGTTGGAGAGGCTGTGGAGAAAAAGGAACCCTCATTCACTGTTGGTGGGACTGTAAAGTAGTACAACCATTATGGAGGAAAGTATGGTGGTTCCTCAAAAAACTGCAAATAGAACTACCTTATGACCCAGCAATCCCTCTACTGGGTATATACCCCAAAACCTCAGAAACATTGATACGTGAAGACACATGTAGCCCCATGTTCATTGCAGCACTGTTCACAGTGGCCAAGACATGGAAACAACCAAAAAGCCCTTCAATAGAAGACTGGATAAAGAAGATGTGGCACATATACACTATGGAATACTACTCAGCCATAAGAAATGATGACATCAGATCATTTACAGCAAAATGGTGGGAACTTGATAACATTATACGGAGTGAAATAAGTAAATCAGAAAAAAACAAGAACTATATGATTCCATACATTGGTGGAACATAAAAACGAGACTAAGAGACATGGACAAGAGTGTGGTGGTTACCAGGGGTGGGGGGAGGGAGGACATGGGAGGGAGGGAGGGAGAGAGTTAGGGGGAGGGGGAGGGGCACAGAGAACTAGATAGAGTGTGGCGGAGGACATTCTGACTTTGGGTGAGGGGTATGCAACATAATTTAATGACAAAATAACCTAGACATGTTTTCTTTGAATATATGTACCCTGATTTATTAATGTCATCCATCTACCATTAATAAAAATTTATTTAAAAAAAAAAAAAAAGAAAGAAAGGATAATACAATGAATATGGTAGGTACCCTTTTCATTACTTAATGGTAACCACCCTTGAAAAAACCACCACAGAAGCACATGACTTAAAAAAGGTAGCAACAGAGGAAAGAAGTATGGAATACAAACAAACAAAAACAAAGGATAGAAAAACAAAAGAAAAGAATCAAACAAGATACAAACCTAACAGAAAGCAATTTATAAAATGGCAATAGGGAACCCACAAGTGTCAATAATTACACTAAATGTAAATGGATTAAACTCACCAATAAAAAGACACAGAGTAGCAGAATGGATTAAAAAAGAAAATCCAACTGTATGCTGCCTACAGGAAACACATCTAAGCAACAAGGATAAAAACAAATTCAAAATGAAAGGCTGGAAAACAATACTCCAAGCAAATAACATCCAAAAAAAAAGCAGGTGTAGCAATACTCATATCTAATAATGCTGACTACAAGACAGAAAAAGTACTCAGAGACAAAAATGGTCATTTCATAATAATTAAGGGGACACTGAATCAAGAAGACATAACAATCCTTAATATATATGCACCAAACCAAGGAGCACCAAAATATATAAGACAGCTACTTCCTGATCTAAAAACAAAAACTGACAAAAATACAATCATACTTGGAGACCTCAATACACTGATGATGGCTCTAGATCGTTCATCCAAACAGAAGATCAATAAAGATATATTGGCCTTAAACAAAGCACTAGAGCACCTGGATATGATAGACATCTACAGGACACTTCATCCCAAAGTGACAGAGTATACATTTTTCTCTAGTGTACACGGAACATTCTCAAGAATTGATTATATGTTGGGCCACAAAAATAACATCAGCAAATTCAGAAAAATCGAAATTGTACCAGCATATTTTCAGATCATAAAAACTTGAAACTAGAATTCAACTGCAAAAAAGAGGAAAAAAATCCCAAAAAAATGTGGAAACGAAACAACATACTTTTAAAAAATGAATGGGTCAAAGACGAAATAAGCACATAGATCAAAAGTTATATACATACAAATGAAAATGACAATATGACATATCAGAATCTCTGGGGTGCATAAAAACCAGTAATAAGAGGGAAGTTCATATCACTTCAGGCCTATATGAACAAACATGAGAGAGCCCAAGTAAACCACTTAATTTCACACCTTAAGGAACTAGAAAAAGAACAAAGACAACAACAAGACCAGCAGAAGAAAGGAAATAATAAAAATCAGAGCAGAAAGAAATAAAATAGAGAACAGAAAAACTATAGAAAAAATTAATAAAACAAGGAGCTGGTTCTTTGAAAAGATCAACAAAATTGACAAACCCTTGGCAAGACTCACCAAAGAAAAAAGAGAAAGGACTCATAAACAAAATCCAAAATGAAAGAGGATAAATCACCAGAGACATCATAAATATACAAAGAATTATTGTAGAATACTACGAAAAACTATATGCCACCCAATTCAACAATCTAGAAGAAATGGGTAAATTCCTAGAACAATATAACCTTCCTAGACTGAGTCATGAAGAAGCAGAAAGCCTAAACAGACCGATTAGCAGGGAGGAAATAGAAAAAACTATTAAAAACCTCCCCCAAATAAAAGTCCAGGCCCAGATGGTTATACTAGTGAATTCTATCAAACATTCAAAGAAGACTTGGTTCCTATTCTACTCAAAGTCTTCCAAAAAATTGAAGAAGAAGCAATACTTTCAAACACATTTTATGAAGCCAATATAACCCTCATACCAAAACCTGGCAAGGACGGCACAAAAAAAGAAAACTACAATATCTCTAATGAATACAGATGCTAAAATACTAAACAAAATACTAGCAAATTGAATACAACAACATATTAAAAAAAAATACATCATGATCAAATGGGATTCATCCCAGTATCTCAAGGATGGTTCAACATACATAAAACAGTTAACGTAATACACCATATCAACAAAACAAAGAACAAAAACCACATGATCTTATCAATAGATGCAGAAAAGGCATTCGATAAAATACAACACAACTTTATGTTTAAGACACTCAACAAAATGGGTATAGAAGGAAAATATCTCAATATGTTAGCCATATATGATGGCCAAAATCACCCAACATCATATTAAATGGCATAAAACTGAGGACTTTTCCCCTTAAATCAGGAACAAGACAGGGTTGTCCACTCTCTCCATTCTTATTTAATGTGGTGCTAGAAGTTTTGGCCAGAGCAATCAGACAAGAGAAAGAAATAAAAGGCATCCATATCAGAAAAGAAGAAGTAAAGGTATCACTTTTTGCAGATGATATGATTCTATACATCGAAAACCCCAAAGACTCCACAAAAAGATTACTAGAAACAATAAACCAATACAGTAAGGTCACAGGATACAAAATTAATATACAAAAGTCCATAATCTTTCTATATGCCAACAGTGAAATATTAGAAAAGAAACTCAAAAAAATAATCCCCTTCACGATTGCAAAAAAATAATAAAATATCTAGGAATAAACATAACAAAGAATGTAAAGGACTTATATAACGAAACCTACAAAGCATTGTTAAGGGAAATTGAAAAAGATACAATGAGATGGAAAAATATTCCTTGTTCTTGGATAGGAAGAATAAATATAATCAAAATGGCAATATTACCCAAAGCAATTTATAAATTTAATGCAATTCCCATCAAAATTCCGATGACATTTTTTAAAGAAATGGAACAAAAAATCATCAGATTTATATGGAACTATAAAAAACCCCGAATAGCCAATGCAATCCTAAGGAAAAAGAATGAAGCTGGGGGCATTACAATACCTGACTTCAAACTATATTATAGGGCCACAACAATCAAAACAGAATGGTATTGGCAGAAAAATAGACACTCAGACCAATGGAACAGAACATAAAGTTCAGAAATAAAACCACACATATATGGTCAAATAATTTTTAATAAAGGGGCCGACAACATACAATGGAGAAAAGAAAGCCTCTTCAACAAATGGTGCTGGGAAAACTAGAAAGCCACATGCAAATGAATGAAACTTGACTACAGTTTGTCCCCTTGTACTAAAATTAATTCAAAATGGATCAAAGACCTAAATATAAGACCTGAAACAATAAAGTACATAGAAGAAGACATAGGTACTAAACTCATGGACCTGGGTTTTAAAGAGCATTTTATGAATTTGACTCCAAAGGCAAGAGAATTGAAGGCAAAGATAAATGAATGGGACTACATCAGACTAAGAAGTTTTTGCTCAGCAAGAGAAACTGACAACAAAATAAACAGACAGCCAACTAAATGGGAAATGATATTTTCAAACAACAGCTCAGATAAGGGCCTAATATCCAAAATATACAAAGAACTCACAAAACTCAACAACAAACAAACAAACAATCCAATAAAAAAATGGGGAGAGGACATGAACAGACACTTCTCCCAGGAAGAGATACAAATGGCCAACAGATATATGAAAAGATGCTCAGATTCATTAGTTATTAGAGAAATGCAAATCAAAACTACAATGAGATACCACCTCACACCTGTTAGATTAGCTATTATCAACAAGACAGGTAATAGCAAATGTTGAGAGGCTGTGGAGAAAAAGGAACCCTCATTCACTGTTGGTGGAAATGTAAAGTAGTACAACCATTATGGAAGAAAGTATGGTGGTTCCTTAAAAAACTGAAAATAGAACTACCTTATGACCCAGCAATTCCTCTACTGGGTCTATACCCCCAAAACTCAGAAACATTGATACATAAAGACACATGCAGCCCCATGTTCATTGCAGCATTGTTCACAGTGGCCAGGACATAGAAACAACCAAAAAGCCCTTAAACAGAAGACTGGATAAAGAAGATGTGGCACATATACACTATGGAATACTACTCGTCATAAGAAATGATGACATCAGATCATTTACAACAAAATGGTGGGATCTTGATAACAGTATATGGAGTGAAATAAGTAAATCAGAAAAAAACAAGAACTACATGATTCCATACATTGGTGGCACATAAAAACGAGACTAAGAGACATGGACAAGAGTGTGGTGGTTACGAGGAGGGGATGGAGGGAAGGAGGGAGAAGGGAAGGGGGAGGGGGAGGAGCACAAAGAAAACTAGATAGAAGGTGACGGAGAACAATCTGACTTTGGGTGATGGGTATGCAACAGAATTGAATGATAAGATAACCTGGACATGTTTTCTTTGAATATATGTACCCTGATTTATTGATGTCACCCCATTAACATTAATAAAAATTTATTAATAAAAAAAAAGAGGCTCTGGCCGGTTGGCTCAGTGGTAGAGGGTTGGCCTGGCGTGCAGGAGTCCTGGGTTCGATTCCCGGCCAGGGCACACAGGAGAAGCGCCCATCTGCTTCTCCCCCTTCTTCCTCTCCTTTCTCTCTGTCTCTCTCTTCCCCTCCCTCAGCCGTGGCTCCATTGGAGCAAAGTTGGCCTAGGCGCTGAGGATGGCTCCATGGCCTCTGCCTCAGGGGCTAGAATGGCTCTGGTTGCAAAAGAACAACACCCCAGATGGGCAGAGCATCGTCCCCTGGTGGGCATGCCGGGTGGATCCTGGTTGGGTGCATGCGGAGTCTGTCTGACTACCTCCCCGTTTCCAACCTCAGAAAAATACAAAAAAAAAATTGCCTTTCTAATTATGGAATAGAGAACTCTCTTATAAAAATGACTGCATTGCCTGACCAGGCAGTGGCGCAGTGGATAGAGCATCGGACTGGGATGCGGCGGACCCAGGTTCGAGACCCCGAGGTCGCCAGCTTGAGTGCAGGCTCATCTGGTTTGAGCAAAGCTCATCAACTTGGACCCAAGGTCGCTGGCTTGAGCAAGGGGTTACTCGATCTGCTGTAGCCCCATGGTCAAGGCACATATGAGAAAGCAATCAATGAACAACTAAGGTGTTGTAACAAAAAACTAATGAATGATGCTTCTCATCTCTCTCCATTCCTGTCTGTCTGTCCCTATCTATCCCTCTCTCTGACTCTGTAAAAAAAAAAAAAAAGACTGCATTTATATAAACAAGGTGAGGCCCTGGCCGGTTTGGCTCAGTGTTAGACCGTCAGCCCAGCATGTGGATGTCCCAGGTTTGATTCCCGGTCAGGACACACAGGAGAAGTGCCCATCTGCTTCTCCACCCCTCCTTCTCTCAATTCTCTCTCTCTCTCTCTCTTCCCCCGCTGCAGCCATGGCTTGATTGGAGCGATTTGGCCCCAGTCGCTGAGGATGGCTCCATGGCCTCTGCCTCAGGCACTAAGAAGAGCTCAGTTGCTGAACAATGAAGCAATGCCCCAGATGGGCAGAGCATTGCTCTCTAGTGGGCTTGCCAGTGGATCTGGGTTCCAACGCATTTTGGAGTCTGTCTCTCTGCCTCCACTATTCTCACTGAATTAAAAAAAAAAAGTGTATCAGTTTAAAGACAAACACTAAACTAATAAAGTAGGCATGATGTGTGGATATCACTAAATCTGTGATATAGAACTCAAATGGCTGAAGCTTAGAAAACACCAACTCAATCTTTAAGATACTTTTGGTTTAAAGTAGTAATATTCTGTACCATGGTAGCTTTAAAAGTATTATAGGGATTAAGAGGCTCATCTGTTTTCTAATGGTACTGTGAAAATAATTAATAAAAACAATAGCATATGTGGGGTCAAAAAGTATATGGAAACTGTACTTTCTGTTCAATTGTGCTATGAACATAAAACTACTCTGAAAAATAAAGTCTATTTAAAAATAAAACAAAAAAATAAACAAGAAACAAAACAAAAAATGAATAGTAAAGCATTTCATGTTACAGTCACAGAAAAGTTACTAATAACCTTCTCCTACTGCAAAGGGCTATATAAATATCCCTTTGTTATATAAACAAGATATATGCTTTGACCTCTAAATATACAATCTTAATGACTCATTCTTTCTGACTGAAAAAAATTGTTTTTCTGAGGTCACATAAGTTAATTTATTAATGAAGGATTTGCACGGTATTAAACTATTGTCTGGTGTACTTTACTCATCTATTCTTGTCATTGTGGACTGTGTTAGATTGTGAACCCTTGGGTGAAGAAGACCAAGCTAATTAAGTTGCCCTTTTCTGCACAAAACAAAATATTCTGGCATAAATAATGATTGTAATAACACTGCAGTATTTTTGAGAAATGAGTGAACCAAGATTATGACCATAGAAAGGCAGTACACATAGGAAGTTTATCTAGAACCTACAATGATGGAAAATCATAAAATCATGAAATGTAATGATTTAACATATATTTTTTGAACCCGAATATAGGTTTAGCCTTTTCTTGTGTACAGTCAGCTTCCTGGACCCTGCACTTGGTTTGATATTCTGCTGGTATCCTGAAAGTCTTAATGCTTTTTGTCTTCGACCTTGTGTTTTTTAAGTGAAGTCCAGTGGGACAATGGAGCATGCACATGAGCAAAGGGAACACGCACAACACACATGTCCACTGTTCCTTCACACCCCATTTGCATATCGCATTCCCGGGGCTCCATGGGCACAGAACTCTGGTGAACCTAAAGCGAAACACAGAACAACAGAAGGGAAGTGTTACAGCCAAGAGCGAGCAGGTAGAGGTTCTGACAGCTGTGAGAGGCTACAGTTACTGCTCTACCCAGAATTTTTTTTTAATTTTTAAATTTTATTTAGAAAATTAACTTTAATGGGGTGACATTGATCAATAATAGTACATAGGTTTCAGGCGAACATTTCTATAGTATTTGAATTGCTCATTATGTTGTATATTCGTCACCAAAAGTCAAATTATTTTCCGTCACTTTACATTTATCCCTCTTTACACCCTTCACCCCACCCCCTCCAGAATTTGTTTCCAATGCAGAAAAAAAAACACGATGGCATTTTTAAAAAACATGAATATCAAGGAAACCTATCATATCTTTTCTCACTCGCATTACTTCCCTGTATTTGCGAGCCACTTATCCTGAAAATGACGACATAAAAAGAAAGAGAAACATCAGGCAACCATAGGTCCTTTTCCTTTAAGTAGAGTGTTGTTAGAATGTGCCCACAGCGAGAAGTGAAGTCAAAACAGTTGAGTTAGTTCTGTCAGCTTTTCTAGTGTTCTGGTAGGAATGAAATTCATATGAATGTACAAGCTACAAAAATAAAAATTGTGTGGCCCTGTCTGGTTGGCTTAGCGGTAGAGCATCGGCCTAGCACAGGGGTCCCCAAACTACGGCCCGCGGGCTGCATGCGGCCCCCTGAGGCCATTTATCTGGCCCCGCTGCACTTCCGGAAGGGGCACCTCTTACATTGGTGGTCAGTGAGAGGAGCATAGTTCCCATTGAAATACTGGTCAGTTTGTTGATTTAAATTTACTTGTTCTTTATTTTAAATATTGTATTTGTTCCCGTTTTGTTTTTTTACTTTTAAATAAGATATGTGCAGTATGCATAGGGATTTGTTCATAGTTTGTTTTTATAGTCCGGCTCTCCAATGGTCTGAGGGACAGTGAACTGACCCCCTATGTAAAAAGTTTGGGGACCCCTGGCCTAGCATGTGGAAGTCCCAGATTCAATTCCTGGCCTGGGCACACAGTAGAGGCACCCATCTGCTTCTCCACACCTTCCCCTCTCCTTCCTCTCTGTCTCTCTCTTCCCCTCCCGCAGCCGAGGCTCCACTGGAGCAAAGTTGGACTGGGCACTGATGACAGCTCCATGGACAGCTCCATGGCTCCCAGTCTCAGGTACTAGAATGGCTCCAATTGCAGTGGAGCAATGCCCCAGAAGGGCCTCGCATCACCCCCTGGTGGGCAGGGCGGGTGGATCCTGGTCAGGCACATGCAGGAGTCTGTCATATCTTCACCCCGTTTCTCACTTCGGAAAAATACAAAAAAAAAAAAAGTTGTATAATTTCGCTGATTTCACGTATGAGTTAATTCACTTCTGTTTAAAACTGGCATTGACCTGGCCAGTTGGCTCAGTGGTAGAGCATTGGCCCAGACTGTGGATGTCCTGGGTTTGATTCCCAGTCAGGGCATACAGAAGCACCCATCTCCTTCTTCACCATTCCCCTTCTCTCTTCTCCTCCCTCCTGCAGCCATAGCTCAGTTGGTGAGATTTGGCCCTGGGTGCTGAGGATGGCTCCATGGCCTCTGCCTCAGGTGCTAAAAAAATGGCACCAGTTGCAACAAAGCAAGGGCCCCAGATGGGCAGAGGCCCTAGTGGGCTTGCCGGTGGATCCCAGTCAGGGCTCATGCTGGAATCTGTCTCTGCCTCCCCTCCTCTCACTAAAAAAAATAAAAACTGACATTAAAGGCCCTGGCCGGTTGGCTCAGCGGTAGAGCGTCGGCCTAGCGTGCGGACGACCCGGGTTCGATTTCCGGCCAGGGTACACAGGAGAAGCGCCCATTTGCTTCTCCACCCCTCCGCCGCGCCTTCCTCTCTGTCTCTCTCTTCCCCTCCCGCAGCCGAGGCTCCATTGGAGCAAAGATGGCCCGGGATGGCTCTGTGGCCTCTGCCTCAGGCGCTAGAGTGGCTCTGGTCGCAACATGGCGACGCCCAGGAGGGGCAGAGCATCGCCCCCTGGTAGGCAGAGCGTCGCCCCTGGTGGGCGTGCCGGGTGGATCCCAGTCCGGCGCATGCGGGAGTCTGTCTGACTGTCTCTCCCTGTTTCCAGCTTCAGAAAAGATGAAAAAAAAAACAACAAAAAAAACCTGACATTAAAAATATAAAATATAGAAGTTAATAGTTAAAAAGTTATTTTCTTAGAATAATATTAAGGAGCAAATAAAAAATACAAATCAAAATAAAGACCACAAAAAAATAAAAATAAAGACCACAGGGAAAAGAAAAATGTTTATATTTTAGTACTTTGAACACCATTATCTTCCTGCTCACCCCACCCTCACCCCACACCAAGTATCAAACACTTTATCCAGTTCCTGCTAGGCTGGAAGATCTGAAAGACAATAACACTCCACACTCCTGACCCAGACATCAATCCTCTGAAGAGGGGGCAGAGGAAGAAAATTTAACTGAAATGATGGTTTTTAATGGGAATCTCTGAACAAGAGATTCTGAATTTTATGTAGAGTCCCCTGTTTGCAGAGAATGGTTCATAAATGTACAAAGTTAGACTGATCTGTGGTGGTGCAGTAGATAAGGCGTCGATCTGGAATGCTGAGGTTGCTTGTTCAAAACTCCCGGCCTTGCCTGACTTGTGGTGGCGCAGTGGATAAAGTGTCGACCTGGAAATGCTGAGGTCGCCGGTTCGAAATCCTGGGTTTGCCTGGTCAAGGCACATATGGGAGTTGATGCTTCCAGCTCCTCCCCCTTCTCTCTCTCTGTTTCTCTCCCTCCCTCTCTCTCTCTCCTCTCTAAAAATGAATAAATAAAATTAAAAACAAACAAACAAAAAAAAAACTCCCGCCTTGCCCGGTCAAGGCACATATGAGAAGTAACTATGTACAATGAGTTGACGCTTTCTGCTATTTCCCATATATAAAAATAAATAAATAAATAAATAAATAAAAAAGAAAGATAGACTAGTGTGCTTTCTAAAGATAACTTTCGCCTGACCAGGCAGTGGCACAGTGGATAGAGCGTCAGACTGGGATGTGGAGGACCCAGGTTCGAGACCCTGAGGTCGCCAGCTTGAGTGCGGGCTCATCTGGTTTGAGCAAAAGCTCACATATTAGACCCAAGGTCGCTGGCTCGAGCAAGGGGTTACTCGGCCTGCTGAAGGCCCACAGTCAAGGCACATATAAGAAAGCAATCAATGAACAACTAAGGTGTCGCAATGCGCAACAAAAAACTAATGAATGATGCTTCTCATCTCTCTGTTCCTGTCTGTCTGTCCCTGTCTATCCCTGTCTCTGACTCTCTCTGTCTCTGTAAAAAATAAATAAATAAATAAATAAATAAATAAATAAAAAATAATAAATAAAGATAACTTTCAGTCCAATATTCTCCAATTCCATGTACCTTAGGTAACATCGTGGCTCCTTGTACTGTACTGTCCATTCGATTTTACTCTTATACTCAGCACAGCATGTTACAATTCATCTGTTTACTGATGTGCTTCCCCTTTTAGGCTGTGAAGAAGAGAATTTACTTATCTCTATAACCTCAAAAACCTGACTCAGAATAAACATTTAATAAATGTTTGTTAGTAAATCATTTGAATTATTATTATTTATTTACTTACTTATTTTAAACATTTTTAAAGACTTTATTTATTCATTTTAAAGAGGAGAGAGAGAGACGGGGGAGGAGCAGGAAGCATCAACTCTCATATGTGCCTTGACCAGGTTAAGAAGCCCAAGTTTTCTAACCGGCAACCTCAGAGTTCCAGGTTTATGTTTTATCCACTGTGCCACCACACATCAGGCTCAAATTAATCTTTAACTAATTGTATATAAAATAGATTAAGAAATGTCCCTAGAGTAGAGTAGTTCTCCCTTGATTTATCTGTCCATTTGCTTCAACAGAGCTCTGGACAGGCACAACACCAAAGGAAGTATTCGAGTTGGGATTTGGCTCTGGTATTTCCAAAATGTGCACTTCTCATTGTATGGCACTATTTGTAATCAGAAGAGAGCTGAGTAGGCAAACAGGTTTGCGGATCATGGCTCTACCCATTTACTAGAGTGTTAGCTATGGCTCAAGGGTCCAAGGATGAAGGAGATCCTAGCAACCAGCAGCCCCATCTATCAATATTTTCAAGGTCATACTATTTTAAAAAGCAGGATCATTTAGGGACCTTTAAAGCCCATGCAATATTGATTTGAGAGCCAAACCCATTTCAATCAAATGCTTTACATTTGATATAGAAGTTTATTTACCAAAGATTCATTATCTACCAGAGACTTGGGTGAATTGTGCACACAATGTGACCTGCATGGGAAGATGTAAATGATAATGGAGACAAAACCAACTCAGCAATTCGGGGGCTACAGAGAGAAGGCAAGGGCCTCAAATTTTAGGGAGATTTCAGAGCTTTTGGGAGAGTATCAAGTAGCAAATAAAAAATACAATTCAAAATAGTTACCGTAGTAAAAAGGACTTAGAGTTAGCAATGACCCAGAAGATATTTCTTGAATGCCTTGTCATAAAGATGATATAGCCTTTCCTGTTAGCCTCAACCCATGGTAGCAGAAATAAGAGCTGAGTGAGCTCTCATTGAGAGTGTGAAGGAAGGGACAGGATTACAAAGACCATCAAGTTCACAATGAAGAGAACAAAAGGTTGACGAGACCGTGTTTTTATCCAAGTCAATCTGTTAAAAAAACAAATCCCTACATCCAAATGCTTTTTGGTTGATACAGAACTACCTAACTCATTCTCTTGTTCATATATAGTGGAAATGGGTAAGTCCTAACACTTTGTAAGAGCTTCTATGATTCCCATGTGTATTTGTTTGCAAGTGACGCAAATGATAACAACTTCGAATTCTGTAACTCCTAGTACATGTGAACAGTAGGTCTCCCATCTCTCCCATTTTTTATTTTCCCAACTATCTCATTGTTTCATTCACTTGTATATAGCCCAGATATATTTAGACAGATGCTATAAACCAGGTTTTTTGTGAAGTCATTGTATATATTCCTTTAATAATAAAATATCTGGTTCTGACCATCGTGAAAAGAAACCTCACTGACCTTGATAAACAGTAAAATATCCACTGTACTAACAATAGCTTTTATTCTCAATGCATCTTTCAAGGTAACAGCCTTGGTCTTACAAATAAGCTGAAGTTCAGCAAAGCCAAGACAGTTCCATCGATATAGCGGATAATTATCTCCCTGGCAAAATCCCAGGCCTGAGACCAGTGTTGACTTGGCAAATCAGTCTGTGTTTTTCAAGTGCTCATTAACTGTAAGTCTTCTAAAATGTGCTTGCCTGGTGTATTTTAGCTCATAACCTCCAGGTATAGGTATAAGGGCACAGTAAGAGAAATGGTGGGGCCATTGTAAATGGCACCAGGATCATCTTAATATCCAAGGTGTGTGTGAGAGAGAAAGGGGCGGGGTGGGTGGTGGGTGGAGAGAAGCAGGGAGAGGGAGGGAGGAGGAGAGAAAGAGGCAGTCGCCAATGGACCAGCTGCCCTCACGGGAGGAGTACAACAAAGAGAAAGCATCAGACTGCTCTCAGGAGACTTGGGCTCTAGCTCTACCTCTGCCACAAGAGGTCAGTAAGCCTGTCAAGTCCTGCTACTTCTCTGCAACTGTGATGCAATTAGAGTTTGAATGAAATGATATTTGAGTTCCTACCAGCATATAATATTATAGTATCTAATTCCAGGTTTATCAAAGCGACTTAGAATCTCCTTCTGTCTTTCCCTAATTCACCCACTCCTATAAGAGGTTCAAATTTACATAAGGAGACTCCCTACATCATTTATTCCTCCTGCCTGAGCTCACTCCTGCACCCAAACTGGATCTTCTCATTTCTTATATATGCAGACTGTATCATAATCTAGTTTATTTCTGAGTTGCTGTGGCCCCTCTTCCCCAGTTCAGCCAGGCTTAGTTTAGTATGACATACTACCAGGAGCCAGGATGCAGTGCGCTGTGCTACTCACTGAGCACTAACACTGTGCTCCGAGATGCAAGTTGTATCCCGATATGGGCATGCTCATGTCCCGATATGGCCCTGGCTGCTTCTCCTGACTCCTGCTCTCCGTCCTGGGTCATACCACTAGGTCTCCTTATTTATTGTTCCAGTTTTTATGATAAAAGTTACACATGATTATAAAAAGAAATTTGAAATATTAAAGGAGAAATAGAGAAGAAACCATAAACTATAATCCCACTATCCAGACAACCACCCTCACCTTTTTGGTGTGCATTCATAGTAAATTGTTGCACAAGGCACTTACATTTGCATTTTTTTAAAGCATGAGGAAATAAACTAGGAAAGTGGGAAACAGAGGTGTAACCTAGAGAGAGCATAAAGCGGTAGTTTACTGTTTGTTCTGGCCCATCATCTGTATGAATAGGAGGGAGACAACATCAGTTCACATATTGGTTGAAACATAATTAAAACTTAGAGGTAAGCCTCGACCGGTTGGCTCAATGGTAGAGTGTCGGCCTGGCGTGCAGGATCCCGGGTTCGATTCCCGGGCAGGACACACAGGAGAAGCGCCCATCTGCTTCTCCACCCCTCCCCCTCTCCTTCCTCTCTGTCTCTTTCTTCCCCTCCCGCAGCCAAGGTTCCATTGGAGCAAAGTTGGCCCGTGCGCTGAGGATGGCTCTATGGCCTCTGCCTCAGGCGCTAGAATGGCTCTGATTGCAACAGAGCAACGCCCCAGATGGGCAGAGCATCGTCCCCTGGTGGGCATGCCGGGTGGATCCCGGTCGGGCGCATGCAGGAGTCTGTCTGACTGCCTCCCCATTTCCAACCTCAGAAAAATACAAAAACAAAACAAAAACTTAGAGGTTAAAGCCTCAGCTAGGCTAATGTCAAATAAAGAAGGGATGTTAGGTCAGTTGTTGATTAGAGTTCCTTTTGGGATTCTAGTTGAAGAGAAAATACCGTGCTTTTGTGTAAGTGGCCATTTTGCGAAAGTGCTACCAAAGGACAGGACTCTGATAGAGAATGTTAAGACTTGCATTGTTCAGGCACACAAACACACATGAAATTCCAACATGTTACACTGATTACTGTGATAAACTTAAAAGACTTTGGTTTAGACAAGCATTCAGGCTTTGTTATAATAAGGGTATAAACATGAACTAATTAATTAATGTTTTGCAGTTCTTTCCTTTTCAAGAGTATCACCCTAAATTATAACTTCAGCCAAACATAACTCACACACATGAATATTTTAATATAAGCACCGTGTTTCAGTCTATTCCAACAATATTGCTGGTCACTCTTTAACTGCCAGAAGGCAGAGAGAATGTCCTTTTTAACCCTCTCAAGCCACGGAAGCAGCAGTTACTAAAGGTCAGCTCTGGCAGACCGTTGGTCCCAGACAGGGGTTTTAACAGTTCTTGGAGTTTAGGGGAGCTGCTCCAACCCTCATCCTAGACCCGTGATGGCAAACCTATGACACGTGTGTCAGCACTGACATGTGTAGCCATTTTCGATGACATGCGGCCGCATGCAGCTGCATACCAGAGAAGTATGGAACCGCGTGCCGAGAAGGATGTTTCATCCTCGGCTCCTGCACGGCCAGGTGCAGTAGCCGAGGATAAAACATTTGCTGTATTGTAGACACTCTGTGCCAAACACAACAGACCTCCGGCACAGAACGTCTAGTTCTGGGACTTCCGGTTAGGCCGTGAGGGGATCTTTGACCTCACTTCCGGCTGGCGGAGCAGGGAGCAGCGGAATGCCGCGGGGGATGCATCTCTGGGGCCCTGTGATCGCCATTACCAGCAATCACATAACCACAGCAGTCATCATCCAATCTACTGTTCTGGGGTGTCATGGATTTCTAATTGACCATCATTACTGAGATAAGTGAGGGGGAGGCTGGGAGAGGCGAGGGCCTGTGCTATGAGTGCTGTTTCCCGCCATTAGAAATAGTGGCAGCCATCTTAATTTACATAAGATGCAACTTGCAGAATTTCAAGACAGCATCTGGGCTTAGGTGTTTGTCAACTTGAGGTCAAAGCTTGAGAATCTGGAAAGGTGCCGCTTGGCGAATCAAGAGGAGTGCCACTATGAACAGGAAATCTGGAGTGCCTGGAACCGATTACCAGACACTTTTAGCACCCTGAAAAATATAGCAATGGCTTTACCCACAATTTTCACTTCTACATACTTTTGTGAGACCTTATTCTCAGGGTTAAATAATATCAAAACCAACAAAAGAAACAGATTGACAGATGAAGTTAGTAGCGCTTGCTTGGGCTTGAAGTGTACAAAATACCAACCTTCAATTGAAGATTTAGCCAATGAAATTCAGCAACAAAAAAGTCACTAATAAGCAGGTTAGTTAAAGAATTCCCCCTCCCCCTCACTTATCTTAGTTCACGGCATCACACACAAGTTAAATGATATCAAGACCAACAAAAGAAACTGACTGACAGATGAACAAAGAAGTTACTAAGCAGGTAAGTTAAATAATTAGTTTTTGGTTTATTAAATACAGTTATATATTACAATTATACATTTTTGTTATTTAAACTATAAATATCGTGAAATTATGGTTTTTTTTCTCGAAGTGACACACCACCCAAGTTATGCTCGGTTTTTTGGCGAATTTTGACACACCACGCTCAAAAGATTGCCCATCACTGTCCTAGACTCAGGCAAGCAGCTTTGATTATATCTGACTCGTGTGTTTACTTTTCCTTTTAAGATTTCATTCAAACAAGGATGAAAACAGGTTTTTATGCCCCAGTGCTATTAAGGACGAAGCCTTCATGGACAGAGTGCCCAGACCTGCTACTCTGGCCTGTGGCTGCAGTCCCACAAGCCCAGGCGGCTCCTGGAACTCTGGCTGTTCACGTTGCAAACAGGAACCCCTATGTACCACAAGTGAAGCAGAGAGAGAGGTGAGATCAGGGCAGGTGGCGGGGAGGCCAGTCTGGAGTTGACTGTTCTTTCCAAGAACTGGAAATCATGGGGAAGCAGCTGCCTGGGTAGACACTATTAGTTGCATAACACCCACCCAGTGGATACAACAGGGACTGCCATGACATTATAAGGAAGCATATTTACAGCCAGAAAAAAAAATCTTCATCAGGAAATACCATCAAAGAGGACATTTCTCCACTTCTTCCTTGCTAATAACACTTCTACTTAGTTCAGGCATCAGTGTTTCCTGTCCCATGCAAAATAATAATGATTGGTCTAACACAATGTTGACAATCCTAGTTCCTCCTTCCTCTGCCTTTTTTTTAAATAAACTATTTTTTAAAGGAGTTTTAGGTTCACAGCCCAATGAGCAGAAGGCACAAACTTACCATAATTCCATCTCCCTCCATATACACACACCCACAGTCTCCTCAAATAGTCACATCCTGACCACCACAGTGGTACATTTGTTACACCCAAAGTCCACCATTTATATGAGGGTTCTTGCTTGGTGTGGAACATACTATGGGTTTTGCAAATGTATAATGACATGTAACCACCATTCCAGTATCATACAGAGTGTGATGAAGCAACATGATGTAGTAGAAAGCAGATGAGCCTAGCGACTAAAGAAATGGGAAGCTGAGTCCTGGCTCTGCCACTTTTTAGCTGTATTAGTCGGTCCTATTATATAACCATTATTAGCCTCAAGTATTTCTTCTATAATATGGGAAAAAATTATCTGCCTCACAAGGTCACTATAAAGATTAAAAGCAGTAGCATATTTAGAACTCACAGTTTTATCGCCTTTGCTTTATTTCCTTTTCACATGTTCAAAGTCAAAGTAAGGTTAGCAAAGAGATCAAGGCGACATGTTGAAAGACATGGAGTGGAGGAAAGCTTGTGTCTTAATGAGCTATGCAGATCGAAGCTCTGTGAACTAGATGGCGGTCTCTTAAAGTCAGCAATCCAAAATGTTTTCCTGGACTCACCCACCCTTAAATGGGCTGCAGCTGGAGAGCCAAAAGAGCTTCCAAATCTAACTGAATAAAGAAATGAAACTATTAATATCCTACAGAGCAACAGGGAACCATTGGCTTTCTCATATGTACCACTTGTGATAACAATTTGAATATGTAAGTATCATAAATATTTGTTGAATTAAAAATACATTAGAACATTAAAACCTTTTTTATGAGTCCCTATAACAATATTTACATGGCTTATAAAATCTTTTTGTTATTTTCTTCTAATCATAGTTGGAGGAAACTTTTCTAGCTTCTACCCAGGAGGAGGTCTAAACTAATTAAAGAATATCTTAAGAGTCTTGAAACCAATCTGATATGATGTTTCATCCCAACCAAACTAAATTAAAATTACATTATTTTAGGGAGAAGCAAAGTCCAAAGGAGACTTAAGCAGTTTAACTCATGAGGGAATTAGGATTATATTAATTGAAGTTGGTATTATGGGCACATTTAGTGAAAATTGCAAATATTTCCTTAGAGCAGGGAAGATTTCCCATGACTGGATTTCCTTCACAAAGTTAGATTTATTCATTCCTTAATTCAACAGCAATTAGTGAGAATCTTCCAGGTGCCAAGCATAGGACTGGAAGTTAAAAAAAAAAGTTTGTGATTACAGTATCTGTTTTTCTAGTATAATGGGTTCCCAGCTCTGTAGGCATAAGAATCACTCGGGTAGCTTGTTAAAAATGCGTGCTTCTTGGGAATACCATAGAAATTCTGATTCAGGAGGACGGGACTAAATTTTTCTTTTTCATTTTCATAAAACATTCCAGATAATTCAAGTGCAGATGGACTAAGACTCACACTATGAAGCACATAATTCTACAGCTACAATCTATAACCTAGTTGTAAAAACAAAAAATACATTATTTCAGGAGGTCAAGGATACAAGATGACTTATCAAGATGAAGAGTGCCAAGGCAGAGGCAGAAAATCAGAATGTCCTGGTTTAGGGAGCAGATGGAACTGACATTTTCTGGGAAGCTGTGACCATGGGTAACTAGAGCTAGACAAATGAACAGTCCCAATTAGAGCATATAAGAATCCCCACAAGTCAGGGCAAAGCAACGATTGAAACTAAGCAGAAGCCACAGGAATCAAGGGCAGTCAAGAATCACAGATTTAAAAGAATAGACTAGAAATAAAGACACCTTGATTTGAGTGGTAATTCAGTCTTATCCAAAAATTCTTTATGGGCTTCCCACTAGGAAGGAAAGCAGTTTCAGAGCGAGGCTTGCAAGAAGAAGCAGAGGACAGGTGCAGAGAGGAGAGTAAAACTGCAGGGGGTAGGGGAGGAGAAGGAGGTGCAGGGGCAGGGGGTAGGGGGATAAATGGTGGTGGATGGGACTTCAGTTGGGGTGAACATGCAATACAGTGTACAGATGATGTATTGTGGAATTGTGCACCTGAAACCTGTATATTTCTGCTAACCAGTGTCACTTCAATCAATTCAGTTAAACAAAACAAAACAAAATGAAAAACTGAAATGGAACCACAGAGCATGCTCACAATAGAGAGCTAGTAGAGCCATCGGGAAAGTGGAATTCGTATGTTTCTCTGGCCTGAGTGTAAACACCTTTAGTGTGGTAATGGCCACTTCACCGACTCAGCAGCTGACCAGTAACCAAGGCAGGCTGATGAACAGGGGTGACAGAGAGATGTGAGAAATAGCCACTTCTTTTCAATGTACTAGCAGCTACTTACCCCTGACACATTAGGAACCCTGGGCTCTTGATGAATAATCTATTTGAAGGCAGATTTCAATATTATGCATCAGTTTCTTCTTCACCTGCAAAACAGGAATAAGGGTAATACCTAACTCATAGGGTGGTCGTCAGTATTAAGGTTATGAGATGTAAAACAGCTTTCTGCCTGGCCTACAATTAGCACTCCAAATCAATTATTTATTATTATTTTCATTATTAACCCTCTTCTAGGATTTTCTTTCAGACCTGAGCAACCACTGGCCACTATTTGCCATACCTTGGGGTTTTTCTGACACTTCTGTTAAAATTTTAGTCAGCTGTCAATTTAATTTGAGGATATTTTTGTATTAAACAGTGCCAGAAATCTTGTCTTATCATGTCCTTTGGACACGGGTCCCACTCTTGCAAGCTTTCTTAGTCCCATGCCTAGAAGTGCTGCTAGCTGACATTTTTGGAGTGCCTTTCATGAGTTTGGTCCAGTATTTAGTGATTTATATGAATTACTATAATTATTCCTCACAAAACTCACTTAAGTAAATACTACTGTTGCCCTTAAATAACAGAAAAGGAAACTGAGACTTGAGAGTTTTAAAAACTGTCTTAACTTGCCTGACCTGTGGTGGCGCAGTGGATAAAGCGTTGACCTGGAACACTGAGGTCGCTGGTTCAAAACCCTGGGCTTGCCTGGTCAAGGCACATATGGGAGTTGATGCTTCCTGCTCCTTCCTCCCCCTTCTCTCTCTCTCTCTCACTCTCTCTCCTCTCTAAAAATTAATAAAAATAAAAAAATAATAAAAATAAAAACTGTCTAATTTACCAACTGCCTTGTTCTTGCATAAGTAGGATTTTCAGGTGGATCTTACTATCTCCTATTTCTATACCTCATTTTACATCTGCTTTTTTTCTCTCTGCTTATCAGCCCCCCACTGTCATCAACCACATTTAAACTTTATAGACAGCTTCAGCCACCTGAGATAATGTAACCTGATACTTTTAGTCTGAAGTCCAAAAATCAGAGGGGAAGAGAGAAGGATCATCGCCAATCCTGAGTTAGAATCCCACCCTTCAACAGGTCAGCTGTGGCCAGGAGAGCTAAGGAAATATGGCAGATCCTTGTTACTGGGCCGGATTGGAGTGAAGAGCTATCCCTAGAAGAACTGAGTGCTCTTCCAAGAAGAGCACCGTAGAACAGACAAAAAACATAGGCGTTCATGGCATCTATGGGGGCTATGCATTTCCCATAACCTCATTGCAATTTAAATTGTTTGAACTCCCATTTTCAATCACTGTCAATGCAATTGAGGCTTAAGAAAAAAATATATGTTTTGCTTTGGGGGCTTGATTCTTTCTCATAGATTTCCAATTCAATATTTTGAAGCATTTCCTTAAGAATTTTAAGCAACATCTCCCACTCTAAAACTGACAAAACAAAGTAGCCAGGCAATGACAATTGGACGTGAGACAGGCCTGCCTGACTCCTGTTGGGAGCACTCTTCTGGTTGAGTTGGATGAGGTTGGCAGAGTTCAGCTCTTTTGGGAGAGGGTGAGCTCTGCAGGTGTTGTGACTAGTGATTACAGAGCACGCAACCGGTTTGAACCTTTGAAGGGGATCCTTTGGTTCTACTAATTAGCTGCCCAGCTCTCTCTCCCTTCCTTCTGTCAGTGAACTTTTCTTTGATCTTAATTGTGTATGGAAAATAATTACAACTAGAATGATATAATACAATAAACATGTTAGTAAAATTCATTTGATAAAGTGAAATATTGTCAGTAGCATTCAGTAGCTCTGGACAATTTTGTTTCTTCTATGCAGGATGGAATGTTTGGCATCTATTCTATCTTTTCATATAAATGTGAGTTTAGAGCAGGAGAAAACCTGCTTAACATAAATTCCATCTCAAAATCTGTACACCTGACAAATCTGTCCCTAAATCAGTTGTGGACAACTTATACAACAGAACCAGTGATGTTTTGTTCTCCAAAACCAAAAAAGTGTAACAAATGCAAATATGTAGAACGGGTGACATTTCTTAAAACTTTAAAAATCTGTTTTAATGTATTTCAGAAAGGAGTAATTCCTCTTATTAAAATAATAGCTAATTCAAGTTTTAGAACAGCCTATATGTTATATTCAATGGCTTTACAATAACTTGGCATTGTTCCTTAAGTAGAGGCATTATCGCTTAATTGCAGATGAGTCATTTCCCCAATCCCAAGCAATTAATCCATGTTTCCTAAACTTGCCTAAAATAGTAACCACCTGGAGTTTTGTCAAACACAGTTTCCGGGGCCCACCCTGGACCTATGGAATTAGAATTTCTAGGGAAGGCCTGTGGAAATCAGTGCTCATTGAACATCACAGGTGGATCTTATTATCACGCAGATGTGGATCTGTTTGTGTTCCTTGGACAGTGGCATTAACTTGTGAATTATGATTTTATTGAGTGATCAGAATACAGCTTTATCAATGAAAATATGAGGATATTAGAAAGCACTCACGGACTCAAGGATTACCAACCAAAGTATATTCTATTTTATGTAAATACATCTTGCTATCTGAAAGAAATACCATATATTTACATATTTCCCTTTACACATTCAGGTACAGCAGAAAATTTTATTCCTTCGATAAAAAGCCCAAGACTAAATTCATTATCACCCTGAAAAAGAACATAGAAGAAAAATATCTCTTAATGAACATCTCACCACACATCAGGAGTGATCCTAATAGTTGGTTTACATGTTATTTCTCTTAATGATTCACTGGTAGTGTATTTTATTCCCAATTTATAGATGTAGAAACTGAGGGTTGAAGAGTTTATTTTTGTATTTTTCCAAAGTGAGAAGCAGGGAAGAAGCAGACAGATGAACTCCTGCATGCATCCGACCAGGATCCACTCAGCACCAGGGGGCAATGCTTGGCCCCTCTGGGCGTTGCTCCGCTGCAACTGGAGCCATTCTAGTGCCTGAGGTGGAGGCCATGGAGCCATCCTCAGCACCCAGGCCAACTTTGCTCCAGTGGAGCCTTGGCTGCAGGAGGGGAAGAGAGAGATAGAAAGGGAAAAGAGTGGAGAAGCAGATGGGTACTTCTCCTGTGTGCCCTGCCTGGGAATTGAACCCAGGACTTCCACACACCGGGTCAATGCTCTACTGCTAAGCCAAACGGCCAGAGTGGGTTGAAAAGTTTTAATGAATTTTCCCATGGTCACTCAGTGCGTAAGCTAGACGGGGGCAAACCCACCAAGCACATGCTCCTACAATGGAACTAGCTTTTAGAGTTTAAATTGCAAGTCAAGGAATTCAAAGTCACTAGACAGAACAATCATGTGTCTGAGAAGATTTCTTCTCTAGAATCCCCAAAAGGGGTAATTTTTCATGTATTTGTGCTGAGTCAGAGAGGGAAGAAAGGACAGGAGATTTCAGAAAGTCTGATTCCCTTGTATAGAATAAGCTACTTTTCTCTTGTGATCCCTTCAAAACTAACTCTCCCAAAAGAAATGAGAAAAGTAAATAAAATTGTAAATCTAGAAGTATAATATGCTCAATTTATGTTTGTGCGGAAACACATTTTACTGAGGCTCATTTTCTCTCTTTTCCCCCCATGCTGTTCATTCTGGTTGAAGTGGTTGCAGCCAGAAACAAAAATGCCCCCTTCGGGATTTGTTTTGAAAACTTTTTTCAGAGGGTTTGTTTTCTTAGATTTGGGAGCTGTTGAAAGGTGCCAGCTGGACAGCCTTGGAAGCTGTTTATCTGCGGAAGAGGGCAGGTGTCGATGGGCATCCTGGGCTTCCCACGCAGCCCAGCCTCAGAACTGTTGCGTGACAATAATATTAAGTTGGGAAGTTAAGAGGACTCCCTGAAGTAAGAGGGGACACTACAAGTCAGCAGCACATTCCTTTGCTGTCACCATTGTTGTGATTACAGGCTAAGACCCTTCCGTCCAATACTCCTTAAAGTACGCCGTTAAGGAGGACTTTGGAAGGTCTAGTACAGTCCAGGAAGGCAGGATGAAAGGAGAGAGTGGGTGACAGAGTGGGGAGGACGGTGAAAGACAGTCTGAACCTGACTTCATGCCGTGCTACCTGCATTTTGAGATGTCTTTCCTCTCCCTTTGTAAGTATGTGGGAAGACAAATGCTGACCCTAGCCCTACAGAGTTGCTGAACCAATAGTAGTACCCACCTTTCCCCAGATTTCTTGTTTTATGAGAAAAAAAAATTATTTATACCATTATTACTTGGGTTCTCTTATTTGGTGGAAAAATAAACATTCATTTCTGACTGAATCAGGAGCTAAAAGAGAATGGGAGAGGTGAGGTAGATCTTTGCAAGTTAAGTGCTGGAAGAAGTTGGTATGAAGCAGAAATTGAATAAACCACATTTAAAATCAACAGCAGTGTCGGGCCCATAGTAAGTGATCAATTAATATTTTTTAAAGTATGGATGGTGTAATGCCAGTGGCTGAGGCCAGGAGGTCCACATTGAATTCAGGCAGATGGTAGAAAAACTGCGGAGTCAGAAAGAGTTGGGCCATTCTGTTTAATAAAGTTTCAACGGCGGACAAGCACACGGGCAGGGGAAAACCTCTTCTCCGGCACAAACAGTAAGAATGGACCCTCACAGTGGCTGGCAGGCAGTCCGCACATCCGCAATCGCCATCTCTCTAGGGCGCAAGCACCCATTTCACCCCTTCAGGGTTGCTCACTTCACAGTCTACATGACATAAGAGACTACAGCAAAAGTTACACAATAATTACAAAGGTGTCCATCATGTCTCCCTGAGCACTCTGCCCAAGGTGCAGACTGGAGGCCCTTCTCTAGCCCCCTACTCCATGGTAGGCAGGAGGCTTGTATAAACCAGGACTGTGTCCGTCAAAACCTTCAAGTGTCTTTGGTGCGTGTGGGGCAGCTGTGTTAGGCTTGCTGGCGGGCTTACCAGCTGCAAGCACTTTGCTTGATTAGCGTGAGCACAGGGCAGAGGCACGTGTGCACAGCCTATATAAGGCTATGGGTGCTTCCCCTGGGCGGTGATTCTCCCAGATTGCTCTCCCGCCACTGTGAGGTGGGGTTTTCTTACTACAGATAGCAGATTTTCCTGTTTATTAGCTCTTTCACTTTTGCTGCTTTTTGCTCACCTGTCTTAGCAAGCCTCCAATAAACGAGTCTGTCCCGATACTTTCTGGCACCACAGTTTCTCTACTGTCTGCCTGAAATCCAATGTGAACCTGCCTGGCCGTGGCCACCAGCACTACAGGGCTTCTGTCCAACTGGATGAGAGCAGCTTCCTGGCGCAGGAGTGCATCCACCAGAGCTCCCCCCAGCCCCCATGAGGGTCTCTCATACTGTGTCCAAAGGTGGCATGTCCACTCAACAAGGGAGCCGGCACCCCCCTCTGGGTTGCAGTCCAAGAGTCAGTCCATGACAGACAGTCCAGCTGTCTGTGCAAATCACCAAGGTAAAGGTCCATTACAGGCAACTAGGTTCACAGAGGGCCTCAGGCCTCCCCCTCATCTCTGCTATCACAGCAGCTCTGAAGACACTGTCCCAAGGAGGAGCGCGTGGCAGCAGTGGCCACCCTCTCCACCTGTGCTCCAGAGAGCACGATGCCATCCACCCCTATGCCCCGCAATCGCAGCTAGCCTACCGGGGCTCCGTAGGTCCTCTTTGCTGCTGGGTTTTCACCTTCTGGATGACATGTGGCCAAGCTTTGGGCGTATGGATGGCAGCTTCAGCCCAAGACTCCTCATCCTCAGAAGAGGAGCTGGAAATGCCTGCTACCGCCGACTCAGGGCCACTCCGCCTGCAGGAATGCAGCTCCATCTTTGGCTCCTGCAGCTGCCAGCTCTTGGACTAAGGCTGACTCTCAATTTCCTGAACCCGCAGTCATTCCTCCAACAACTGCCGCTGCCAACATTCAACCTCCAGGGCAAACTGCAACTCTTGGACCTGGTCAGCCTCCCTCTCCAGTGCTGGCTCCAGTTCACACCGTGGCTGGTTCTCAGCCTGCAGTCTGACCTGAAGTTCTTGGATCTGCAGCTCTTTCTCCAGTGACTGTTCCAGCTCATGCAGTTGTTGCCTTTCGGTTCGCAGTTCATCCTGGAGCTTTGCAGCCTCAGGCCGCCTCTCGCACAGAGCTCTTGGTTTCCTCTCACAGGGCTGTAAGAAACACCCAGCCTCCAGTCGCCACCAGGAACAGCCACTCCTCTATTCTACCCTCAAGGGTGTCGGCAGCTCCATGCCCACCTGCTCCAAACCCTGCCCACCATGCCAGGTGTGATACCAGTGGCTGAGGACAGGCAGGTCCACACTGGATTCAGGCAGATGGTAGAAAAACTACAGAGCCAGAAAGGGTTGGGCCATTCAACTTAATAAAGTATCACAATGGCAGACACACACACACAGGCAGGGGAAACCCCTCTCAGGCAAAGAAACAGCAAAACACCCCCCTCACAGTAGCGGGCAGGCCAACCACGCCTCCGCAACCTCCATCTCTTTCGAGCAGACGCACACAGAGCCTTATATAGGCTATGTACTAATCAAGAAAGTGCTTGCAGCTCATACACCAGCAAGCAAGCCTAACACAGCTGCCTCACAGATGGATTTATGAATCTTACAGGACTTTTGTGGATGTAAACTGACATGAAGTAATCCCTTTAAAAATCCCAGGTACTATTTACAATTTTGATACAGGGGTCATGGCTATCACAGAGCACTTGCCTTATTTTTATATAATTATACACAAAAGAATTTTCTTAGGATTACACCAGTAATTCTAAACTTTTTTTTTAAAAAGTTAAGTGACTTTAGCTACAGACTACTGCCTTGTATTTAAAAACTGAGCAGATACCAATGCAACTCAGCTATCTTGCAGAAATATTACGAATGACAGAAAAGCTTTATTGAAAGCAATTACACCGTTAGGGAGAATTTCTGATCAAGCCATCCCTGGCATAGCTTGCAAATACCTGGCACATGGAAGATCAAGTTCTAACACTTGTTTCCCTGGGAAATGACCAGATAGTTTTACAATTTTCTTTTTTTGTCCATATTTTTGACATCAACTATAATAAGTCATATGCATTAGTGATCAGAAAATGAAATATGTATTTAAAAATGGTTGCCTGATTTTAATGTTGTGGTGAAGAAGAGGGTACAATTAAAGTAATAGCAAGTCTTATCCTTCCTCCCTCTCCACACTCCCCAAAACAAAACTTCCCCGAGACTTTGTTAGAAATTCCTACAGAAATTGTATAACATAATGAAGTGTTTTGTTAATTTTTTCACTTAATAATAGTCATAAATAATTACCAAGTATTAGAGGTTGAAAACAGTTCTTCTGGTTTATGGACTTGCACCCTTTGTCCTTGGCACCTCTCAAAGTGTGAGATTATGAGAGAGACTAGATGTGATAAGGTGTAAGGGGAGAAAAAGGTCCTAACTACTGGCAGAAAGATAGCCAGAGAGAGCCATTAGTGTAATAAAAAAAAAAATATCCCAACATCAGAAAATAATTCTAGCTTTTCTATCTACAGCCCTAGGTGGGCTGATTTTGTGAGTCAATCAGACCCAAAACATAGATCTAGAGATTACAAAGAACATAAAATACATTTGTGGGTCAGAAATGTCTCACTTGATCTGAACAAATTGCCTTTCTTTTTCACTAGCTGGGAGTGTGTGTGTATGAATCTTTATCCCTCTTTTTCTTTAATCAATGTAATGCCAGTGGCTGAGGCCAAGCAGGTCCACACTGGATTCGGGCAGATGGTAGAGAAACTGCAGAGCTGGAAAGCATTGAGCCATTCCGTTTAATAAAGTCTCACAACGGCGATCAAGCACATAGGCAAGGGAAAACCGCTTTCAGGCAAAGAAACAGCAAGAATACCCCTCACAGTGGTTGGTGGGCAGGCAATCTGCCATCTGCAATCCCCATGAGTGCAAGCACCCATAACCTTGTATAGGCCACACACACACACACACACACACACACACACACACACACACACGGTGCAGCCACACACTCACATACCAATCAGTCAAAGGGCTTGCAGCCAGTAAACCAGTGAGCAAGCCTAACACAGCTGCTACACAATCAATAATACACATACTTAACTTTGATACAGTGTAATTTTAGAAATAAAGATTGCACTTATTCAGATTTTTGAGTTGAATTTATTTATACATTCTCTTTCCTTGAAAAAGACTAGAGGTGGTTTATTTAAAGATCGCACACAGCCTGACCACGCAGTGGCACAGTGGATAGAGCGTTGGACTGGGATGCAGAGGACCGAGGTTCAAGACCCCGAGGTCATCAGCTTGAGCGTGGGCTCATCTGGTTTGAGCAAAAGCTCACCAGCTTGGACCCAAGGTTACTGGCTCGAGCAAGGGGTTACTCGGTCTGCTGAAGGCCCACGGTCAAGGCACATATGAGAAAGCAATCAATGAACAACTAAGGTCTCGCAATGAAAAACTGATGATTGATGCTTCTCATCTCTCTCCGTTCCTGTCTGTCCCTATCTATCCCTCTCTCTGACTCTCTCTCTGTCCCTGTATAAAAACAAACAAAAAAACTGCACACACACAATGCATTTGTGTATTTGCCTCAGGCTTTTGGTAAAAGTCACTTGTTAATTCAACAAATAGTCATTGAACATCTACTGTGCTCAGGCATCTTGGAATTTATAAAGCTGATTAAAATGTGGTCCTTAATACTCAAGTCTTGGTACCTTGTTACCTTGCTCAGAAGCAGCTGACTTTTAACAGAGGGGAACAACCTTGGTTGCATATCAGAGTCACCTGGGAAGCTTGTTAAAAATACACCTGTTCTCAGCTCAGGGAAATTCTGGCAATAGGCAGGGCCTAGGTGTGTGCAGTTTTAACAACAAGCTTCCCAGGTGAATCTGATATGTAAACCAGGATTAGGAAACATAATTTAACCTAACAAAGGACTAATTGCAGTAGTTCAGCCACAAGTCAACCAGGTGGATGTCCTTGAAATCTACAATAGCCGTTGGCTAAAGTGGTTTATAAGGCTGTTTTTCTCCATTCCACTGCTTTGGAGTGCGTAGTTATAGTAGTCTGAAAAGCACTCAGAGGAGGGGGTGAGACCCAATCTTTTCTGTAAGACACCTGGAACAAGACTGTTACAGCCAAAGATCATCTTCGAAGCCTCCCCAAACACCCTGTTCTTATTTTCATCCCACACGAAATAAGCATATTTGTGTAATTTTCTCCTTCACTAGATTTTGAAGTATTTCAGAGCGATAGCAATCCTTTCTTTCTCCCACTAAGGAACACAGTAGCCCATACCTAATAGGAACTGACAGGTGTTTGTTTTGAATTGAATTGAATCTTCATCCAACTCTTGGGGTCTCACCATATATATATGTATGCATATATTTATAGTGGACATTTATAATAAATATCAATAAAAATATATTTAAAAAACTTTTCAATCACACTAAAGAATATGTAACATACACAAGGAAGAGAGAACAACGAAACCAGTATCCATGGACCACAACCCCGTTGATTGGAACAGGACGTTGCCAATACCTTTGAGGTCCCCTGTTGAACTAGATCCTTGTGAACAGTAAGAAGCTTCTGAAATTTAAATCAGAATGCATATATTCAATCATTGATAAGATCATTCATTTATTTGTCAAATGTTTCAGAATTGTTCACGAGGCGATTCTTTCTATTGTTGGAGTGAAGTGGGTCAAAAGTGACATAAGGGATGTCTAGATTGCCTTTGCTGTTTTGGGGCTCTAACCCAGCCGCGCCTTGGACAGCCGGCCTGGTTTCGGCGAGCGGACACTTTGGACCGAAACTACGTATCCCGGCAGTCCGCGGGGCGAGTGGGCGGAGCCGGTCTGGGGGCGGGGGCCAGGAGAGAAGGGGCATTGTGTCGGGAGCGCGGAGCCGCATTTGTCTGCTTGGGGTGCTCTCCGAGCGAGCGTTGTGTTCCGCGGCAGTGGGCTGGAAGTGTCAGCGGTGGCCGCAGCCACGGTGGAAGAGCGAGTCGGAGGAACCACGCGCCGGCTTTCCACGATCGCTGGCAGGGAGCGGCGTGCCAGCGGAGCAACATGCAGATAGGCGCCCGGCGCCCTGACGACCCCTTCAGAGGAAAAGAGGCCGGAGCGGCTTTGGGGCGGCAGGGAGCATGAAGGAGGCCGGGGGGCGGCTCGGCTCGGAGCGCTGCTAGGGAGCGTGCTGCACAGTCGCCGGGGCGCAGCAGAGGGCGGGGAGCCGGGCAGGTCGCACCAGCGGGCGGGAGCCGGTCGCCCGGAGCTGTTCTGATTTCCGACGCGGACGCGAGGGGCTCGGAGCAGCCCCCGACTCCAGCGAATAGCCAACATGGGCAACGCGGGGAGCATGGATTCGCAGCAAACCGATTTCAGGGCACACAACGTGCCTTTGAAGCTGCCGATGCCCGAGCCAGGTGAACTGGAGGAGCGGTTTGCCATCGTGCTGGTGAGTGCGCGGCGGCGGCTGTCGGGCGTGGAGCTCCCGGCCGGGCGGCGCAGCTGACCCCCAACCCCCTCCCCTTTCCCCGCACCCAGAGCGAGCCTCCTGCCCCAAGGGGGAGGTGCCCACCTTCCCCATTGTAGCCTCCCCTTCGACTCGCTCCTCTCGGCCCCTCGTACAGACCGCGCGCTCAGCCCTCTCGGGGTCCCGCGATGGGGCTGGGGGCTCTGGGCGGGCTGCCTGGTCAGCCCCGAACCCATTGTCTGGCGGGAGAGGCACCTCGTAGCGTGTGTGCCCGGGAGGTGCAGCGTGGGCCCGGGAGGAGGGGATGGCGAGCCGCTAAGCAAAGGCTTTTTGTTTGGGGAAAGAAAAAAGCCCGCAAATCCCGCGTCCCTGCGGACCATCCCGCGGGCGCCCAGCCCCGGGCCTGCAGTCCCGGGGCCGATGGGTGCATGTGGCCGGCCACCGGCGCTGCACCGGGTGGCGCACGAAGGGGAACTTGGAAGCAGACGTTGCGGCTGGCGGAGGGGGGCTCCCCTGAAAGGGAAAGAGAAGGAAACCCGCGCCAGTGCGGCACCCTGGTCCCTAAACGAGGAAGGGGGCATCTGAAACCCAGGCGAGAGAGAAGCTTCGCCTCAGCGCGTCCTTTTTTTGGTCTTAAATCTTAAACCACAAAAATGTGCTGTTTTGCGGGGACGTGTTGCGAGCTGTTCTGACTCCATGGGCGACCCCTCCCCTCCCCTCCCCTCCCACACCCAGCCCAGTTCCCGGCTCCCTTTCGAAATCCGCTTCTCCAAGTTTACAGCTTCTCAAATCCAAGACTCAAGATTCTTTTCTTTCTCCCTTTTCTGCTGGGACTAAGTTTCTGGGCGCCTCCCTGCCGGAGCTTGTCAGCGCTGTGAGCTCAGGAGGGTGTGGTAGCCTCCCTCCTCGCCCCAGCTGGAGCGGTCCTGTAGTTGGTCCCCACACTTTGATTTTTAGTGTCCCACCTTCTCGTAAGGGATGCTGTAGGGGAAGTGACCGGGCAAGATCCGACGCGTTACTGTTCTTACACATGTATATTTCCCTTTTCCTAGTTAGTTAGCTCTAAACTCTATGAGACTGGGAATCAAGAGGAACTTGTGCCCAAGGCAGCCAAATTGTGCATTTGCCTGCGGGTTTTTGGCACGTAACCTCACAATCCCGAGAAAGGACCCGAGTCTGACTGGAGCATTTAAATTGTCTTTCTTCAGCCCTGGTTTGACATGGGGAATAATGTTCTGATGACAGGTTAGCTTTTTGTGCTCTTCGGGAGAACAGAGGCCACGAGTTTTTTTCACAACACGGGGAAACTGGGGTGGCAATCAGGAGATAGATTAGGCTGCCGGTCTTGCTGTGAATCGTCTGTGATCTCCCACAGCTGCTCCACTCCGAAATGAAACATCATAGGCTTAATTACTTCTCAAGGCAGCCTAGGTGCATACATGGCTTTTCTTTCCAGAGACGAACCTTTTTAGTCAGAATCTCCTTCCTACCAGACCCATGGTTCTTATATCTCCAGCTCCGGGCTTTCTGTCTTTCCATCTATTCTGTGGTGCTGTGTGTCTGTGTGTGTATGGACTCGAAGTGGAAGGGCCAGTGACACAGGAAAACCAGATGACAGTAATGCAATTAAGTTCTGCTCAACTGGGATAGCATGTTTTGCATGAGCTCTCAGTTACCCTGCTGATTAATAACACATGGTATGAATTAATCTTTAGAAAAATAATGTTCCATCATTAACATGGTTGATTTGTGTTACTATTAAGTCTAGCAGTCAAAAATTTAGTATGTAGACGTTTATGATTCTACATTGTAATCTCCTTGGGGCAATGGTTGATTGTTGTGGCTACTTTTACTCTGCTCACACACAATTACTGGATGCACTTCCTTTTGTAATTGTTTACAATATTGTAAAGCTATCAAAACAAACACACAAAAAACAACAAAAACACACCAGGCTGACCTTTTTCTGAACAGAGACAAAGCTTTTGGGAAAGTCTCAGCTTGGGGCCCTCTTGTTAGGGATACACACAGCCCACTGACATATTGTTTAATTTTCCTTAGTCAGCTCCAGCTGCTCTTTGAAAACCTGCAAAAGGAGTTAAAAGGAATCGAGTTAATAGAAGTTCAGGGTTATGGTGATTTCTTTTCTGGTCAGTTTTCTGAGGTTGTGTATGTGATGCTCTCAACTTTGCTCTTCTTGAATTGCTTAAGAAATCAGCTCAAACCATTTAATTCTGGAGATCAAGCATGAAGGACATATTTTGGATTGGCAAGTTTTAAAGTACACATGTGGAGATAACTCTTTACTCCAGACAGTGGGAATCACTTTGGTATTATTGATCTTACTTTTATTTTCCTATATGATAAAGATCATATGGGTTTGGGAGGAAAACCAGATAGTAATACTGTACATAAAATTGTACAAGTGGCCCATTGTAAGTATGGCTTACTTATATCAGTTAACGAGCCATTTCATGCAGGGAAAAATAATTCCTCCCACCCCCAAGCTGAGAATAGTTAAAGCATTGCGGAAGAGTAAATAAAAATGAAAATAACAGAAGTCTATCTATTTCCGGAGAACTTGAAAACAAACCTACTTAATGGTTGTTTCCCTGCCCCTCCACCCCTTCAGTCTATATGAATTAAATTAAATCTAAAAAATCAGTGGGTGTGAGTGGAAAGGTGAGAAGAGGGAGTAAAAGTACTGAATTAAGATCAGTGGAGGGGTAAACTTTTAAAAATCATAGTTTTTAATAGAAAAAATGGGACTTTTAAATAGATTAATGTTAACTGAGCTTTCTGTAATTAATGTCTAGTAAAGCATGGATCCAAATCTTAGGAGCTTAATCCTCCTAAGGAGAATCTCCCCCCTTCCTGAACTACTTCAGCATTGTTATCATAGTTGTAAAATTTACATTTAAGAGAAAGATTGCTGACTCCTTATGTACATTTAACTATTTGCATCCTTGTATTTACCTTTGAGTTAGAGTTATAAGTGATAGGCCTTCATGTGTGTGCACACATGTACAATGTCTCTTACATTCTTTGATGGAAATATTTCATAAATTATAAGTTCAGTCACCAACTTTTGTTTCTTTAGGATGTATATATTTTATGTATTTTTCAGGTAACATTGGCCTGTATTTTTGAGGTCCCGCACATTTGTAATTAAACATCTATATGGAGCTCCATCATTAAATACTGTCTAATTGTTGGGAACACACACACACACACACACACACATGTCCTTTACTTTTTAAAGATGACACTATGAAGGTGATTTTGAGTGTTGTGAACAACAGATGGTATTTGTCCCAGAATACGCCTTTCTACATTAAACACTCCTAAAATTTACTAATTTTTGGCTTGTAATCAGTTTGTCCCCCCATGCCTTTGTCAAATAGCCAATTTCAGGATTCTTTGAATTTCAGAGGAAAGGATAATTTTAAGCCCTCTAGCCAGCTCCCCTATCTCTGTGCTACCAGATATCAAACTGCTCAGCCAAGATTAAAAAAGACAGATTAGGAAATGATGGCTTAGGGCAGTATTATCCTATGTTTGATACCAGAAACTGCTTTGGTTAAGTGATTAATTTGAGTCCGTTTCCTTCTCAGTTTTTTTCCCCCTGAGGTTGAATGTGGTCATTTTGCTTTAGGATGAAGTGGGAACATTTTCTGAGTACCTACTGTGAGTGCATCCTATGCTTGCATATTCTTATTGAATCCTCACAATAACTCCAGCGATCAGCAACATTATAGTTGAGGAAATAAAGATCACTTAAATTACTTGAGGTCATAGAATAGCCAATCTGGAACTTTAACCCAGATTTGGATTCTGCAGCCCCCATTTTGTTATACTTGCTCAGGCCTAGAACTAGAAAGGGAATAAAAGGGGAGGGGGGCTGTAGCTAACAGTAAAGGTGTAAATAAAATAAAAGAACCCATGTAAATCTGTTCAATGCAAGTTTCAAATGGCAGAAGTGTAGACGTGACCGAAGTGGGGTGCACTTGCTGTTTCTCTTCAGATGTCAGACATTTGGCATCTTCACTATGCTGTTCTGTTTCCAGGCATGAGGTTAAATATTGATTTGGTATGAAAGTGTACTCTTAAGTTTTTCTGGCCAGGCAGACTTGAACTGGCTTGGTGGGGAAGTTTAGGTTTTCTACATCAGAGGGAAGAGGCAATCTGTCAGAGCAGTGCATGTACTCCAAATGTAATGACTTGTGAAAGGAAAAGGAAGGTCAAGTTTTACCATTTAATTTTATCTCCCTCTGCAAGGTGTTGTTTCCTTTCAACCACTTCCAAGGAGAGCTCTAGCTATGAAGTCTGCTGAGCAGATGGATGGGTAGCAGTGAAGTGAGGCCATCACCAGATACAGGCTGATGTTTTCTCACACCCTTTCTCCTGCTGTGAGTAAAGGGAAGGGGAGAAGAGGGTGGAGTGTTGTCACTGAGCCATGATAACACTCTCATCCTAGGCAGTAACCCCCTGAGCTGTTTTATTCTCAAAGGTAGAAGTGTATGCTTAGGACTGTGCTTATCATCATCATCTTGGTACATTTCTTGACCCCCCCCCCCCACATCAGTATATATAGATATCTAGAGTAGATGTTGATCAAAGGCTATATTCTGCATGTAAATATTCGATTATTGAGAAACTGGCAGCAATGTAAACTGGTGAAAGATATGCATGTCCTTAAATCTTTAAGTGATAAGAATTTTTCTTTTATGTGCAACAGAGACAGAGAGGAACAGATAGGGACAGACAGACAGGAAGGGAGAGAGATGAGAAGCATCAAGTCTTCATTGCGGCACCTTAGTTGTTCATTGATTACTTTCTCATATGTGCCTTGACGGGGGGCCTAGAGCAGAGTGAGTGACCTCTTGCTCAAGCCAGCAACCTTTGGGCTCAAGCCAGCGACTATGGGGTCATGTCTATGATCCCGTGCTCAAGCTGGTGAACCTGCACTCAAGCCAGAGACCTTGGGATTTAGAACCTGGGTCCTCAGTGTCCCAGTTTGATGCTCTATCCACTGTGCCACCGCCTGGTCAGGCAAGAATTACTTTTACGCCTTTAAATCCTTAAGTGATAAGACTTATCAATACTTTTACGTGTGGCCTCTCATTTAGAGGACAGCGTCAGCCTGGAAGGCAGAAAACCTAGTTTCTAGAATTCTGCACCAACTTGAGCAAATTAAACTCTTTCCTCTAGCCCTTGATTTTCTTTTTCTGTAAATAGGAGCAAAATTTGACACAACTGTTAGGATAGTAATGAGATTTTTAAAAACCTTAGCACTTGAAAGTGTAAAATTTCTAGAACATAAAATATTATGATCCATTAGCTGACTTCATATGTTGAAGAACTTGTGTGTAGAAAGATGTGGTTTGGAGCAGTGTTATTCAATAGCTGGTCAGAAATTTCATGCCGGTCCGCCAAAGAGTTAATCATCCTGATGGTGTATAAAGATTATAGACCCAATGATCTTTGTCAGATTCACTTATGCTCAGGGTGATTTCTTTCTGCCTTAGCGGTCCTCAAAATAATTCTTCTATTTTCACTGGTCCTCAAGTGTAAAAAAGTTGAAAACTATTGGTCTAGACGAGAGTAGGTTTTCCAGAGTTGGTGACTGAAGGTCTCATAAGCTTAAGGGAAAGTATTCTAATATTTAGAGTTGTCAAAAAATGAATAGTGAGCTCTCCATTAGAGTTGCTCAGACAGAAGCTGTATGAAAAATACTGATAATTGGAAGGTCTTTCTGAACCCAAGACATAGCTAGTGTGTTATTGGCTAGAACTGTGCCTCCTTGAGATGAGTCTGCCACCTGAGGTTATACACATAGAGTGATAGCACCTGAGAGTGGGGAAGGGTCTTGTGTGTTCCCCTGGGTTCAAAGAAGAAAATGGCATAGGCTCATGTTGTTCTGGAACTGCGTTCGACTTTACAGGAATTGTTGCGTGAAGGGCTTGGTCTCGATGAAATGGGCTTTTCCTTTCATATGAAGGGCTTGGGGAGTAAGGACAAGGTGAAGTGGGCTCTCTGACCTTCACGTTAAAACAAGTAATAGATGTTATACAAATGGCTAATGAAAGAAGCACTGATTCTAGATGATTGTCTCTCCTTTGCAGGAGGGTGCCGGTGCCTGGAATCCTTTTAGGAACAATTTATAAAAGAACAAATTGGAATTGTTTAGGAAGGTGGGTAGGTTACAAGCTGTGCAGCTGGTTGGCAGATGCTCCCTTGTAGAGTGGCTCTTCCACACTACAGTGGGGGATGTGTCCCTTCTCCTTTCCCAGGAGTATTTTCCTTGGCTTAGGGGTCGTGGTGTTTGTACGGAGGCTTTATGCACCTCTTAGCTCTCACCTGCTTGAACACTGGCTGCAGAGGTAACTCGCCTCTTGTCTTTCCTTGGAGATGGTGTCTGTTCAGACTGCAGGGTGATGTTCTCTCCTCCCTGGTCACCCCATTCTCTTCTCCAGAGCCCTCTCTTTTGGCATCACATCGAGGACTGTGCGGTTTCTCACAGGTACAGTATAATGTGTAAGCAGTGTCTTGGAAACAGCTGGTAGGCTGGAGAGCTGCCTCATGGACTGTGATTCAACTAAGGCCCACAGACATGGACCAGGATGGCTGGGAATCCCATTCTTGGGAAATATCAAGTTCCTTGAAGGCATAATGGTATTTGATGCAGACAGATGGATAGAGTGTACTTTCTTTTCACAGTCTTAAAAGACAACATGACTGTTGGCATCAGAGCTCGCAGGTAGGTACCTTATGACAAACTTTTTATAGTTTCTAGGTCATGCCCAAGGTGTCCCCCCTCCTCACATCTTCAGTGTTCTTGTGTGGTGTGAAACTGATGTTGCTGACTCTTATTGCACATGCACCTCACTCCACCTTCTTCTTTGCTGAAGAAGCTGTGTTGTATTTGTAAGCCTCTGTATCCCTTGCCACAGAAGCTTTGAAAGGTTTGAGGTGTTGAGACCCTGCTGTTTCCAGCGGTAATCTCCTTGGCTGCTCTGTGGTAGAAGGTGCCCTGGGCCTGCTTTATACTAAAAACTTGTTGGCTTTGGGAAAGGTGTCCGATCATTCACATTTTTGACCCCGTGACTGGTGCCTGAAGGTAACAGACCTTACCTATCTCAGGTGCTGCCTTGAGTTGAGGATTTAGTGAGGAAACTGACTTTTTCTTTGTCCCCGCTCTCTACCCCTCCCCCAGGGAAGCTTGGCTGACTGCTTTATTTAAGGTAGGATAACGAAAGGATTGACAGGCTAAAGCTGTGGTTCTCAAATGTGACTGGATATTGACATCACCTTGAGCCTCAGAATACGGATACCTGGACAAGAGTGTGGGGGTTACGGGGTGGGGGGGGGGAGGGGCACAAAGAAAACCAGTTAGAAGGTGACGGAAGACAGTTGGACTTTGGGTGATGAGAATGCAGCATAATCAAATGTCAAAATAACCTAGAGATGTTTTCTCTGAACACATGTACCCTGATTTATCAATATCACCACATTAAAATTAATTTAAAAAAATAAATAAATAAATAAAAAAAAAAGAAGAATACGGATGCCTGGGTCCCACTTTCAGGGGTTCTGAGAAGCTTGTCTGCAGTGTGACCCGAACATCAGGAACTTGACAATAGGAGATCTGAACGTGCAGCTTGAGTTGAGAGCGTTGTGCTGCAGGAGTGGGTCTTGCCCTTTTTCTGCTTCCCCCAAACACCAGACAGAAGTTAAAACCACAGTGAACAAAGCAGATGAATGCAGCAGGAAAGGAATTGTTTAAGAGGTAGCAGAAAATTTAGAGAACTCAGGCATAGTGGAGAAAGGTTAAACAGACAACAAAACTAAAGATGTTGGATTCAGCCAAGATCAGCAAGGTGAGAAATGTAGAAGAAATGGATCAAAGCCCATTAAATGTTAGACTTATATAACTATTTAACAAATGGCCATCGAATAATCATGATGGAAGTTTGCAGAGAAAGTTCTGTATGTTATAACTAAGGAGGGAACGGTGACTCGGAGGTGTATTTTTGTACTAGAACACTCAATAAATCAACTGTATTTTTGCTTAGGCCTCTATTCTCCAGCCTAATTGTTTGTTGGTCCAATGCAGGCTTTTTGCTTTGATCTCTGGTTTTACCACTTTCAAAGACTTGATGAGCTTGGCTTCCTGGAGTGAAATTCAAATACACTTGTGAAATATAAACAACATTCATTTATTAAGAATTCTATAATCAAGGCAAATTGGCATGCTTATATAAGCAATTAGCTCTGAGAATAGAATGAGAAATAGGATGCTAGGTCAAGAATGAGCTGATTGTTCTCAGTGCAAGACTCTATTCCATTAAAAGTCATAATATAAGCAAATACACATTCCTCTTATTCATAATCTTTAGCATTTGTGGTTTGGGATTTGAGGACAGCATATGTGGTTTTCTGAACTGAGAGAGTAGAAGCAATTATTGTTCCATTTTCATCTAGAAATAGAAATAAATATTTCAAGGAAATGTAGGTAATTGGTTTATGACCAAACAAAACTTTCTAGTAATTGGGAATAGGGCAAGAGAAGATATGGATTTATGGGAATACTAAAGAAGAATAATGAAGTTTTATTTTGGTGGGGAAGATAAAGACGATGCCTGTTTTGCAATGGCAGAAAGATGGAAAATAATCTCGTGTCTTCAGTGAATCATGTTATTCTGTATAGAAGAAGCACTAGGATAACCGGTAGTAGAATGTTAGCTGGAACCTGGTTAGATTTGCACCATGGCAATGCTCAGTTTGAGCAGTAAGTTCAGTATTGTCGAATGTCTTACCCTGAAAGCCGGGCGCCTTAATGCAAAGGCGTGAGTCAGATGAATAGCTTTACAGATTTGTTTCATTTCTGGCCCTTTCAGTCCCCAATATGTTCAGCCTGTTGGTTTTTCCAAGGAAACCTTGCCTTTTTAGTGATCATGGAGTGTCTTGTCTAATTAGGATTCTTCATCCCCCAGGACTTCTGCCTGGTGAACCTAGGACGCCAATTCAGTGCAAATGACTTGGGACCAGGACACTGCAAATTTGGAATTTGTGATTCCCAGGCCTTACTGTAAATCATTATTTTATTGGCAGCTAATCAGGCAGTCCAGATGTGAACCCAGGGAGACCATTTAGAACTGTGTGGCCTCCTGGAGCTGTGGGACCAGCTAGCTTGCCAGGGCTGAGCCTCTCTACACAGGGAAGTTTTAGGTCTGCCTTCTGGAAAGCATTTGTTTGGTTTAGAAATCTCCATATCATCTGTGCATTTCCCAGATCCCAATCCTCATTTAATGGAGTGATACTTTAACATTGGACATCTGTATTTTTGTTATTTTTACCATAAATTATCAGAAATTCCAAGGTTGGCCTCAGGTGATTTTTCTGTTGATAATGGAAAAACTTAAAAATTCTTTTTTTGGTTGTTATTTTGGAGAATCAAGACCCATCTTTTAATCATAACTGAATATTTGTATTGAAGAATAATATACAAAGAGAAATGAGCCCACATCATTAAGCGTACAGCTTGGTGGATTTCCACAAACAACACTGTTTTAACCAGCCCCTTGATAAGGAGTCAGGTTTTCTTCACACAGGGTTTGCTTTGGCTCCTTGCCTCCCCAGCCACAGTCGCTCACCTGAACTTACTGTTTAAGTGGCTAGGCATAGAGTAGACCACAGGATTGTGCCTTGTGGTCTGATTCTAAATGACTCTAACCATGAGATTTTCACCACTTCCTTTGAGAGATTTACTCATTTGGAGTAGACCTGACCATTAGGAGATACTGACATTGTAGCATCTTTCTATTGCTTTTAGTTATATCATTATTGATAACCCTAATGGTATTTGTGTGAGTGAGGTGTGTGTGTGTGTGTGTGTGTGTGTGTGTGTGTGTGTGTGTGTGTGTATAGTATCTCTGTTTTTCATCATACAGAGAAGAGGACATTTTGATTTATGTTCCTAGAGAAAAGCATGGATAGGCAGGAATTTCCACAGTGAATATGGCATTTGCAGTTTGAGTTTCAATACTGGGAATTATGCACTTGTAGATACAAGTGTTATTTATTTACTATCAAGCCTCAGGCTGGCCTTTAGTTTTTGCCATCTTTCTTGATGCTTCTGAAATATTACAAGGTGTAAGGTTGTGAATTTCATCTTCTGGTTCAATTTTCCCATCAAAGCCCTGTTATTATTCCAGACCTCAACCTAATGTGAGAGGGCTTTGCCATGTTTGTTGCTAATGGTTTTACCTCTCCTCCGTGACTTCCGTGCCCGCCCCCCAGCCTTCTCAGCGAAGCCTTCCACTGTCTGGCCAGACCCTCTCTTCTTCTGTTTCTTTCCTTGACCCAGACTTGGAGTTTGCTTTCTCTACTGTGCTCAGAACAGGCCTGCACTTTTCCTCCTTAGCTCTTTTCTTGAGTGAGTCTTCTGCTTACTGAAAATATGTATATCCAGCTTTCAACGCTCTTCTGAAATCTCAACTCTTCCAAATATCCTTGCAGTCAGACCACATGAGCTTGGGGGAGGTGGGAAAAACAACTCTCCTCTCTTTGATCTGTTTATAGTCGGAATAGTATGAGTTATTTCTCTTACTCATGAGGCCCTTGATTAAATATCACCTTGTGTGAGACGTGACTGTAAAATAAGGGGAAGCTTTTATGTGTAGCTTTGTAGTCATTCATTAAACTCTCAGCTGTCTGTTTACGTCCATGTTTTTACCTGGTAGTTCACACTGTGGGCTCCTGGAAGGCAAGGATTGTACAGGTCCTGGCACTTTTCCTTGTCTAGCACAGTGCTTGATCCAGGGAGGGGTCTTAGCAGAAAACGACTGACTTGGTTAGAGAATGGTGCCCACTGCTCTCTGAGAACCTACTTAGCTGACCACACTGGGCTGACTGTTAATTGTACATAATTGGCCTTTGTGTTGAAATGAAACTTTGTTATAGATTCTTACTCATCTTGGTATTCCCAACACCACTTGACTGTACTAGATGCCCAAGAATACTGAGTGTTCAGAGGTAATAAGTTGGCATCATGTTTCACCTGACTCCTTACCAGAAATTGGTGAATGGGGAGAAGAGGTGTGACGATTGAAATAGCCAAAGAGAAGTCAGTTGCTTTTCACCATCCCTAAGCCAGGTTTGTGTCTCATGATGTACTGTCATCAGCGAGTAGTAGCACAGGGCTTTTTTTTTTTAACATAAAATGTCCTTCATGGTACTTTCTTTTACATTTGGACTGAGGTAGGTTTAAGTGAGCCGCATTCACTGTTTTGGCATAGTAGTGCTTTGCTGTTTACAAAGTGCTTTTAAATGATCTTCTCTGAGTCCTAGAGTTCTTAATAAAAGAGGCAACTAGGACACGAGGGTACGTGGCTTGAAGTTACACAGGAAGGCCGTGAAGTTTGTCATCCAGTCCTAGGTCTTTTACACCAAAACTCCAGGGGCATTTCATGTAAAGCCACGTGATGTTTATGTGCGCACTCATGTTCTGTCCTGTCCTTTAAGCATTTCTCTGATGCTCTGGCAGTCCTTTTCCTAGTGAGACGAGGGGGCTCAGCGTGGCCAAGTGGCCGTTACCCAATGATGGATGCAGGATTTGAATTCAGGCCTTTAGGATGAGAGACCTGCTTCTTTCTACTGTATTGCATTGTATATACTCTCTCTCTCTCTCTCTCTCTCTCTCTCTCTCTATATATATATATATATGTTTTGAGTTGGTTATAAGATGTCATTAAATGTATACTGCTTTTTAAAAAAATGTATGCTTTTCTTGTTCTTCATGTACTCTATATTAAATTAATTCACATACTAGCTATGATTTTTATGAGTTCAGCATCAACATAGTTGTAGATATACTAAGTTCTGAGTGTTTAGAAAAAATTTATTTGGAAAAGGAAGTAGAGAGATGTCAGCTTGGTCCCAACCACTGCTAGACTTTCCTCTTGATTCTACATTGTGCAGTTTTGCTCATTTGTCACTGCTTATAAAAGGGCTTCCACTTTAATTAGAGTAAAAATATTTACTGAGCACTTACCGTGGGCCAGGCAGTGTTGCAGGCACTGGAGGACGGTGCTGCGTGAGGCTGGCCAGCTGTCTGCCCTGGAGACAGTCACAGTCTCCGCTGGGAGACAGCATGGGGAGCCAGACATGCGCAGGGGACACAGCTGTGTAAGTGGGCCTGTTCCGGCGCTGTAGAGAGCTGTGTGAATACACGTGGACAATGTAAGGTGGCGCCCTCTTGGTTAAAGTCTGTGTGGTGGGGAGCTGGCAGCCAGTGTGTGATCAGGTAAGAGCTATTCAAGCATGATGAGTATCTATGTTTCTCCCCCTCCTGGCTCAGAATGGGGTTCCACTGAAATGAAGGGACTGGCACGTGCAATGTCCCTAGCCCAGTAGGCTCCAGCGCTCACCTGTGGGGAAACTACAAGGCAGAGGCGGGGACTCTATTTTCTTTGTCATGACAGAGCTATTTTTTGTAAATGGCTCTGTGCAGTCACAGTTCTGCCATTTGTTAAATTCAAATGATTTCTAACAAATTATCGCTGCAGTCCTGTCACTGTTCTAGAGCCATGGGACAGAGTTTCTGAGAATGGAGTATCTGATTAGTGTGAACAGTGCCCATCTCAGTACAGGCACCCTGAGGGCTGGTACTTGCAATGCCCCATTCTCTGTACTTGAAGCCATAGGTTGACCTGGGTCAGGCAAGATAGAAAGAAATTTCTTTTTTACTGTAACTTTTTACTCATTGCTCTGATTTTTTTTCCTTTTTCTTTTTTTTTTTTTTAAGAAAAAATTTATTTTAAGGGCATACAAGAGGTTTTTATTTGGAAATGAAAAATAAAAGTAGTGTATAGTTAAAATTATCCCTACAATTCCTTAAGTTGCTCATGAAGCTACAGTAAGCACAGTTCTGGATTTGTGGCCCTAGAAAGTAATTCTTATACAGGTTAAAGTTTGAGAATCTCTGAGCTTGAGTCGGAGAAGCCACGACAGCAAAGTGTAAGTGCAGCTGTCTGGGCATTGAGACCATTCTGCCTTTAACTATCAGATCTCTGGCAGGGACTGGAAGATGGGTGAAGTCTACCATCTTGCTTGCCTATAGGGTTATCTATTCAGTGTCACATTAAGCCTTTAAGTACTATAAGTAGACTTCTTTCTTGCGAGGATTTTAAGGTAGCCCTCAAGGTGAATGTGGGTTTGATGCATGTGCAGCAATAATAACAATATAGTCACATATATTTCTTTTTTTAAAATTCTTTTGTTTAATTTAGAAATGAAATTTAATGGGGTGACATCGGTCCATAGGAACACATAGGTTTCAAGTGTACCTTTTCATAGCATGTGAACTCTTCATTGCATCCTGTGCCCTTTTCTTTAATCACTTCAGTAAACATGAAAGGTATCTCAACATACCTGCAAGGTACATAGCTTCTATTTCATATGAAACTCCGTACTAAGAGTTGTTAAGGGAGTTGCCTGAGGGCGCACATTTCTTGTAGGAGCTGGAGCTGAAAATCAACTTTGTTGATTCTAACACGGTGCTCCTAACATGCTGTGTGGAGTCTCATTTATGAAAAATGAGCATGATAAATATAAATGAATGGTTCAAAGTAAATTGAAAGCCCTGTGAGGGTAAGCTCTGTATTTTCAGCACATATTAATTTTGTTGCTATCTTCCCAGAACCAACAGCAACTATATATTCTTTAAAAAAATTTAAAGATAAAATAAGAACTGGATGAATAAGCCACTGTCCACTGTTGAAGCAGTAAAGGCCAAATAAGCTTGTGATCAAATTGGCTTTTTCCTTGTAACAGTTGTCTTCTGAAAGCTTTCTGAAGGCTCCTTTCAGACAACTGTCTCTGAACCTTTGTTTTTTTTAAACTGTCCCTAGTAAAATGGCCTTGTTGTTACAGCTTGAAGGCTGTGTAGTAAGCTTTTTTTTCTTTTCTTTTTTTTTAGTAAGCCTTTTGATCAGTCCTCAGTGATAACCCATACACTTGGACTTCCTTATGAGAGGGAACAACTGTAATTATCTTGTATTAGTAAGCATTGTGTTGGGGGATGCTTGTTTTTAGTAAACAAATTCCATATAATCTCATTCATTCCTTCAACAGATGTTTTGTTCCAAGCCAGACCAGCCAGGCACTGTTAGGATGCTGGCACACAAAGGTGAATAAAGCATCATCTCTACTTTTGAGGGGGTTAACTGCCTAGTGGAAGAGATAGGCATGAAAATGAAAGAAAAGGGGGGGGGGGATTGTACTATGGAAGAGCATGTAAGGTTACAGTGCTGTAACATTTTAGGTTAATACGATAAATCTGTACAAGTCCATAAATTTGCTCGGAAGTTGTAATTCATAAAGTACAGAAGAAATGAATTTTGCTCTGCCTGAATGCCTAAAGATTCAAGTGTGCGTGTAAGTGTGCCTGTGCAAGCCACTTGGAAGAATCTGGTAAAAAGCACTGATTTTCAGAGACAGCCTTTCAAGTGGAGAGCATTCTACTCCAAAGGGCCACAGACTGAGGCTTTCTCCAAGGTGGTTCCTTTGCATCAGAAACTAAGTAACTGTCTGCTGCACTCACTTTGCTAGAGACCTGGCAGTCTTCTCTGCAGAGCTCATTGAAAGAAGTGATGGCATTGGACCCAGAATGAGCGTTTAACTGAACTATTTAAACATATGTTTAGTTTAAAAAAAAAAAAAAGCTTGTTGATGAGCATAGGCTTGGGAATTAGACCTGAGTTTGAATCAGGATTGTTAACTGGTCAAGTGTTTGTAAACCCCAGGTAGCCATGTCTGTTCTATGAGTTCAGAGCCACCTCTTTGGGTTGGTGGGAATATTAAATGGCATTACCTAATCTAGTCAATCTGTGGCATTTGGGTAAGCGCTTTGTAGGAGGTGGTGCTTCTGATTATTTTGCACTCTTTTTATTTGCCTTTATTAAAGCACTGGCTTTAGGGGCTAAGTGTGGACTCTAATGGGGCTCCAGTTAAATCATCATCAGCCTGAATGTAAAGAGCACCCAGAATTGAACTGACGCTGGCTTATGCTTGCTCCTCTCATTTTAAGATTGCACTTACTGACACTCTTTCGTTTATAAATGTTTCCAAAGGTCTGGTCCATTGTAAGTAGCTTCTATTGGTTATTTTATCTTGACCCCTGTATATTTTGTGCTGTCTAGAAAAAAAGAGCCTGGTGCTTCAGGGCATTGGACTCTTCTATTTGAGAGTCTGATGGAAGTGTTAACATTTTCATAATTGGAGCAGATAACCACCATGCACTATGCAACAGTGTGATTCTGACTCTTAAGCCAGTTCACATGAGAAATTACATTCAAGTTATGACCATTTGGGCTTTCAGTAAACTGCTGTTGAAGTTTGGTTTTGCTCCAGCTCCATTCTGGGATAGATGGAGTCATTTGGACTTTATTCTCAATTCCAATAGTGGCAGAAAAAAAAGAAAAAAAAGGATTTGTATGACTTAGGTATAGATGGCTTTGATTTGATTGAGATAAGAGCATTGTTAAATAAAAAAGCTTCATCCTTGTCTCAAACCAAGGATACAGTGCCAGACTTTTCTAGGAAACAGGAATGTCATTATAGATTGCATTCTCCCAGCAACGCTTGCTCTACCCCCCCCCCCCAGGCTCTTGATTAATTTATTTGAGTTATCTCCTACACAGTCAATCTTGCTGAATCAGACAGTTACGCTGATTAAACAGGCCAATCCCAAACCACCATCCAGAAATGAGAGTCTCAAATTTTCTGAAGATGCTTTTTACACACACTTCTTTCTTACTTCCAGTGAGGAAATTTGCTCTTTTGCTCTCAGCTGATAAATGTCGCTGTTGCCCTAAATTTTATAGTAGCATTCTACTTTTTAAAGTTACTGAAATAGAAGAATATTTGATAGAACTTTCAGACTGCTATGTAATAAAATAATGTGTTTTCAGAGCCTTGAAGGCCCTAAAATCTTGTGGGCTGAAGCCGTGTGCATGTTTTCTTGGTGTCCTATTTCCATATCAAATAGCCTTAATTTTTGGATTTTAGTAATGAAGGTATGAACCCAATCTGTCAGGCTTCTAGTGGCATTTATTGTAGGCCTTAGTCAGCTTAGAATTGCATGAAAGGAAGTAATAAGCCATCTCTAAGAAGATCCAGATGAAAAGGATTATAACTTGGTACAAAAATATTAGCATGCTCGGCCCAGACGTGTGACTCATTCCTTTTGGAGGATCCATTTTGACAACTTTTTTGAATCACACATCAGTCACAATGTGGGTATTTTTGTTGGGGTGCTAGACTTTACCCTAATGCTCATGAAGGCAACTGCCAAAAGGGAACAGGGAGGAGAATTAGAAATGAAACTTAATAGCTCACAAGCATTTATTTGTTTCTTGAGCAGAAACAAAATTGGGAGTTCGAAAGCCTTTTTCATTGCCCCAAGTAAACCACGGCTTTATCACAACAAAAATAAAGCCCTGATGGGTCTTCCCAGTCTTTGGCTCTAGGAACTGTTCTTATGTTTCCATTCCAGAGTTTTCCTTCCCAAACACTCTCCCCCACCCTAGAATATTTCTTAGGGCTTAAGGTGGTGGTTTTTTTTTTTTTTTTTTTTTCCATGGTGTCCCGGTGATTGTGCTTGCTTTCGGATCGCTCCACCCTGTGCCGCTTGTCTTTCTGGGAAGAAACTCCCATGCACTTCAAAGGAGCAGCAGAGACACAGGGTGTATCTAGAAATAAAAATTTGACCCTTTGTCTCTCTCCTTTTCATTTGTCTCTTACAGGTATCCTGTGCAAACAGCCCTTGAGTCGTGGTTTATCATGCTGTTGTGAAATGATTTGCATCACTTTTCCAAATATGTGCTGTAATGTCATGCAGAAATTTCCTTTCATACAATTTACTGCTATAAAGTGCATGTGTACATTGCAGCACGTGTGTACTTGAATATGAGAAATAGTTCTAAGGGATATGTTTCTGGATGAAATAGCGTCAACATTGCAGAATAGTCCATTACAAGACCCACCTACCTTCCTAAAGTAATAAAATGTTACAGATACTGTGTAAGCTTCTGTGTCCTCATTTCCTCCCTTCTTCTTTCAGAAAAAAACTACCCTGCATGCCATTCCGATCCACATTTGACAAAAATAATTTACAGTTGCGCGTTCTGTAGAGCTGGGCTTATAACCCATGTGTACTTCTGCTTATTCATTTGATTTGACAGACATTCACATTGATATGTGCATGTAGCTTTAGGTCATTTAACTTTTAAGTCATATTCATGAACGAATGTACCATAAATTATTTACAGTTGGTCTTCATCATTCCTGGAGTCTGGATTTGCAAATTTACCTAGTGGATAAAATTTATTTGTTATCTGAAAATGAATACTGCAGCGTCTTTGTGGTCACCCAGGGATCGCAGAGTGGTGAAAAATATGGGTCACGTGGTCAGCAGGTTCCCAGCTGAGGCTGCACAAGGTGACGCTCTGCCTCCTGTTTTCAGCTCTCCCACTGCAAGCAACTGTCCCTTTTGCCTTCTGTTTAGTGCTATCCTTTTTATATGTTTGTGCTTTTTGTTGCTGATTTCGCTCTGTATAATGGCCTCCCACTGGAGTGCTGAAGTACTGCCTCGTGTTCTCAGCACTGGAAGACTGCAGAGCACCTGGTGGTTAGATAGTGTCGTCTGGGCATGAGTTAGAGAGCTCTTGGCTGGGAGTTCAAAGTTAATGAATCAGCAAAAAATACTAATTAGAGGATCTTTAAGCAGAAACACACAGAACGTGATTTTATGGGTTAAGGTGACCAGGAGCTTGTGGAAACCTAACCCAGTGTCTCCTCTAGGAGCAGTCGTTCAGTATTTGCTAACTGAGTGTTTGCTGTGACTGTCTAACCATGAGCACTGTGAATAATGAGAAGCAACTATCTCTTACCCTTTTGATGGGCGTTTAAGGTTAGTCACGATTTATCATTACAAATAATACTACAATTATAACCCTTGTGTATGTCACCTGATGCGCAGGATCCTGGCCTGGGTATGGCCATCTTCAGCTGGAGTGATTATCATTGACATACTCTCTGAAGTGTTATTTACCCTGGTGTAGTTTATGTCAATGGGATTTGCCCCCTTTTCTACTCAGATTGAGTATATATCAGATAATTAAATATTTTTTAGCACCTACTTGGTGCTAGAGATTATGAGAAATAGCAGGGAGCTGTCATCCAGGAGTCCAGTGATAACATTTAGAAATGTAAAACAAGTTAAAAAATCATAGTTGACATCCATTTAAACTTTATCTGTGAATGAGATGAGTATAGATTGAGATTGTTTGGAGAATACTTAGTGGACTATTAGCAGCTAATATTTATTGTCTTTCCTTGTGCTGGACTGGACATCTTTTATTGTGTTTAATCTTCATAATAACCCAAGAGGGTAAATTGTTATTAATTCAATTTTACTGAAGAAGAAACAGATGCAAAGAGATTGAGCAACTTGTTCAAAGTCACACAGTTTATAAGTGACACAGTCAGGGTACAACTCAGGTTCCCTGGTGCCTCATCTCCCAAATTTTTTTTTAAAGATTTTTATTATTTATTGATTTTATGGGGAGAGGGAGGAAGGGAGAGGTATTATTTCATAGTGCTTCACTTTAGTTGTTCCCTGGTTACATGCTTGTATGTACCTTGGCTGGGCAAGCCCAGGGTATCGAACCAGCAACCTTAACGTTCCAGGTTGACACTTTATCTGCTGCACCACCCCAGGTCTGGCCTGATCCCCCAATTTTAACCATTATGTTCGCTACTTAATTCCTTTGTGTAGCCATGATCTAAGAGGGTAGTCTGTCTTCACATAATGTACAAAAACAATTCAGGGGAGTTGGGGCATTATGGAGCAGGAAACAAGTGTGGAGTTATTTTGTTTTCTTAAACCAGGGATAGTGGTGAGCTAGGACACGTGGGGGACCATCTTGGCTTTAGTATGAATTATCCAGTCCGTCTGTGATTTTGGTGAGAGGAATTCCTTTTTTTTTTTTTGAGACAGAGTCAGAGAGAGGGATAGATAGGGACAGACAGACAGGAATGGAGAGAGATGAGAAGCATCAATCATTAGTTTTTTTCGTTGCGACACCTTAGTTGTACATTGATTGCTTTCTCATATGTGCTTTGACCATGGGGCTACAGCAGACGGAGTAACCCCTTGCTTGAGCCATTGACCTTGGGTCCAAGCTGGTGAGCTTTGCTCAAGCCAGATGAGCCCGCACTCAAGCTGGTGACCTCAGGGTCTCGAACCTGGGTCCTCCACATCCCAGTCTGATGCTCTATCCACTGCACCACCGCCTGGTCAGGTGAGAGGAATTCTTAATATCCAGCTATCTTCATCACCATTTACAAAGCCATCGAGTAGTTTTGGAAGAAAGGGGAAATTTGTGTGTTCTGTCTTCATTTATTTGTTAAAATGAGGATTTCACTACTATGAGAGTTGTGTTAATAATCTTTACTATTTTTGGGCTTTCTAAGAGCCAAGTACTTTGTGAATGCTCTGTTTTTATTTCTTATAACAATCCTGTGGAATTTTAGTAATTTCCTTAGTAGGTGGTTGAGCTGGATTTGAACTGGGCCCTCTGACTTCATAGTATGGACACAGGCAGTTCTTCTGCAGTCTCGGTGAAGATGGAGTGCTCTGGACTAGATGTCACTTAGGAAGGTGGTATTTGCAATAACAAGCTGCAGGCTGTAAAACCAGAGACAGTTTATTGAGATGTAATGCACTGTTTGTGTTAATTTCTCATCATCAGAAAGGAGAAACTGAAACTAAAGCATAATTAAGGGGGTTCCGTAGCCCTGGCCAGATAGCTCGGTTGGTTGGAGCATTGACCTAAAGTGCAGAGGTTGCAGGTTTGATCCCCGATCAGGACACATACAGAAACAGATCAAAGTTCTTGTATCTGTCTGTCTGTCTCTCCTTCTTTCCCCTTCTCCCTCTCCCTCTCTCCACCTTCCTCTCTGGCTAAAATCAATAAATAAACATTTAAAAAAACCCTATAAGTATGGGGGTTCTGACCTGACCAGGCGGTGGCGCAGTGGATAGAGCGTCGGCCTGGGGCACTGAGGACCCAGGTTCAAAGCCCTGCAGTTGCTGGATTGAGCAGGGTCTCATCTGTCTTGAGCACGGGCTCACCAGCTTGAGAGTGGGGTTGCCAGTTTGAGTGTGGGATCATGGACATGACTCCATGGTTGTTGGCTTGAGCCCATTGGTGCTGGCTTGAGCCAGGGGTCACTGGCTCAGCTGGAACCCTCTGGTCAATGCACATCTGAGAAAGCAATCAATGAACAACTAAGGTACTACAACTATGAGTTGATAGCTTCTCATATCTCTCCCTTTCAGTCTATCTTGTCTGTCTGTCCCTGTCTGTCCTTTCCTCTCTTCCTCTCTATTTTCTGCACCATGCTGCTCTTTTAAAATGTAGGCTTGTTTTAAATGAAAAGATGCACTACATGATTCAATTCTAGAAGTTGTTTATAATCTCTATTGAAGCAACGTGGTCAAGATACCCTTTAAATTCTTTAGGTTATGCAGGCGGTGGCGCAGTGGATAGAGCGTCGGACTGAGATGCGGAGGACCCAGGTTCGAGACCCCGAGGTCGCCAGCTTGAGCGCGGGCTCATCTGATTTGAGCAAAAGCTCATCTGCTTGGACCCAAGGTCACTGGCTTGAGCAAGGGGTCACTCGGTCTGCTGTAGTCCCATGGTCAAGGCACATATGAGAAAGCAATCAATGAACAACTAATGTGTCGCAACGAAAAACTGTGATTGATGCTTCTCATCTCTTTCCATTCCTGTCTGTCTGTCCCTATCTATCCCCCTCTCTGACTCTCTGTTTCTGTAAAAAAACAAAACAAAACAAAAATTATAAATTCCTTAGGTTATAAAGTCCACACCAAAAAAATTGTTTACTTTTTAGATTTGATCGTCCAACTATTTCTTAGGCCTTGGATGAGTTGCCAATGTCTATTCCTTGTGGTTATGGCAAGATTGGAAACATTTGCTTTACAAAAAATTTGCATAATGATCTGTAGAGAAGAATTAATAATCAAGAGGATGTTGAGAAGTGGGCTTTATTGTAGCAGGTATGTTAACATATTTGCATCTACAGTCTCATTTTTTCTCCCTAGAAAAATATTTATGGGGAAAATACACTTAGAAAGTAAACATATATATATTTTTTTATTCTTTGAATCTGCCGGGTTTTGCATATGTGGTAGGAATTTGCAAATTTTTGTTTGAAATTTAACTTGATATCTTTAACTTAATTTTTGCTCAATGAAATTTGTACTTTAAAATAAAAATGAGAAACCAAAATCACAAGGTAGCCATTTGGGGTGGCTGTTCTGCGTTGTTTGTGGGTGATTTCTGGGCTTGTGCTTCGTTTCAGGGATACGTTTCACTTTCTAATAACTTGATAGGTAACGGTCCTCATTCATTATGTCTTGTTTCAGTCCACACCTGCTTATTTTGATTTGAGTAGTAAAATATCACAATAGAAGGTGGTTTGATATTTTGCTTCTATGTGCCTAAATTTTACTGTATTTATGAGGTCTGTAGACTTCACAAAGTAGCACTAGTCTCAAAAAATCATTCTTTTCCCTGGGTTTATGTTTCTGATTTACAGTTTAACCATGAGGGCTGGAATGACTTAAAGCAGGGACTGTAATCCCGTCTGTGTCAGCCCGATCCCTAAGATCCTTTGTATTTTAACTTCACCATCTGTAAATGGGAATAAATAAAGATGTTTTTTTACCAACTCAGAACATTGATGTGGGGTAAGTCCTGCAAAGAACTTTGGTAGAGGGAATTTCTTTTTATATACAATAATAGGGGAAGAGGAATTATACTCAGTTTCAAAAGTTTTGTTACTATAACATTATCAAATGTAACAATTTACACTCTGGGAATGTTAAATATATTTAAAAGTATTTTTTTCTACTAATTCAGATATGTTCTCATTGTGGAAGATTAATTAGAAAATGCAGTTTAGAAGCAAAACATAAACACTTCTTATTCCATTGTTCAGAGATAAGCAGTGTTAACTATTTTGGTATGGATAAGCTTCCAGGATGGTTTGGTTTTGTTTTCTTTGTGTGTTTGTGTCACTAACATCTTTTCTTGTCTTCAATTAGAATTTCCTAGTGCTTGTAAACTGTTACAATGATGGGCATTTCACAGTCTATTTAACTGTTTCCTATTGTTTGAATCTCAGGATGGTCTGTCTCTCTGTCTCTTTCTGTCTGTCTCCTTTAAGTTTTACCAAGGTGAATATCCTTGTGGTGCAGCCTTGGCACACGTTCTGAACCTTTCCTTAGGATTCGTTAAATACAGTTTAAAGAGGCAGTTCGAAGTGGTGAAAATTAAACGGCTTTAGGAGAATTCGATTTGACTTTTAACTTTGTCATTAATTGTTGCTGTAACCTTTTCATCACTTACTTTCCTTGGCTTCATTTTCCTTCTCAGAGACAGAGGTAAAATTACCTAACTACTGAGGGAATTGAATTCTGACTGCAGTCATTTGAGATATTTTATAGACAAGGAAGTTGTACTGAAAGGGACTCTTCTAATGAATTGTTTGGCGTTTTACTCTTGCCTGGTGATGCCGAGAGTATACCCTGTCATGCTTTAAAATCATGGTTGTGACCATAGTCAGTGATTATAATTAATGGTATCTGAACCTGAGTCTGTTCTGACTTTAAGAAGTCCCTTTATTGACAAGATCTTATTTAGTAAGTTATTGACTTTAACATTGTTACCTTTAAAAGTCAGTCTCATCAACTGATAAATGGATAAACGAAAGTGGCATATTCACACAATGGAATACTATTTGTCCATAGAAAGTAATAAAGTACTGATACACGATATAACATAGATGAACTTAGAAAACATTAAAGTATAAGAAATCAGTCCACATAGTAAATGATTCTGTTTATATGAAATGCTCCTAACAGGCAAATCTAGAGAGACAGAAAGTATATTAGTAGCTGCTGAGGGCTGGGAGGAGGGGTCACTCTGGGTGGGTTCGGGTGGGTGATAGCTCAGGGGTACAGGGCTTCTTGTTGATGAAAATGTTGTACAATGTGAAGGACATGGTGATGGCTGTACAATTCCTCAGTGTACTAAAATCTCTGTGTACTTTAAAGGGGTGACTTATGGCATGTGAATATCTCAAAGCTGCTACCAAAATAGTCAGATTCTAAAAAAGCTTTTGTTTCCAGTTTCTAGATGTTTAAATTCTAGCCAGGTGGAAATTGATTGTATTAAACCCCAAATCAGTTGTTGCTTTGTTCCTGAAAAATCTGTTTGAATCTCATTATGGAAGGATGAACAAACTACAGGGCTCTTCTTTCCCATTTGGAGTTCCTTTTGAGGGCTTTTATGAAAATACGTACTGTACTTTATAATCTCAACACTTTAGGACCTGTCTCCTTTGTTTCTCAAGGTTTCTGAAGTGCGTTGCAGGATAGTCATTCTGAATGCTTCTGAAAAGTCAATATTTTGATAGCCTCACTGATGGGCTGAATTTTATCATTCTTATCTTATGGACTGTTAATTAGTTCATTGATTTTGCCATAGCAGACGCCAAATAACGGAGTAATATTGACGGTTGTGGTTCTTGATATTGTTGACATTGGAACACAGAACTTTGCTTTTTCTTGGTTATTTGCCTGAGTGTATTGATGAGTTGCTCAGATACTTCTCTCCTGGGGCACTTCTTCCCTTTCGGTGTAAGATTCTGGAAAAATGAATTTAGCTATGGAGAGCAGAAGTAGGGATAAGAATTGAGTCCCTTGGAAATTCATTTTTACTGAAATTTTCACATTCTTTAGGAATTCTACCAGAATCATAAACACTAAAGGTAAAAATTCAGTCAATTTTTTTTTTTCCTTACACAGGCCTACAGGATATGCGTCGAGTTACTGTTAAGTAAGTTTTGTCTTAAGCCTCTCTTGTTCTGCCATTTTTAAGTTGTCCTATCGGCCAGAGAGCTAGGCTTTTAAACCAAAACACTAGTAAACCATGAAACGTATCTTAGACAATCTTAAGGCAGCAAGAGCAAATTTGGCAGAATTTCTGAAGCAGTTCTATAACTAGTATTTCCAATAAATTAATCTATTTAGATATGCTTTGGGTACTTTTCCTGGCAAAATGGTATATTATGCAACTAGAGGAGACTAACTCAAATCTTGGAATTAGCCTGTGACTTTGATCTTAAGTGAGTTTCTTCAACAAAGTTTCTGTTTAGTATCTGAAATAAATCCAGCTTTATTCAAGAAAGTTCTTAGCTGGACAATTTTCTGTGGTGTTACTGAGAGTTCAGAATCGTCTGTCATGGTCAGGGGGATTTCTTAATGGGCTCTTGAGGTCTTTTCCTTTCCTCTAGGACATTTCTTTGCCATTCCTAAATAATAGTGTTTATTTTAATAGACTGTGAGGTTTCAGAGAATTGAGATATAAAATGAAGTACAAATATTTCTGAAGACTTTTCAATCCACACATAATATTGCACACCTACTGTGCTCAGCACATAGCACATGATTTATTTATTCAGTCAAGAATGAAGAAGGGGAAACACAAGAGTTGATGCCTAAGAAGAAAGGGAAGATTTGGATTTAAATTGGTTCTTAGTTGGATCAGGGACCACTCTGAGATTCTTTGAAAGCTGTGGATCCTTATCTCAAGAGAAGCCTATAGGTACATCTACATGTAAACATTAACAGGCGGGTCCAGAAACCCATTCACAGACTATCAGAACTCTGTGTATCCCTGGTTCAGAACCCTTGGTCAGTAGAATGATAGAGAAAAAAAGAATCAATAACTACGCATTTACTAGAGCCTGGGGATTTAGGAGCTTATTTGTGCAGCCTACAGACTGAGCCATTGGGTAGAGTATCTTGTGTTATAGAAGGCAAAGACTACAGTGTGTCCATAAAGTCATGGTGCACTTTTGACTGGTCACAGGATAGCAATAAAAGACGATAGAAATGTGAAATCTGCACCAAATAAAAGAAAAACCCTCCCAGTTTCTGTAGGATGATGTGGCAGCATATGCGCATGCGCAGATGATGACGTAACACCGTGTATACAGTGGAGTAGCCCATGGCCATGCCAGTCAAGATGTGGACGGTACAGAGGAAAGTTCAGTGTGTTCTGTGGCTCGCTAAATTCGAATCCATGACCAAAGTACAACGTGAATATTGGTGCGTTTATAATGAAGCGCCACCACATAGGAATAACATTACTCGGTGGGATAAGCAGTTGAAGGAAACCGGCAGTTTGGTGGAGAAACCCTGTTCTGGTAGGCCATCAGTCAGTGACGAGTCTGCAGAGGCTATACGGGATAGCTACCTAAGGAGCCCTAAAAAATCTGTATGTGAGCCCACATCAAACTGCACTGAATAGGTATGAAACTGGGAGAGTTTTCCTTTTATTTGGTGCAGATTTCACATTTCTATCGTCTTTTGTTGCTTTCCTGTGACTAGTCAAAAGCACCATGACTTTGCGGACACACTGTATTTGAGATTTGGGGGGGTATATTGAGATTTTGCCATAAAAATAAGAACAGTGCATTTACATCTGATAAAGTATTTATTATACATGTTCTTTGCTTGGTAAAGCATAATAAGGTATACTACTTGACTGGATGCAGGATTTAGATAAATCCCAGTAGAACTGCAACTTCAAAGGTAGTATGCCCTTTGAATGCCCTGGTTTAAAATGCTCGGAACAATGATTTCACTTTGCTTGTTTTGTGAAGGAGGCTATACTTTTATTGTGTATTGTCAGTAATGGCTTTAGCATTTAGTGGGGAATTGATATTTTAATCTTTGATGAAAATGTGACTAATGGCTGAAGACTAAGAATTAGGCTGAAAAAACTGGACTATCACAGCTAAGCAGGTTCTTTTTCTATACATTTAATGCCTTTGCACTCATATGTTTCATATTTCAGTTGACAAAGTTCTTAAGCAATAATTTCTACATCTGAGGAGTCGCTTGGAGAATTTCTTGGATCCTCAAAAGCACTGATACTTTGTGAAGCAGGTTGGAAGGGGATTGTGAAATCAGTTTGTCTTCTAGGTGTATGAGATCATATTATCTTGTTTCTTCTCAACCAGATTAAAACCACACCTCAGGCTCCAGGAAAATGACTGCACCTGGTTCAGAGAGGTTCTGTATTCTGGTATTTAACAGTTACTTTTTCACTTTTTTTCTGTTTTCCATCAGAATGCTCATTGGTAAGGAGGTTTATGGAAACTCGTTAGAAATTAAGATTCTCAGTTTCTGCTCCTAAATTAGAGTCAATCTACATTTTAACAAGATCCCATAAGCAATTCATTTGTGTGTGCAAGTTTCAGACTTGTTGTGTAGTTCATCTATAGTCCAGGAACCTGGGCTCTGAAGTTCAAGGCTTTTTCAGTTATTTTCTACTCAGGTGATGGGGAACATCTGGTCACCATCTTTCATATATAAATTTTTGTGGAATTAAAGATGATTTAAGTGCCTCTTAGCCTTTTCTTTTTGAGCCTGATAACCGAAGTTTGCATAATCTTTTTTTCTCATAGAGAAGATTATTTTTAAGCCTTTCATCTTGTAATGCCTCTAGTCTCTGTTTTCTGGATGATTTAATTTTTTTTTTTTTCTAAAATGGGCAAAATACTCTAGCAAAATAACTCCCGGCTCCCATGTATTTTATGTTCTTCTAACTCTTAAGATCTAGGGACATTTGGCTCTTATTTTTTATGTCATTTGAAAGGTTATTTTTTAAGCAGTAAAAATAGCAACTAATTCTTCCTTGAAGAAATTTCAAACCCCGAAAGTACTGGCCTCTCCTCTTTTTTTCTGAAGAATGGAATAAATTGACCAGTGGCCTTTGAAATTTCTTTGCATTGATACTTCAGATTTATTTTAAAAGAAAGGATGAAAGGAAAGAAGGAAGTAATAAAATTAATAAAGGGAGGCAAGAAGGCAGGGAAAGGAATAGATAAATAATCCCAAACAAAAACTATTAAAAGTCAGTCAAACGGGAAACAAGAAGGTTAACATGAATCTTTTGGTTTGGGAACTCAGAGGAGAATTCCTTGAAGCATTAACATTTTTCTCTTGATATTTGAATATCAGAGCTTTATTAGCTTCTTGTTTATATAAAGAGTTCAATTTTGGTGAATGAAATAAGACAAAATATCTTCTTTGGTTATTTTATTTTTCAGGCATCAAGGATTTTTAAACATTTTATTTATTGATTGATTTTAGAGAGAGGGAAAGGGAGCGAGAGGAAAGCACCAATTTATTGTTCCACTTATTTATGCATTCACTGGTGGATTCTTGGATGTGCCACACCCGGGGTCAAACCTGCAGCCCTGGCCTATCAGGATTATGCTCTAAGCCAGTAATTTTCAACCTTTTTTGAGCCACGGCACATTTTTTACATTTACAAAATCCTGGGGCACACCACCTACCAAAATGACACAAAATGATACTCTAACACAGAACATATTATACATATAGTTAATAATACAGTTTCTAAATGTATTTATACTCACTTAGTGTGAAACCTGGGCCTGTTTCGATGAACACAAAAGGGATATCCTGGCAGGAATGGTAGAAAGACACACACGAAGCTCTTCCTCAACAGTTCTCAGTCTCTCTCTGTTTTTAGTTTTTATCGCAGTCAAGCTTGAGAAGCTCAGCTCACATAGACATGTGGTTGAAAACGAGAGCAATGTCAAAATAGCCTCGTTGGCCAGAATGGGGAACTCCTTGGCAACAGATAACCAAAAACTATCCAAAGGAAGATCAGCAAACTTTAGCTTTAAAGTTAGATAACATTGTGATGCATTGTATATCACCCTCTGCGGGGGCCTCTTTTAAAAAGCAAAAGGTCAAATATCTATATACACCATCAGGATAGACATAATAACCAGCTGAGGCTGAGGCTTCATCTAGTGGTGGCAACATTTACCTCCAGTCCTGACCAGGATTAGAAATCGGGACCATGGGGAGGAGTAGCAGCTTCAACTACTCGCCATGGCCACACAATGACAAGTGCTCGGCAGCCTGAGCGGGACCTTCCTGGGTGTGGATGAGAGGCGGCCTACTATTGGTTCATCGCTAGTGATCGGGATGAATCCTAGAAGGTGATTGGTCAGTGAGCGGTCCCTGTGCCTCCACTCTTCCTGTTGCTGATAGCTGGAGGGATTGTGAGGGGAATGTTTATGTTCGGATGGAGGCGGCTGGCAGCGAACCGGATAAATAGCCTCCGCGGGCCGTATCCGGCATGTGGGCCATAGTTTGGGGACCCATGTTTAATTTCCCCATGGCACACCTGACCATGTCTCACGGCACACTGGTTGAAAAACACTGCTCTAAGCAACTGAGTTACCAAGCCAGGGTTATCAGGGATATTTTTTAAGGTATTGGTCTTCACGTTTTGCATGTTTTTAGTCTGGGCATCTTTGAATTTAGTGCAAGTTGTAGCCCTAAATGAGATATACTTTAATTTTTTGCAATAAAGTGTCTAATTGAGAAAGAGACAGTAGTCTAGGTAGTATCTTTTAAAGTAATTGTTTAAATTATGTCTCTCTTTTTAAAGATTTTATTGATTTGAGAGAAGGAGAAAGTGGGGTTGGGGGAGGGAGGAGTGGAAAGCATCAACTCAGTAGTAGTTGCTTCTCATATGTGCTTTGACTGGGCAAGCCTGGTTATTTGTTTATTTGTTTGTTTTTTAATACTTTATTTGTTGATTTTAGAGGAGAGAGAGAGAAAGGGATGGGGGAGAAACGGGAAGTATCAACTCATAGTAGTTGCTTCTCATATGTGCCTTGACTGGACCAGCCCAGGATTTTGAGCTGGTGATCTCAGTGTTCGGGTTGACACTTTATCACTGAACCATCACAGGTCACTAAATTATGCCTCTTCTTCTTTCTTTTGTGTGTGACAGAGACAGAGAGAGGGATAGATAGACAGGAAGGGAGAGAGATAAGAAGCATCAATTCTTTGTTGCAGCACCGTAGTTCATTGATTGCTTTCTCACATGTGCCTTGTGGGGGAAGGGGCTACAGCAGACTGAGTAACCCCTTGCTCAAGCCAGCGACCTTGGGCTCAAGCTGGTGAGCCGTACTCAAACTGGATGAACCTGTGCTCAAGCTGGTGACCTCAGGATTTTGAACCTGGGTCCTCCACATCCTATTCTGACACTTTATCCCAGCGGTTCTCAACCTGTGGGTCGCGACCCTGGCGGGTGTCGAACGACCAAAACACAGGGGTCGCCTAAAGCCGTCGGAAAATACATATTTATTATACAATATATCTGATGGCTTTAGGCGACCCCTGTGTTTTGGTCGTTCGACCCCTGCTGGGGTCATGACCCACAGGTTGAGAACCGCTGCTCTATCCACTGTGCCACCGCATTGTCAGGCTATGTCTCTTTATTTATTTATTTATTTATTTATTTATTTTTTGTATTTTCCTGAAGTGAGAAGCAGGGAGGTAGAGAGACAGACTCCCGCATGTGCCCCACTGGGATCCACCTGATGTGCCCACTAGGTGGTGATGCTCTGCCCATCCAGGGTGTTGCTGTGTTGCAACCAGAGCCATTCTAGCGCCTGAGGCGGAGGCCATGGAGCCATCCTCAGCGCCCAGGCCAACTTTGCTCCAGTGGAGCCTTGGCTGCAGGAGGGAAAGAGAGAGACAGAGAGAAAGTAGAGGGGGAAGGGTGGAGAAGCAGATGGGTGCCTCTCCAGTGTGCCCTGGCTGGGAATTGAATTTGGGACTTCCACATGCCAGGCTGACGCTCTACCCTTCAGCTAGCCGGCCAGGGCTATGCCTCTCTTTTAAAAAATTTTATTTGTGAAGTTTTAAACCTTTATAAGAGCTGGAGAAATGGCTTATTCAGGATTTACTTTACTATCTTGTCAAAAAGAGACAATGGTGGTTAATTCATTAATTTCTTCCTGTCACATTTACATTAAGTTGTAGGTTCAACATTGCTTTGCTGGGTTGTAATTTAATAAACCCTAAAGGCTTCTCTATTTTACCACAGTCCATATTAGTACTTACAAAAGCTATGTGGCTAGTAGGCAAATAAGACTTGGACAAGTGCTTGCTATGCAGTTAAATTACAGTCTTCTCACTGTACATATGGCTTTCATTGTATAGTAATGTCTATTTGCTTGCTGCCCTGCCTTTAATATTTCATTTTATTGAGTTTGTTTGCATCACTGTTAATTCAGAATTTGTATGTCTGGGAAGGCTGATAAGTGAAGAGGTAGAGGTTTATTTGTGCAAACACTGCATGCTGATTGCTTAAGCCACTAAGGCATGCAATTTAGCCTTCCATGACTGGACATGTACATGGTTAACAGGAAAGCATTATTCTCGTTCCCTAAGCAGGCACATGGGGTCTGAGTTAGTGTGAAAGAATGCACAGATGCGGAACCTCAAGGTTGCTTCCTTGGAAAGCAGCCATCGCCCAATTTTTTTTTTAAAGATGGAGGAAGAAGTTTACTTTCTAGGCATGCTATACAATCAATAATAAATATTTCATGATAAGGCATTTATGACAAATGATGAACTATTTGGTTATTTATATGCATCTCCTTGGGTCTTTTTGACTATGTAGTTTTGTTGGTTTCTTCTTTGCTCTCTTATTCTGAGTGGAGGATAGAGGGTGAAGCCTGAAGGGAAGCAGGGTGGATGGAGAGGGGAAAACGAACAGGGAAATGTTCAGGGGATGAAAGATAATTTGTGAACACATAGTTATGGCCTCATGCCCCTCCAAAATATATTAACTTTTATTAGCATGAGGATGGGCTGTGTGGATTGAGTTGATTGAAGTTTGAGAAATAACTACTGGCATCTATTGGTACTGTAAAGAGGACGGCTGGCAATGACGAGACCTGGATTGGTCACTTAGGAATGCCACATTCTTTGCAGAGAAGAATTGATCAAGAAGTGACAGGAAAAAAAAAAAAGTGACAGAGCAATACAGGTCACTTGGACCATTGGAAAGGGCAAGGTAAAAATGGCTCAGAAACAGAAGATGCTGGACTTTCATTTCTTGAATGTTGAGTTAATCAGGACAGGTATATTAGTAATTATTGCTGTGTGACAAATCACTTCAAAACCTAGAGTCGTAAAAGAGTAGTAAACCGTCTGTGGGCCAGAATTTGGGTGGTTCTGTCTCAGGGTGTCCCATGAGGTTGTGGTTGTGTGAAGGGCTGCCATTTTACGCAGGCTTGGCCGGGCCTGGGAGAATTCACTTCAAAGGTGTCTCACTGATTTTGGAAGTTGGCTACCATAGAATGACACGAGATGATTATTTTTTTTTAATCTAAGATATTTTTCTTCTTCTAAGTCAGATAACACTAATTTATAGCATCTTGAAGCTCATATGTGGAGTGAAGTAGATGGGAGACAAAAGTTCTCTGTTCATTGGGGAGATATCATATAACTTAGGGTAAGGATTTTTCTGTAGCTAATGGAAGTATTTTAATTAGTACAAATGCATGAACTAATTGGCATGCATTACTAGCCTGTTAAATTTTTGAGCCTTAAGATTACTCTGTAGAGAGACAAATGTAGTTAGAGGTCTACCCATGGAGAGTCCAATTTAGTATGTGAGGCAGATTTGTAGTTCATAATGTGTTCATCATAGAAAAAATTTTTTGCAAGATATTCAGTTGCCTGCCATACAACAGCTTAAGTAAATTCTGCACAGCATCCACTGTGAATTAATAGTTATTCTCTTTATAGTTGGTTGGAGCTTTTGGTTTGTTTTTAGATTTCTAGTTCGGCATAGAGTCCTATGGGAGAAAGTTCATTACTACATCTGACAAATGGCCCATGTTGGAAATGAGTCTCATCTCACCAGTTATTTTTGGGATGCCTTCTGCATGTTAGTGGAGAGTTTTCATTCTGGGCTCGCTCACCTTGGTAAAGACCCTGGCCTCTCTCCCTTTAACCTTGGCAATGTCTTTATTGCCGACTTTGCACTTTTGAGGACCTCTGTGCAGTTTCCTCTGGACAACCTGAACACTGGCCATTTAATACCAATTAAAGGCAAGAGGGGTTAGTCTCCATGGATTGTGATTAATTATAGCCCATATTCCGGTCATCTGAGATGGAGCACTGTTTTCTCTAGTTTCATTGAACACGATTGAACTCTTTTGTTGATAAAATCTGAGGGAGAGGCAGATGCCGATTTGAGGATAGGAAGAGTTTCTTGACATCAGGGAAAGTTCTCTGGGAATCAGGAGATATGAGCACTGTTCTTACCTTATTGTGCCTTTGGACTAGGTTGACTACATAAGAGAACATAGTGATGTCAGACAGCCCTAGACCAAGTCAGTCAGTGATCAGGGTTCTAGTTCCAGTCTAAACATTAGCTGGTTGTATAGTTTGGAATAAATCATTTAGTCCCTTTTCATCAGTTTTCTGTTCTATAAAATAAAGGGTTTAAACTAAGCTATTCTTGTTGCCCCTCTGCTTCTAAAATTCTGTTGAAAATTGGCTATTTTCCTTATAGGTCGTATGCAACACTATGGGATTAATGAAGTTTAATTCTTCAACCTGAGGTTTTGAGAATCAGTCTTTGTAAGGAAGTTCTTTGAGCATTTAGCAGAGATGGGAGAAGTCTGGTTCCTCACGACAATTCTAATAATTGTAAGATTTCTCCATGAACAGTTTAGGAGAGTTTGATTTTGCGTCAGAATATGGAAAGAAGAGTAGAAACGGGTTTGGTGTTTCTGAAGCACTTTGGTTCAGTGGGATTTTAAAGGAAATCCCTAGCTGGAAAAGATTATGTTTAACTTTGGGATATGTGAATTCAATCTAATTTATGAAACATGACTTATCTCTACTTTATAGTTATTACTTTCTTTCCCCACTAAATATCAGGGCACATGATTGGATGAAAGTGTTCTAGGTTTGAGAAGTAGGTGAAGAGGTGTTCTTTGCATAGGAAAGAATAGAATTTCCTAGATCTAATTGGTTATGTTAAAATGTAGGAAGTGTGCAAACCTGTAGAGAATTTTTGAGTTGCTTTGCGCCAAATTGGTGAAAGTTGCTGGGAAGTCTCAATGGATTGAAAAAATGCTCCAGAGAATAGCAGTTTTACAGCTTATTTTATACATTAGAACAAAAGGAGCAGGTGTAGGGAGGGTTGTATGAAATTCATTGGTGGTAGGTTAAGGAGGTGAGAGAAAGCAAAGCAGGGAAAACTCTGGGCTTGTATAAAAAGGTAAAAGAGAGAAACTTCTTTTGCATTGATTGGTGTGTATACAGGATATTAATAACTAGCATTTAGAGGACATAGAGATTGGATGTGGGGAACAAGATAACAATGAAGGATTCTGGGGTCTCACACTCTGCTTCTGGTGGTCATACCTGAGGGGTCTGGAAAAGGAGATTATCTGACATTTAAAAGGTATTTTATCCTAGGTGCAAAAAGGTTCATCTAAGGCAGTGGCTCTCAAAGTGTACGCCAGGGCGTACTGGTACGCCCTAGAATATTTCCAGGTGCGCCCTATGGTGTTCCAGAGAAATATGTACCTGTTGGGGACCAAAAACCCAACAGGGTATTTGGAGTTTAGATTTTTGAGGACAGAGGTGTGGGGAATTGGCTGTAAGCTGACAGTCTGCCCAACCCCCCACCTCACTTGCCTGATTAGGTTGCAAAAGGCTGTTAAGCTGTGGTGCTGGATTGTTTACACTACCCTTCCTGTTCCCAGGAAAGACTGGAGGCAAGTTTCTTCTATCTTTTGTTTGGTGTAAAGTTAAGATGATATGTATGGTGGGAGTTTTCTGCACTCAACACAATTAAGAGTAAAAAGAGAGGAATTCTTCAATGTATTGACGAGGAAATGAAACTTTGCCTTTCAAATATACGCCCAAACATTGAAGAAATTGCTAGGACACATCAGGCTCATGTTTCTCATAAACACAAGAATGAAAAAACACATTTGCGCCAGGACTTGCGAATTTACTAAATCTTACTAAGAATGTATATATATACAAAAAGATAACTTTTTTGTCCTTTTTTATTTTTTAACTTCTTTTTTATAAATTCTAAAAAGCATAACTCAAAAAATATAAAAATGTTTTTTAATCGGTTAACGTAATACACCATATCAACAAAACAAAGAACAAAAACCACATGATCTTATCAATAGATGCAGAAAAGGCTTTTGATAAAATACAACACAGTTTTATGTTTAAGACTCTCAACAAAATGGGTATAGAAGGAAAATATCTCAACATGATAAAGGCCATATATGATAAACCATCAGCTAACATCATATTAAATGGCACTAAACTGAAGGCTTTTCCCCTTAAATCAGGAACAAGGCAGGGTTGTCCACTCTCTCCACTCTTATTTAATGTGGTACTAGAGGTTCTAGCCAGAGCAATCAGACAAGACAAAGAAATAAAAGGCATCCATATAGGAAAAGAAGAAGTAAAGGTATCACTTTTTGCAGATGATATGATCCTATACATCGAAAACCCCAAATAATCCACAAAAAGACTACTAGAAACAATAAGCCAATACAGTAAGGTCGCAGGATACAAAATTAACATACAGAAGTCAATAGCCTTTCTATATGCCAACAATGAAACAATTGAGAACGAACTCAAAAGAATAATCCCCTTCACGATTGCAACAAAAAAAATAAAATACTTAGGAATAAACATAACAAAGAATGGAAAGGACTTATATAATGAAAACTATAAACCATTGTTAAGGGAAATCGAAAAAGATATAATGAGATGGAAGAATATACCTTGTTCTTGGTTAGGAAGAATAAATATAATCAAGATGGCTATACTACCCAAAGCAATATACAAATTTAATGCAATTCCCATCAAACTTCCAATGACATTTTTTAAAGAAATAGAGCAAAAAATCATCAGATTTATATGGAACTATAAAAAACCCCGAATAGCCAAAGCAATCCTAAAGAAAAAGAATGAAGCTGGGGGCATTACAATACCTGACTTCAAACTCTATTATAGGGCCACGACAATCAAAACAGCATGGTATTGGCAGAAAAATAGACACTCAGACCAATGGAACAGAATAGAAAGTCCAGAAATAAAACCACATATATATAGTCAAATAATTTTTGATAAAGGGGCCAACAACACACAATGAAGAAAAGAAAGCCTCTTCAACAAATGGTGCTGGGAAAACTGGAAAGCCACATGCAAAAGAATGAAACTGGACTACAGTTTGTCCCCCTGTACTAAAATTAACTTAAAATGGATCAAAGATCTAAACATAAGACCTGAAACAATTAAGTACATAGAAGAAGACATAGGTACTCAACTCATGGACCTGGGTTTTAAAGAGCATTTTATGAATTTGACTCCAATGGCAAGAGAAGTGAAGGCAAAAATTAATGAATGGGACTACATCAGACTAAGAAGTTTTTGTTCAGCAAGAGAAACTGATAACAAAATAAACAGAAAGCCAACTAAATGGGAAATAATATTTTTAAACAACAGCTCAGATAAGGGCCTAATATCCAAAATATACAAAGAACTCATAAAACTCAACAACAAACAAACAAACAATCCAATAAAAAAATGGGAAGAGGATATGAACAGACACTTCTCCCAGGAAGAAATACAAATGGCCAACAGATATATGAAAAGATGCTCATCTTCTTTAGCTATTAGAGAAATGCAAATCAAAACGGCAATGAGATACCACCTCACACCTGTTCGATTAGCTATTATTAGCAAGACAGGTAATAGCAAATGTTGGAGAGGCTGTGGAGAAAAAGGAACCCTCATCCACTGTTGGTGGGAATGTAAAGTAGTACAACCATTATGGAAGAAAGTATGGTGGTTCCTCAAAAAACTGAAAATAGAACTACCTTATGACCCATCAATCCCTTTACTGGGTATATACCCCAAAAACTCAGAAACATTGATACGTAAAGACACATGCAGCCCCATGTTTATTGCAGCATTGTTCACAGTGGCCAGGACATGGAAACAACCAAAAAGCCCGTCAATAGATGACTGGATAAAGAAGATGTGGCACATATACACTATGGAATACTACTCAGCCATAAGAAATGATGACATTGGATCATTTACAGCAAAATGGTGGGATCTTGATAACATGATACGAAGCGAAATAAGTAAATCAGAAAAAACCAGGAACTTCATTATTCCATACGTAGGTGGGACATAAAAGTGAAACTAAGAGACATTGATAAGAGTGTGGTGGTTACTGGGGGAGGGGGGAAAGGGAGAGGGAAAGGGGGAGGGGGAGGGGCACAAAGAAAACTAGATAGAAGGTGACAGAGGACAATCTGACTTTGGGTGATGGGTATGCAACATAATTGAACGACAAGACAACCTGGACTTGTTATCTTTGAATATATGTATCCTGATTTATTGATGTTGCCCCATTAAAAAAATAAAATTATTTATAAAAAGAAAAAAAAATGTTTTTTAATGTCAGAATAAATTTAATTTTGTCATATTTATTTTGTTTAATTACCATAAAAGCACACTTGGACTTTATATTTTTTCTTTAATATTTGACTTAATTATTATAACATATTTCCCAGAAATTTGTATATAGTGTGCCTACAATTATTTGTAGGATTTTAAATGCACCGACTTCAAAAAGTTTGAGAACCACTGACCTAAGGTAAAGATTGACTTTTGTCAAGGAAACTGCAGGCCTAGGACATGAATACTCGCCAGGACCTGCTTTTTGTTAGGAATTTTTAGGTTCAGACCATAGTGTATGATTACTTTTGGTCTCTGAGTGTGTAAGGCTGGCATGCAGGCCTCTGTGAGCTTGTCAGGTTTAGTATATGGCCCCTTTATCATCCAGTTATGTGGACAGTGGGAAAGGATATCTATATCTATATATCTATATCTATATCTATATCTATCTAATTCTTTTTTCTTTGAGAGAGAGGGAGGGAGGAAGAAAGGGAGAGCGAAGGGGAGGAGATGAGAAGCATCAGCTCATAGTTGCGTCACCATGATTCATTGATTGCCTTTCCTATGTGCCTTGACCTGGGGGCGGGGGGTGGGATTCAAGCGGAGCCAGTGACCCCTTCCTCAAGCCAGCTACTTTGGGATCATGTTGGTGATCCCTCACTCAAGCTGGATGAGCCTGCGCTTAAGCTGACAACCTTGGGATTTCGACCCTGGGACCTCAGTGTTGATGCTCTGCCCACTGCGCCACCAGCAGTCAGACGAAGCTGCGTTTGAGCCACATGATTCTGTCCTGCCCCTCTCCCCTATCCTTCCTATGAAAAAGGGGCCATGGAAGAGGCTACAAGGCTAAATGCTGAGCCACCTGCCCTTTTCCCACCTCCTTTAGTAAAGCTCCCAGTGAACTGGTTCTTCCTTTTTGGTTTTTACTGACCTGTTTTAAAGGCAAGGCCTCACACACACAAAAATGTACAAACAGTGCCAATCAGAAAAACTGTAAATGTGCATACAGTTGGTATGCTAGTGTACAAGAGGATTGTAGTTGATCTCATTTTTTTTATAATTTTGCCTTTAAGTTATTTTACCTATTTTATCTTTTTTGAAAGATGCATATTCTAACCTAGAGGTCAGCTTTTTGTATTTATTGATTGATTTGATTCTTCCCAGCTCCAAGCTTCCATGGCGGCTGCCATAGTGTTTTTCCCTCCTTTTTCTCTTCTGACTTGGGGACCTTTTGGAGGTGGGCTGTGACACTGCTCTGTTCAAAAAAAAAAGAAAGGTCTGGTCCTAGCCAGGTGGTTCAATGGATAGAACGTTGTCCCAAGGCACTGAGATTGAGGGTTTGATCCCCAATCAAAGCATGTATGAGAAGCAATCAATGAGTGCACAACTAAATGTAACAACAAATTGATGCTTCTCTCTCTCTCCTCCCCTTTCCCATCCCGCTCTACTTTCCTTCTTCTCTCTTGCCTCTCTCTGAAATCAGTGGAAATTAAAAAAAATAAAAAGGTCTTTGCTTCTAGGCACCTTTTTTCCTGGAGTGATGTTCAGGGTAGAAACATCTCCGTATGTTCATTAAACTCATGGTTCTTGAAATGAATGGAGAGAATTAGTAATAGGTTTGGCACTAAAAGGGAGAGAGGCTGCGAAGGGGAATCTGACACTACATTCTAAAGAGTTGGGTCAGGGGGGACTGGCCACTTTGAGGCTGGGGTACTGTTTTTTTCCCAAGTGCTATAAGGGAGATTTAACCATCCTGCTTGGCATATGGGTGAGGGTCTCTGTCATCCGGTCCAGGTAATACTTTTTTTTTTACAAATATGGGGTTGCCTGCGATTTATATGACTACCATTTAAAGATATATTGTTACGTCTTTAGCCCTTAGACTTTCTTGATCAGATGATACCTTGACAGTTCCAGAAAATTGAGTATTGATCTTGTGTCAGTTGTCAATATTTGAGTTTAAAAGACAACATTAGACCAGTGGATTTTTTTAGGCAAAGCGTTTGAAAAAGAGGTCAGTAACTGGAATGAAAATGAGATAAAGAAAAGTCTTAGTTTTAATGGCTTTACATTGATTGAATATTCTGAATTAAAGTTGAATCACTAGAGACATAGCTAGGGAGAGGGGATGTGAGAACATGCTTCACAGTTGAAGTTCTGTTGGAACCCCTTTAATGCCATTTGGTGAAACCTGGTTTCCTTCTATTTGAATGTGGATTTAATAAGGTTGGTTGACTGCTACATCATCTTCGAATGGGCCTGTGATCCCATGTGCTAATCTTTTCTTTCTTTGCGCCCCTCCCCCAGACCCGCTCTGCTCTGTGCTCCCCTCCCTTCCCCAGCTCGTCCTTCCCCACTGTGTCGAGACCCTGTAGCTGTCCTGTTCATTGGGTTAACCGGTGGAAATCAGGAGTGAGCTGGCAGTGTTGATTCTGTCCCTATCCACAGCTAGGCTGTCCTGCCTTCAGACCATGAGGTGGTCACCACTCTTCACTCTTGCTATTGAGTTAGAACTATAGTTTTACATTGGCAGATTTGAGATGTTGTTATTGCAGTTTTATGTATATATAAATATATGTAAATATTTATAAACACAGATATATTGTTTCTTCAATGAGTCAAGTCCTTGGAAGGCTGAGTGCTACTTCTTTCTACTGCCTGAGAATACTACTGCCTATATATATTTTTTTTATTTCAAATGAACATTTATTGATCTCATATTTTAAACAAGCACTGAGATGAACTCATTGTTTTCCACAGAGGTGCTGAGTTCCTCTGGTGCTCCAGTCCTGGGCTTGTCCAGATAATCATGGGTGACATTTGCTGTGGACTCCTCAGTGGCTTTTTCCACAAGACTGGGGATGTTTGATTCCACATCAGTAGACAATTCCAAAGCTGTACATTCTCCAAAGAAACATCAGTGGTTGACTCTACACCACCAGTCAGTGGTTGGCTCTGGGTCAGCGGCTGGCTTTCGTTCATCTTGTGACTCTGAGGCATTGAAAATGTCTGCATCAGCGATCGGCGAATGGGCGTATTGAGGAGCAAGTCCCAGCCGGGGCAGTCCGGTTAGAGAGGACGAGGGCCTTCCTGATCATGGCGCAGGTGTGGGGGGCGGGGAGTGGTGGGGAGCTTCAGGGCGAATGGGCGTATTGAGGAGCAAGTCCCAGCCGGGGCAGTCCGGGTAGAGAGGACGAGGGCCTTCCTGATCGTGGCGCAGGTGTGGGGGGCGGGGAGTGGTGGGGAGCTTCAGGGCGAATGGGCGTATTGAGGAGCAAGTCCCAGCCAGGGCAGTCCGGGTAGAGAGGACGAGGGCCGAGGGCCTTCCTGATCGTGGCGCAGGTGTGGGGGGCGGGGAGTGGTGCGGAGCTTCAGGGAGGTCTGGAGGCTGGAGAAGAAGAGGAGGCAGGGGGCAGTGCTTGTTATAGGACCAAGAGCTTTGAGATCTTACCAGTTTGCAAGTTAATGCTGAAAGATTCATCTATGTCTGGAGTACTGATTGGATGTTGCAGGCCAGACGATTTGAGCCCTGCTCACCATTCACTTCTGACCAGTTTCTTGACCAGCAGCAGTAATTAGCTCTCCATACTCTGGAGGAATGGGCAGAGGTCCTGGGGCAGGACCCATGTAACCCTAAATAACACTGCTCACAAAAACTAGGGCATATTTATCGCTTCATATTTATTTTGAAGTATCCCCTAATTTCTGTGAGCAGTATACTGCTGCCTGAAGTCTGCAGGTTCTGAGGAACAAGTTGTATAAGCGGGTGTGTGTTTACAACAGGACTTGGCACATGGCAAGAACTCAATGACTGTTTGATTATAATCTAGTCTAATCCATTCATATTTAGGCAAAATAAATGGTAGCTAGGAATGTCAAGTTTAATTCAGATAAGAAGGCTTAATAGAAGGTCTTTTGGACACTTTTTTTGTATTCCATTCTCTATCGGTCATCTAAAGTCATATGTGTACCTAGGACTTTGTTTCCTTATCTGTCTGTTGGAGATGATCTTGGCTTTTCTTTGACTTTTGTATTTTAAGGTTTTACTATTTGTGAAATCTTAAGCTGAATTTAGGAAGACTTTTTGAAAACATCACTATTCAGCTTTCTCATTTTAATGAACAACTGGGTTGTATACTTTCTGGGCTACTGCCAATGCTTTGTTACAATTAAGATTTATTTATTTATTTTTATTTTAGTGAGAGGATGAGGAGGCAGAGACAGACTCTCACATGCACCCAGACTGGGATCCACCCAGCAAGCCCACTAGGGGGAGATTCTCTACCCATCTGGGGCCCTTTTTCTTTATTACAATTGGAGCCATTTTTTAGCACCTGAGACAGAGGCCATGGAGCCTTCCTCAGCACCCAGGGCCAACTTGCTCCAATCGAGCCATGGCTGTAGGAGGAGAGGAGAGGAGAGGAGAGGAGAGAGAGAGAGAGAGAGAGAGAAGTGAGAGGGGGAGGGGTAAAGAATCAGGTAGGCACTTCTGTGTGCCCTAACCAGTAATCAAACCCAGGATATCCACATGCTGGGCTGATGCTTTACCACTGAGCCAACCGGCCAGGGCCAAGGGTTTTTTGGTTTTGTTTTTATATTGAGAGGCAAGGAGGCAGAGACAGATTCCCACATGCACCGCAACCAGGATCCACCCACAAGTCCCCTACAGGGTGATGCTCTGCTCTTGGGGCTGCTGCTCCATTGCTTGGCAACTGAGCTATTTTAGTGCCTGATGTGAGGCCATGGAGCTATCCTCAGCGCCTGGGACCAACTTGCTTGAACCTTTAGAGCCATGGCTGTGGGGTTGGGGGTGGAGAAGCAGATGGTCACTTCTCCTGTGTGCCCTGACTGGGAATCAAACCTGGGACTTTTACACACCAGGCTGACGCTCTACTGCTGAGCCAACTGGCCAGGGCTTAAGGTGTTTTTTTTTGTTTTTGTTTTTTTTAATTTAATTTTTAATTTATTGTATTGACGTGGTTTCAAGTGTCCCACTCAGTGTAACACCCACAACCCCCAGCAGTGTGCTCCCCTTGGCCCGTGCAAAGTCTGTTTCCATTCCCATTTCCTAAGGGTTTTTTTTTTTTTTTTTAAATTAATTACTTAAAATATAATCTACAAACTATAAAATTTACTCCTTTGAAATCTATAATTCAGTGGTTTTTAGTATATTTACAGTTGTGCAGCCATCATCAGTATTTAATTTTAGAGCATTTTTATTACTCCCTTACCTGTTAGCGTTCACTCTCTACTTTCCCCTTCTCCTAGCTCCTAGTAACCACTTTACTTCCTTTATAGATTTATACAAGTGAAGTCATAGAACATGTAGCCTTTTGTGACTTGGCTTCCATTTAGCATGGCATTTTCAAGGTTCAGTCACATTGTAGCATGTATCAGTACTTCATCTCCTTTTAATGCCTGAATAGTACTCCGTTGTGTAGATAATAGACACAAAGTTTTACCTAGAAGCTAAGTTGTGTCCATCTATCAGTTGATGGACATTTGAGATTTTTTTTGGTGGCTATTATGAATAATGCTGCTGTGAGCATTCATACACAGTTGGTTTTTTTGTGTGTGGGCGCATATATATATATATTTGGGGGGAAGCGGTTCTTGCTTTGTTTATAGCAGAGGTTTCAAGTCCTTGGATCCTTTGAACTCTGTATGTCTCTCTGGCACTGTTGAGCGGAGAGTTCCTCTGAAGTCGGAAAGATCTACCCTGGGGAATTCTACAAGGGAGTCCAATGGACTGGGGGGAGTGGAGGAAGGAGCTCCGAGCCAGCGATGTTTGAGGAATGCAGAGTTCAGCATGCAGGGTGGTATTGAGCACTGTGTTCTTGGGTGATCACCTGTCAGATGCCTTATCTCTCGGGGAAGAGTGCTGTTACCACTGAAAACAGTGACCTCCTCCAGATACTCGTTAAGATTAATGAGGACACTTTGGCTGTGCTAATCTCTTTCTTTGACTGCTCTTTGTCTGAGAGGCAGCCCTGCTATAGGGCTGAAAGTAGTAAGATCTAGAAAGCTGAAGAAATGCAAGTTGTCATTGCTTTCTTGGGAATGGGGTGGGGGTTATCTTGTGCATGATTAGGACCCCAGTTAATTTCCACCATCCTAGGTGAAAAGAACCAAGTGTTAGAAACTTGGGGCCTTGTTATCAACCACTTCAACGAAAGTCTGAGGGGCAGAGGGCTGATAAGAGACCTGCAGAAGGAGGCAGGGTGGCAAGTTGTGTACAGCTGAGTTGTAATCCTACTTTCGCTAGTCTCTCTAGCACAGTGGTTCTCAACCTGTGGGTCGCGACCCCGGCGGGGGTCGAACGACCGAAACACAGGGGTCGCCTATTTCTGATGGCTTTAGGCGACCCCTGTGTTTCGGTCGTTCGACCCCCGCCGGGGTCGCGACCCACAGATTGAGAACCGCTGTTTTAGAGAGAGGAAGGGAAACACTGATCTTGTTGTTCCATTTATTTGTGCATTCATTGGTTGATTCTTGTACATGCTCTGACAGGGATGGATCCCACAACCTTGGCGTAATGGGAAGGAATTTTTAAAACCTGCAGTACCTGTTTAGTCAGGGGCACTGACCTCTTTTTTCTTAGATTGTTAAATTAAAAGTAATAAAATAAAAAATGACAGCAGCCAACACAATAGTCATCTGATGTGAATGCCCTCCTTGAACCATAAATGCATATATAGGTCATATAATAGAGTTACATCTTATTGGTCACATTGCATAATACGATTGCATCTGATTTGTTAATTCTTAGTACCAGAAATACTTAAATACAAAAATGGGCACCTGAATTTTAATTTTTTAATTTTTATTTTTTTTAGTATGATATACTTTATTTTTTTCCTTTCTACCCTCTTTTTTATTTTATTTATTTAAAAAAAATTTTTTTTATTATTTTAATTTATTGTGTTTATATAGATTCTAGTGTTGCCCCAAAGGCACCTGAGTTTTTAAAAAGCCACTTTGAGACAAAAGGGTAGGTAATTACTACTACTATTATTTTTTAAATCAAAATTATACCTATTTTTTTTATTGGATCAGCAAAAGATATTTTTGGTGTTCTGAATTTTGTTTATGTGTGCCAAAGATTGAAAATGGCTGGACTAAGAAATGGGAACTTCCGTAGAAGCTCATTCTTGCATTTGTTTGTTTGATACGTAGATCTACTTGTGGCTGGAAAACCCTTTGCCTCTCGTTTTTGATTGCCAAAATGATTGCTACCTGCAGTAGTGACCCACAATAGTGCCTTTGTTCAGACATTTGTTTCTCAGCTCTCCTTCACGTTTCAAGCTTAAAGATACAAGATAAATTTAGCCTTGTATTTACCCTATAAACAATCTCGTCAGCTCTCCAGCGCTCCACCAAGTCACAGGGATTGATTTGCTTTTGGGTGAAAGTTTATAACATTGCAAGCATCCTTTTCAAGTAGGGTCATTTAAAAAGAATGTGTTTGAATTGAGCTTGCTCTGAGTTGTATTTAACACTTTAATATCCTTTTCCATGTACAGAAATATCTAAACTAACAGGATTTATACATCACTTTTAGAATACCAGTGGTTTTCTTAGTTCTGGAACGACTGTATATCCATATCCTAATGTGGATTTACCAATCTGTCAGGTTAGACACATTTGGATGTCAATAACTAGATATTTGTAATATCTGTTTCGTTGCATGTTTAATCTATTGTTTTTCTTTCTGGCATTGGATTAGCAGTCAGAAGACCTAATGTTTATTGTGTTCCACCACCCCAAAACCCTTCTGTGCTGTCTTATTTATTAAGCGTTGTCATTGTGAGTTGCTGAGGATGCAGAAATGACCACAGTGTGTTCCTGTCTGGAGGAGCTCCCAGTTCCCTCATGTGTGAAGTCAGGGATAGTAACACAGGGCCTGTCTGTTGCTTTGTTAGTGGATTTACTAAAAGCATCGAGGTGACACACTATAGACTGCTCATTGTGACACAACTATCATGTATTATCATCTTTAATGGGATAGATGGAAATACGGGCTATTTATGAGGTTCTTGGTGGAATGAGCTTTCTAGAGAGATTTTCAAGAAGGAGAAGAGGTGTGCCTGGGAGCAGGTGGGCTAAGAGAACCTATTTCAGGGGCTGAGAGCAGCGGTGGGATTCTGCTGGTTCACATTGGTTCGGTGGAACCGATACCTAATTTTTTGTTGAGTTTGGCAAACCAGCTGTTAAAATGGCAATTGTAATCAGGGTTCTCTCTAAGGTGGGCTCCTGGGCAGCCACTCAGTGTGGAAATCACAAATTTAAATGCCTTACTCTTCTTTAACGTTCATCTGTGCAACAGGGTAGAAACGTTCATTCCATCCATAGGTGAAAAAAATTTGACGGAACTATGGTTGTAGTATTTATTTACTCATTTCATAAAACTCCTTATACCTTTGATGAAATACTACATTTTAATTCCCTCGCGTTTGTTACTTTGGTAAACAAACGTATAACATAAAGAGAAAAAGTGCCAAACAACCAGGGGGTGACAACTTACTTGTACTGTTTTTTGTCAGGTATTATTTAATATTTTTCACTAATATTTTAAAACTCTTTCAACATAATGTAGTTTTGTGTACCTCTTTATTGTTCTTATTTAAGTATTAAATGCATGAGATAATAAACTACATTTCGGTATGTCGTTTTTTTGTACTTAAAATAGTCATTAGGGCAGAGAACAGGCTGTTAAATTTTGAATCCCACCCCTGGTGGAGGGGGATGCCTAAGGAAGGACTGAGGGGCTCAGCTCTGAGACAAGCCTCGGCAGAGGGGTGGAGGTAAAGCCAGCTGTCCGTCCTGCTATTTGTCCTGTCTGTAGCTGTATGTTTCCTTATGCTCTTGTGTAGGAGAAATGGGAACTTGGAGGTCAGCCGAGTGTCGTCGAGCCCTGCCAACAGGAAAGGGAGATTGGTTTAGGGACTGATGATGATGTTTTAAAGGTCGATGAAGTGTGTCTGCATGCTAGGCACAAGTGATTTTAAGTCAGAAGCCACTGTCCTGCTCTGGGACAGGTGCTGGGGTGTGGGAGCGGGGGGCACAGTTACAGCACCGTGTTGCTTTATTGGGCAAGCAGCCCACGGTCCTTGCACGTTGGTGGTGAACTCTGCTATGACTGTCAGTCTGTCTGTAGTAACTTAAAACTGTGATGGTTATGGTGTGGCAGATATATTTCCAGATTGTATTATTTTTTGCTGGTTTCAGAGTTAGATATCTGAGCTACCTTGAGACATAGATCAATGCTTAACTAAGTGAAGTGTCGTATGGTTAATATTCAGTTTGTTTAGCTCATAATTATCCTTTAATTTTGCTTTTAAACCTGTATCTAGTATTTTTAAGGGTTGTTAGTATCATTTTTCAGTTTTCTGATTAAACCCCCAAATATTTTAACAACTTGCTGAAAATGCAGCAGTCCTAAGAGGGAATGTTTTGCATCTGGTTTGAAAAAGAATTCTCTGTTGCCAGGAGCAGAGGGGAGCCGTAGCCCAGCTTCGGTATGGTACAGAGAGTGCCAGGCAAGCTTCTGGAAAGGGGAGTCTTCAGTATTTGGGAGGGTGGTGATATTATTTTGCGTCTGACTTGACAATTTTGGTTGACTCTCTTAAATAAGTAATATGCCCCAAAGATGTGGGACATGGCCTGACCTGTGGTGGCGCGGTGGATGGAGCATTGACTTGGAATGCTGAGGTTGCCGGTTCAAAACCCTGGGCTTGCCTGGTCAAGGCACATACAACAAGCAATCAGTGAACAACTAAAGTGAAGCAACTATGACTTGATACTTCTTGTTCTCTCCCCTCCTCTCTCTGTAAAATCATTAAATAAAATTTGAAAAAAGGTGTGAGACATGATACAGAACTGATATCAAGGCATTTGTGTGAAGGACTGTGCCTTACTTCATCTAGTTTTTTCTTTTTGATGTTGTAAACCTAGAAAAAAATAAGGAAACCTGTGAAAATGGAGAAGTGGGTGAGAATTCAGTAGCTTCAGGAAAATGTCTATAAATACATAAAGTAGAAATAGATGTAGTCATATCAGAATCGGGCCTAGATGTGGACAGAAAAGGTCAATAAAAAATGTTTCTGCATAGATCTAGTTAATTGACAGCAGTCAGTCCTTATTTGCACCAGTATAGCACTCACTGCCTTTTAATTATTTTGGCTGTTTCCTTCTGGGCTTTGAGCTGCCAAGATCAAGGTCAGTTCATCTTTGTATCCCTAGCATCTAGCACGGTACCTGGCACCTAGAAGCTATTCGTAAGTATGAGTTGAATGAATGAACCGTTTGTATGTGCAAAATCAGATCCCTGAGTTTGAGCCAAAGGAGCCCATTGTCCACGTTGGTGAGCAAACTGCTGGGAAAGCTTTTTGCTTGTGCAGTGATCTAGCAGCTGAAGTCTGTGAAAAGTGAAAACACCTTCAAGTGAGTTCTCTCTTTCTGATCTTTATTAAGGCAGCAATGTTGTATCCACACTCTTCTAGTTGTATGTAGTAGCTTCTCAGAAGTTTATGAGGCACTTACTTGTAACCGTAAACGATTCCACACTCCTAGCAGGGAGAAGTCAGGGTGACGCGGGGGGACTGCTCATTCTCCCCTCCACACCTGGGCTCTCAACCTCTGCACCTTTGCTCAGTTTCCCCTTCACCTGGAATGCCAGTCCTCGGTGGTCATCCTGTTGGCTGCCTTCAATAGATTACTCTTGGGGTTATATATCCATCCTTCTAGGCTGAGCTCATATCTAATTTGTGTGAAAGGACTATCTTTTGAATCAGTGGGAAGAAGCTTTTTTTTTCCTGCCCCATATACCTAATACAGGTGATTTGTAGATGAATATATAGTTTGTTTTACACGGTATCTATCGTACTGTGGCCTCTGTACAGTCTCTGTGAGAGCATGAAAAAGTAGCAACAGTGAGATAACATTGGCATCTGTCACTAACTGTGCAGTTTATGGTAGATTTCTTAAACTGAGCCTTAGTTTTCTCATAAGCAAAATGGGACACGGTGTGACTAAGTGGGAGAAGTGTATGATGCCGAGGAATGGCTCTACGAACTAGGTGCCTTCTCCTCCTTCCCCTCCTTTTGTTTCAAATGGTATAAAAGGAACCTTGTTTTGAAATCAAGAGTTGCTAACCTCACCAAGTCTGGTCAAAGGGGCTTGATTGCTACATATTTGTCATCACAGTTTGGTGTAACACCTGACTCGTTTTCCTGAATGGCTTTAAGCACATGGGATTGATGTTACCTGCGATTATAGTTCAAGAAAGACTGATAGCCTGAGAAGCAGGGGTGACCACAAGAGCACGGGGCTGACACTTTTGCCCGTGGTGTAGTTCTTAAACCTTAGCTCCGTGTCCAGGGCTTCTCCGAGGAGAGGAGTTTCATGACCTGTGAGTTCACACACAGCCTTTGCCTGGTGGCCTCTCCCAAAGGGGAAGCCAGGCCTCCAGGGGTGCTTACTGCTGGGGAGGCCAAGGGAGGAGCTTCTTGTTGGAATATCTTTATTCACAGCAGAGATCTTATTTGAAGTTCTTCTCTTGAGCAAAAAGAGCAGAGTGGAAACTGGTTAAGTCTTCTGATTTTGGGGTTCCCACTCTGTGTGCACGCATAAGAGTCATAACCTTTATTCTGAAGTGACAGTTGTTTTATTTTTTAAAAATGCATCTCACAGTGTTGGGAAAGCGAGAACTATTTCTGTGAACTTCCCTATGGCTGTATTCAACACACTTGCTGTGGCAGTTTTTAAAAAGAAATTAAAATTCAGTAATGTTTTAAATGGGCCATTTCAAGAAACCCTATAACTCCTGATTAATTAACATAACAAATACCAAAACAGATCTCTATATAGCAGTTTTCACTATTTTGTTCTACTCTTTGAAGCACTTAATATTATACTTAAAATTTGAAGGTAAATGTATTTAGGAAATGACATACTTAGGGGAAACATACATGGATGGCTCCCAGAGAGCTGACTGGCCCGTGAGATTGTGCTCCTTTTTGTATGGAGGTTTTTGTGCCTGCCTGTTGCATTCACTTCTGCTGTAGACGGGTCTTAAGCAGGAGAAAGCAGAGGATGCCATTAAGAGTGTGCCTCTGAGCCCTGGCCGGTTGGCTCAGTGGTAGAGCGTCGGCCTAGCGTGCGGAGGACCCGGGTACGATTCCCGGCCAGGGCACACAGGAGAAGCGCCCATTTGCTTCTCCATTTGCTTCTCCACCCCTCCGCTGCGCCTTCCTCTCTGTCTCTCTCTTCCCCTCCCGCAGCCAAGGCTCCATTGGAGCAAAGATAGCCCAGGCGCTGGGGATGGCTCTGTGGCCTCTGCCTCAGGCGCTAGAGTGGCTCTGGTCGCAACATGGCGATGCCCAGGATGGGCAGAGCATCACCCCCTGGTGGGCAGAGCGTAGCCCCTGGTGGGCGTGCCGGGTGGATCCCGGTTGGGCGCATGCGGGAGTCTGTCTGACTGTCTCTCCCTGTTTCCAGCTTCAGAAAAATGCAAAAAAAAAAAAAAAAAAGAGTGTGCCTCTAAGGCTTTTACTTCCTCTGGTGTCCCAGAATGAATGACCCTGGGCCCTCCAGTAGGAGACCCTGGGAAGTTTCTGTTACTAACTTGTAGGAGGGCTTTTCTGACCCTTTTCCATGCTTTCTGAGTCCAATTCTGAAAAGAATTAACGGACGCTAGAAGGGAGTCCACCCACCTCCATAGAGAGTCTGATGCCAACAGAGACTGGCCAAAGACTTCCTTAAGGCTCCAACTCTTGACTGCATTATTAACGTTCTTAAGAATGCAGGTGTGGTGAAGGAGGACCAAAGGGGCAGAGAGGTAAACGTCTTAGTTTCTGGTAGGAGAGATGCTGATGTTAAATTTACTTCTCTTAGGAACTCTGGAAAGGGGCAAACCAAGTGGGCTCTGGAAATCTAGAAGAAACCTTTTAGGTATAGACTCTTGAGAGGTAATACTTTTTTTTTTTTTTTTTTTAGTTCTGGAGGCAATACTATGTTAAGCTCTAAATTTGGGTTTTGTACTTTTTCTTTTAAGAAATAAATTTTATTTTCCATTTTGTAGTTTCTTGCAGTAATAATCATTTGTTCTTCATGCAGAATGTTATAAGTTTGACTATATAAAACTCTGACTGTAGTAAATACTCCGTAAGAGATAGCTGATATTAATAATAGTGTAATTATATTAAAAAATGTTACTTATTATATTTCCAGAATGGCTATAGCAGACTTAGTGCTCTTTTCCTTCTGAAAATTGTCATGACAGTTAACTTCGGAAAGCCAGGAAGGTCGCTGAAGAACTCCTCGCCATCTCCAAACTTAAGAGAAACCAAATTAGGACATTTTCTTCATCTAGGAGGATTTTCATTATTTATGGTGAAGAAATGAGCAGAAGTCATCACGGCAATTTGATCATTAGCATCTGTCTTGTTTAGAGAATTTTGACATTGTAATCTAGGAATTTGTAAAACTGTTTTGTGCCTGTTTTTTTTCTTCTTCTCTGCATTAGGATAGCAACCATATGTTATACAGATCTCATCATTTGCATTTTTAGAGTTGTACTGTCAGAATCATGTCGAGGACAATCTTACTCTCGGCCGGCATGCATTTGGAATTGCTCTTTGGTATAATAAAGAAATAGGAATATTAACTGCCACTTACTGAATGCCTACTTTGTACATACTTAATTTTCGTAGCAGCTCTGCAGAGTAGGAAACATTCTGCGTATGGTAGGCCAATAGACAGACGTGAGCAGAGCAAGGACACCAGTCCTGGCTCAGGGGGTCACCAGACCGGAAACCCCAGGTGCCCCGCTGGTACAAAAACTGGGAAAAAGGGATCTCGCCACAAGGCAACCTTTCCTCCACTAGCATATTGCTGGTCATGCAGTTTAGACCCCCTGATTTCATATTGCTGGTTGTGCAATTAGGACTGTCCCCTGACCTTTCTCCCCTGGCATGTTGCTAGTCATACAGGTTAGACCCGCTTAGCAGAGGAGTGAACAAGGGGGCCAGAGAATAGCCCTTAAGCATTAAGCCCCAGAACAATGAGGTTCTGACCCACAGCAGATACATCTAGGCCTCAGTTGTGTTTTAGCTTCAGGCCCAGAAAAGCAGCAAAACCAAACAAGGAATGCCACAGGTGACCTCAGGATCAGCTGCACTGACTAATGACCCCTGCCTTGGCGCTGACCAGTCAGTGGAGACCAGGACCCTGAAAGGACACATCTGGAGAACCGATGAATATGCTGTTGAGATCCTCCCCTGGGACCTCCATAAACTCTCCACCCTTAAAAATCCTTAGGACCATCGGCCTGGCTTGCGGGGGACCCGGGTTCGATTCCCGGCCAGGGCACATAGGAGAAGCGCCCCTTTGCTTCTCCCCCCGCCCCCCCCCCCCCCCCCCCCGCCTTCCTCTCCTTCCTCTCTGTCTCTCTCTTCCCCTCCCGCAGCCAAGGCTCCATTGGAGCAAAGATGGCCCGGGCACTGGGGATGGCTCCTTGGCCTCTGCCCTAGGCGCTAGAGTGGCTCTGGTCGTGGCACAGCGACGCCCCGGAGGGGCAGAGCATCGCCCCTGGTGGGCATGCCGGGTCGATCCAAAAAAAAAAAAAAAAATCCTTAGGACACGGGATCCTGCATGCTCTCCCTCCTGGGAGCATGCCCGGGCCTTCTTCCTCCTCCCCCTCCTCCCCTTCCTCCCCTTCCTCCTCCTCCTCCTCCTCCTCCTCCTCCTCCTCCTCCTCCTCCTCCTCCTCCTCCCCTTCCTCCTCCTCCTCCTCCTCCTCCTCCCCTTCCTCCTCCTCCTCCCCCCCTCCTCCCCTTCCTCCTCCTCCTCCCCCTCCTCCCCTTCCTCCTCCTCCTCCTCTTACTCCCTGGAGAGTTTTCCTTGCCCCTCTCTTTCTCCTAGGCTCTGAGGGACCCCAGGAGACTTGCAGCCAGGGGAGCAGAGGGCAGTGGCAGCATGTCCTGGGCTCGCCCCCTGAACCTGTCTACAAGGCCCCCTTTTATTTGCCCGCTCAGTCCCTTTGAGTGTATTCTCGCACAGCCAATGAATTCTTGCTTATCTTGCTTCACTTTGTCTCTTGACTGAATTCTTTCCTTCAGCAAGACAAGAATCGAGATTTCATCATTTCCCCAGTAATATGAGTACAATAATTTGCTCAAAGTCTTGTAACAGATTAAAAAGTACCAGTACCCAGGTTGAAACCAAGAAATCCAAAGCCTGTTTTCTCTTTACTGCTTAAAGTGGTTGAATGTATACATTTTCCCATGTATTTTTTTTTATCATGCCTTGTCCTCACTCTAGAGCTGGGGTCCCCAAACTTTTTACACAAGGGGCCAGTTCACTGTCCCTCAGACCGTTGGAGGGCCGCCACATACAGTGCTCCTCTCACTGACCACCAATGAAAGAGGTGCCCCTTCCGGAAGTGCGGAAGTGCGGTGGGGGGCTGGATAAATGGCCTCAGGGGGCTGCATGCGGCCTGCGGGCCGTAGTTTGGGGACGCCTGCTCTAGAGTGTGGATTACCAGTAGAAGTTGGGGATGTTGAATTGGGACTTGGGGTGGAGGCAAGGGGGCAGGCCAGGTGTAGTGCCGGTGGCCGAGGCCAGGCAGGTTCACATTGGATTCGGGCAGACAGTAGAGGAACTGCAGAGCCGGAAAGTGTTGGGCCGTCCCTGTGTATTAGAGTCTCCCAACGGTGGGGAAGGCGGCACACAGGCAGGGGAAAACCTCATCTTGAACGAACAGCAAAACGGCCTCTCACAGTGGTGGGCAAGCAGTCCCCCCGAGGGCAAGCACCTGTAGCCTTAGACTATACACACGTGGCTCTGCTACGTGCTCACACACTAGTCATGCAAAGTGCAAGTGAGCAAACCTAACACGTTTTCCCTACACTATGGGATGATTATGGTAGAAGTGAGCAGGTGGGAGGTATGGTCTGATAGGTGGCTAACATTAATAAGAAGGCAGCAGCATCCACCTGACCAGTGACTGTTTTCCGCAGAGTAGAAGCACAGCCTTCTCTCAGCTTAATGAGTGGTTGAGCGTCCTTCAAGCATCATGTTGAAATAAGGATGCTTCTCTCCTTGGCTCCTTGGAGACAGGCCTTATTGGGTCTCTCAGGTTCTCCTTCATCCTGGAGAGTCTGTTCCTAAGGAGCTTGTCTCTGGATTTTGGATAACAAGGACTTCTGGTGCAGGAGATGTCACACGGGATGTCACACCTCAGTTAAGGTCCAGGTCTTCCCTGGTCCAGGACCTGCACATTCTTCTAAAAATCTCTAAAACTCCCTGATGCTTCCACCAAAGAAAGAGAAAGATAGCTACACCCTAGGTTTATTTATTTTCTTGTTTCTTCAATAACATTCTTTTACCTCTTAATCTTAAAATAGTAATCAGCTAACCGAATAAACTAATCCATTTACGTATGGCTAATAAAAGTGTGTTAGAGCATTCTTTTTTAGTAGGAAACTCTAAAGGCTGTGCTCTAATCTAACTCCTTGGACCTTAGCAATGAGAATTTGAATACAAAGACTTCACAGAGGGAGGGTTTTTTTTCTGTATTCTGCTATGCCTATTTGCTGAAAGAGTTAACAGTGACCCTTTGAACAGTGAAGCATCTGTTTTTGGCACTAGCATCTACATTGGGAATGAAGTGATTTGCTCTTGACATTAGTTGGCAGGTACATTTTCTTCCAGAGAGTAAGGATGAAATAGAATCCTATCCAGAGAAGGCAGAAGAGAAGGAGGGAGGCCAGGGGTGGGAAAACAGCTTGTTGGGTTTTCGAAGAGCTTATGGCTTTGAAGCTCAGGCTGAGGCCTTTCACTTCTTAGTGTTCTCACAAATATGCTTCCAATAAAAACAATTTGAAAGGCAAAATATAAAATTCTTCCATTTAGGAGCACCTTGCTGAGATCTAGGGTAGTTTAAATTGTGCTGTGATTAGAACCATACTCTGAGAATGTGTAATATGTTGTCAGACCAGATGGTCACATAATGTTCAGTGTCCTGGTGAGTTTGAATTAAGAAGGACCCCCTGCCCCTCTCATAAATGGGTTGGGGGAACCTTGGCTGGGAAGAGGTAGGGTAAGACAAAATATATCTTTGTCCATCTGAGGGGTAAAGTTGCATTCAGCTGATTCGATCTCTGTGTTTACCATAGCAATCTTGTCAGCATTTGTTGCTTTTTACTTTTAATTGGGCTTTTAGGCCATGTGCTTTGTAGTTTGTTCATGAAGTTTTATTTAAATAACTTATGAGAACTATCAAAGTGGTTGCTCCGAAGGCCTAAATTATGTTCTTAAACTGTGAATTTTTTTCCAATGACCAACTTAACCATGTGAAACTGCTTCAACAGGCTGGCTGTCACATTGTACAGGAAGGCTGTTGATAGCATCTTGATTTATCTTTCTTCCACCCCTCCTGGATATGTCACCTTCCCCTTAAGTCTAAGTGGCATACACTCAGTGCTGAGGCGACAGTCTGTGCTTCAGCACCTAAAAGGTGGATGTCAGCGTCCCTTACTTCTCGTTGGAGGGGAGGTGCTTGCTTGTTTATAGATCAGAGAAGAAATGAGTATTAGGAAAGGTTCCATAGATGGCCACAATGGAAGGCAGGACAGCTTTGGGGGAAACAAGAAAATGAGATGAGCTTGTCTCCCAGCATGCCTTGCTGAGATTGTCCACTCGCGCCATTGTGGGTGGTTATTTTGGAATTTGTTCACCAGTGCTCTCCACAAGAGGAATGTGCTGCGTGGGGTTCTGCCGTGGAGCTCGGATCCTAGGTGCGTGCTTCCATTCTTGATCTGCAGATGGGCGTGGCTTGACTTCACTTCTGCCTGGATCAGGCCTGGCCAACAGTTTTTGCCCCCGGGCCAGATGAGAAAGAAAACTTTTTTCATGGGCTGGATGAAATATTAAAATTAAAAAATGTTAAATACAAAAATGATTTATTTAAGTAAACAAAATTTTATTATGTAATTTCTTTATGAATAAATGTGAGTGAAAAAAATTTTAATATACAATATTAATAAAAATATTTTTTAATAAAATATAATTACATACCGTATAAATATCCAAACTGTATTGCAATCAGTCGAAACAATATTTAATTAATAGAATGAGCTTGAAGGGGTTATATTGCAAATAAAAACAATTATTCCGTTTTACAAACAGCCTGGACACGTTTTCAGTTATCAACTGCAGCTATTGTCTATGCTCCAATGCCACTTGGTTCAGCACACTTGACCACAAAAATAACGAATTGTTTGACCTTGGGTGCGCACTGGCAAACTCGGCCTAAAAGAATGTGGGTTTCACATCGCCGCTAAACGTCAAACAGTTCATATCGATTACAGACGAGTACAAAAGTTGTAAATCTTTATAATGGAATTCTTTTAAAAAATAAAGAAGTATCGCGAATCCATTTGACCAATTACAGTATTGGAAGTTAACCCTAGATTAGTCACACGCAGAATTCTTTTCTGTGTATCACTATCTTCTTAAATATCTCGATTTCCAATAATCAAAGATGCTTCCGCTTCTGAGGAGCTGAGATTTTACAGTAGCAGAGAATATTAAAAATTCAATCGTGGGCCACATAACCTCATTCCCCGGGCCGGCCGTGCCTGGCCTAGACCCTCCCTCAGCTCACCTCTGTAATGCTTCCTTATTAAAGGATCTCTGCTGTACCTCATTCCCCGGGCCGGCTGTGCCTGGCCTAGACCCTAGCTCAGCTCACCTCTGTGATGCTTCCTTATTAAAGGGTCTCTGCTGTACCTCATTCCCCGGGCCAGCCGGGCCTGGCCTAGACCCTACCTCAGCTCTCCTCTGTGATGCTTCCTTATTAAAGGGTCTCTGCTGTTGCTTCTCATGCCTTCACCTTCTCCCTGAGAGTGTTACACCTTAGGAGTTAAATTACATGATTTTTAAAATACTTCTTAACTTGGTAGGGTCAGTGCATGTAAGTAGTTTGGCCATTCACTCATTAACTCATTCAGCAAACTTTATCAATTCATCACTTTTTAATTATCAGTCTCCTTTGCTAATTATCTTTTATTTTCATGCTGTTGATCTTAAATATGCTTCTCCTTTAGGACTTTGGTGACTTTACTTTTTTTTTTTATTATAGCAGTTTATTGTCTGATTTAATAGTGCTTTGAGGCCTGGGGATTTCTGACACAAGGTGTTTTTCATTGACCTGGATAAACTTAGAAGCAAGTTATCACTGACTTTTGACATTCCCCCACTGCCTATTTCTGTACTAAATATTCAGCATGGTCTAATTAAATACATTAAGTAGTAATCAGAACAAAATGGTTTCTGTTTACTGAGTGTATTTCATTCCTCTGAAGAACAGGGAGCGATAAACATTGTTGCTTTTGGAGGTTGAGGACTGTCCTGGACACAGTTTGCTGTTCTTCGTTCCTGAATCTTCCTCATTCTTCACCATTTGTCCAAGAAGCTTGAGGGATGATGGGTTAAAAGATAAAGGTTATGAAGGAGGACTGGTTCGCAGGTATTCAGTGTGGCTTGACTTAGGGTCCAGCCCTTTCTTGGAAAGAGGAGTGAGCTCTTCCTGGGTTTGTAGGTCACCACACTATGTACATGCCCTACAAGGTCTGGGCTACATACTAGAGCCCAAGTTGTTATCTGCGAGGTCTGTGCTGTTGCCAAGCTCCCATGAAGTTGTAGTTGAACAGACCACACTGCAGTTGACAGTGATTTTGTGTTATCTCTATTGGATGAATAGTTAGCCTATGTTTCTACCTAGACAGACACTTTTCTTAATGACAGGCATCAGCCTAGGACCTGGTTTCTGTAGTAGGCCTTTGATAAATGTTTAATTGTGTGCTGAGTTGTTGAATACTGAGGTGTGATTAGTTCAAGCCTAATCCATTGGAACTAAAAACAGTTACTCAGACACAAAATAGAAAAATGCCTTTATTCTAAAAAATGCTTGAAATATAAAATAAAATTATAAGATAAGCCTAATGGAGGAAGATTGCAACTTAGGGAAAACCTGGGTGTATTGGTATTACTGCATTCAATAGTAGAGAGGTTCAGTTCTTTTTAACGTTTGACTTTGAACTCCATGCATAGTTGTTCAAAAAAATTTTTTAATTGAACCTGTCAGGTAGCAGTCTGATCAGCAGAGCAGAGTGCACCGTGTTAAATATGTTTCTGTTGAACAGATGTTCAGAGTGTAACGTGAGGAGTGTGCTGGAGAACTCCTTGCTGACCAGCCCACTTTCCCATGGAGCAGCAACACAGTGTTGAGTAGACAGCGGAGTTGCTCTGTGCTTGGCAGATTCGCCCTTCGTGAGCTCTTGGGCCGCTGGAAACCCAGCCGCTCTTCCGATGGCTATGTTCCCCTGGGCTCTTCTGTTCTTCTCATGTGTTTGGAGAGTGCTATCTGCTAGGAAGATTAAATTTTGTGTGCTAGATGGCCCGTGGACCAATTATAATAATCAATGCTATTTAAACAGTTTATTACTAAACAAATATTGTTGTAATTAAGAGATCACTAATCTTTAAGTAATATTCAAAGAAGTGTTTTCATTTGCTGTTTATTCCTCACATCTGCCTTCTGAACTAGGTACTGCTATCCTGGTAAACCTAGATATTCATGATTTACATAAGTTTCTTGAATATCATTGTCTTTAGATCCAGGAGCTGTTTTATTTATTTATTTTTTGTAGTTTTCTGAAGTGGGGGGGGGGGTAGAGAGACAGACTCCTGCATGTGCCCGACTGGGACCCACCCAGCAAGCCCACCAGGGGCGATGCTCTGCCCATCTTGGGTGTTGCTCCATTGCAACCGGAGCCATTTTAGCAGCTGAGACAGAGGCCACAGAGCCCTGTCCATCCTCAGTGCCCTGGCCAACTTTGCTCCCATGGAGCCTTGGCTGTGGAAGGGAAAGCCAGGAGCTGTTTTAGAACCTCCATTTGCGTGCCATATTGAAGGCACACGGGTCATGATCTCTGTGTTTTTAAACTAAGATATTCTCAATCTTCCCTTCAGCATCCTTCCTGGTGTTTACCATCAAGGAGTTTTTTCTCATATCTGCCTTGAATGCTTGTAACTTTGCACTAAATTATTTTAACTATTTCCCTAAAAATATTTTTTTATCCTTTTTTATTGGAAAGTGTCATTGTCTTGCTTATAATTAGGTTAATCTTTTAAGAATTAGGAAGCCTCTGCTTTATTATCTTTTCCTAGATGACAAAGATCTATAAAGATTCTAGTGGCATTTATTTTGTACTTCCTGGTAATATCATTTACAGCTGAAAAGCCATTATTGAGGTTAGCTCTCATAGAAGAGGAAAATGCTTGTGTCCTAAGGATCAGTTAAAATGATTCAAGGTAAGTGATCAAAGAAGTGTTATCTTCACTTCTCTTCTGCCTGAATTGGAAGGATATCTGTAACAGTTGAATAATTCACGTGCCCAGTGCCATCACAGGTTTGTTTTTTTTTATTGTTCTAATTCCATTGCAGGACCTTCTTATCGCTAATGCACAGGTCTTCAAAACAAAGGAAGTGTCACTTTTTAAGAGAGGTTTCCTGAACTAAAGTGCCAGTAGAACCAGTGAACCAGACAGTGAGCATTGCCAAGGTAGTCACATTTGTTGATGTTTGTGCTTGTCTACTTTTTATTTACAGAGCTCATAACTATCTTTTAAATGAAAATAATCCCCTTAGTCTTCACTAAAAACAATTGTTAAAAAAAGCAAAGTTAGTGTGGTCAGTAGTATGAGACAATAAATACTAAAGAAACCGAGTCCTGAGTAGTGTAAAAGTATGTCTGTGGCTTCTTTGGTTAGAGTCTAAGTGCTGTTTCCCAGCTCCGACCGCCCTGCAGGTGGTATGAGTGAAAGGAGCATTTTTTCTTTCCTAAGAAAGTCTCCCAGGATATGAGGGAGATACTTACCCTGTCTTAACGCAGTTAGGTCTTTAAAGTATGAATTCTTACATACCTCTTGGAAATTAGAACTGATTTATTTACTCATTCGTGATACTAAATTTGAATGATTAAAGTAATTGTTCCGCCAAGGTTTGAAGACATTTAACTTCAAGGAGACAAAGCCAGAAAGATATCGATAACTTCATACCCTGGTTTGAGAGGATTGTTACTGTCCTTTCTTACTTAAGCTGAGGTATGAATAATAAATATAGTAGCAATGGTAACCACACCCTTTTGTGTTTAATTCTTCAGTTACCATCTGTGCTTGCAGCTTTAGCTAAAGCACAGATTCCCATTCTTGCAACCTGAATTATAGCACTAGGTTTTTTGCAGTTGTTCCCAGAGGCGGAAGTCAGTGCCTAAGTGTTTTTTGTTTTTTTGTTTTTTTCTGAAGTTGGAAACGGGGAGGCAGTCAGACAGACTCGCACATGCACCTGACCGGGATCCACCCAGCATGCCCACCAGGGGGTGATGCTCTGCCCATCTTGGGGCGTCGCTCTGCTGCAATCACAGCCATTCTAGCTCCTGAGGCAGAGGCCACAGAGCCATCCTCAGCGCCCGGGCCAACTTTGCTCCAATGGAGCTTTGGCTGAGGGAGGGGAAGAGAGAGACAGAGGAAGGAGAGGGGGAGGGGTGGAGAAGCAGATGGGCGCTTCTCCTGTGTGCCCTGGCCGGGAATCGAACCCGGACTCCTGCACGCCAGGCCGATGCTCTACCACTGAGCAAACCGGCAGGGCCAGTGCCTAAATTTTATTTAACTACTTTTGTCTTTCGTTCACCAACGTGTCATCTCCTGTTTCACTGTACCCATGACAGACGGCATTGGATGTTGACTTTTCCAAAAATCTTTCTTAATTTGATACATCAAAGAGATTCTGTTAATTTGAAGGTGAGGTCTGGCTTTAGCTCAGCCTTTCCTTCAAATCAAGATCACTTGTTAATTTGAAGGTGAAGTGAATTTTTTTTACATTATTCAGTTATATTTATCTTTTACTTTAAAAAATCTTCATTACCTATTTATTTATTGAGCCTCATTATTATTATTATTATTGTTTTTTACAGAGACAGTGTCAGAGAGAGGGATAGATAGGGACAGACAGACAGGAATGGAGAGAGATGTTTCATCTCTCAATCATCAGTTTTTCATTGCGACACCTTAGTTGTTCATTGATTGCTTTCTCATATGTGCCTTGACCATGGGCCTTCAGCCGACCGAGTAACCCCTTGCTGGAGCCAGCAACCTTGGGTCTAAGCTGGTGAGCTCTGCTCAAACCAGATGAGCCCGCGCTCAAGCTGGCGACCTCGGGGTCTTGAACCTGGGTCCTCCGCATCCCAGTCCTACGCTCTATCCACTGCGCCACCGCCTAGTCAAGCCTCATTATTTTTCTTATGCATAAGCTCTTTGTAAAATAGGTCAGAGATCAGCTAACCTTTCCAGCAAGGGGCCAGATAGTAAATACTTAGACTTTGTGGTCTCTGTAGTTTCTGTCCCAGCTACTCAGCCCTCCTGCTATAGGGCAAAAGCAGCCTCAACAGGTGGGCCAGTGAGCGTGCTTCTCAATATGGACACTGAAATGTGAATTTCAGATCATTTTCACGTGTTCTGAAATAAGCTTCCTCATCATTTTTCAACCATATAAAAATGTAGAAAGCATTTTTATCTCATGGGCTATGCAGGAATGGGCAGAGGGCTGGATTTGGCCCATGGACCATAGTTTGTTGACCTTTGTACTAGATGATAACTCATTTAATTTTTGACTTTTCCCACTTCCTTTTTAAATCAACATTTTAGAATATACAAGTTAAACTTCCTTACATCATTGAAGAAATGTAAATTTCTGATCATTTTGGCCATTATTTCAAAAGTTAGAATTCAAAAGATTGAATCCCAGGTGGTGTAGCGGATAGAGCAGGGGTAGTCAACCTTTTTATACCTACCGCCCACTTTTGTATCTCTGTTAGTAGTAAAATTTTCTAACTGCCCACCAGTTCCACAGTATTGGTGATTTATCAAGTAGGGAAGTAACTTAACTTTATAATATTTATAAAGCAGAGTTACAGCAAGTTAAAACATATAATAATAATTACTTACCAAGTACTTTATGTCAGATTGTCGCTAAATTTGACAGAATAAATCTTTATAAAACAACTTACTATAGTTAAATCTATCTTTTTATTTATATCATACTTTGGTTGCTCTACTACCGGCCACCATGAAAGCTAGAATACCCACTAGTGGGTGGTAGGGACCAGGTTGACTACCACTGGGATAGAGCGTTGGCCTCGGATTCAGCGGACCGAGGTTCGAAACCCTGAGGTCGCTGACTTGAGCATGGGCTCATCCGACGTGGGTACAGGCTCATCTGGCTTGAGTGTGAGATCGCTGGCTTGAGTATGGGATCATAGACATGACCCCATGGTCACTGGTTTGAAGCTCAAGGTTGCTGGCTTGATCCCAGGGTTGCTGGTTTGAGCACGGGGTCATTGGCTCAGCTGTAGCTCCCACCTCAGTCAAGGCACATATGAGAAAGCAATCAATGAACAACTAAGGTGGCCGCAACGAAGAATTGATGCTTCTCATCTCTATTTCTTCCTGTCTGTCTGTCCCCTCTGTCTCTATTTCTCCCTCTTTCCCTTAAAAAAAAAAAAAAGATTGAATCCCAAAATACACATGATTTCATTTTAGTGTTAGAAACTTATTTTTTTAAAGGATTAACTTTTATTCATCTGGAATTTATTTTGGTGTTTAGTGGGATTTGGAAGTCTAAATTTCTTTAATATTTTTCCAAGTAGCAAACCAATTGTGGATCATTTTTGAATTTATAGTATTGAGTTCCCAGCTGTGCTTTGATCTCAGTCTTGCCTCATGATAATGTCCCCTTTTTTCACTTAATGTGCAAGAAGCATGGCATCAGCTTATGACATGAATGCCACTTAGTTCTTCTTGGCTTGTCTGTTTCTGTTTGACTTTATGGGACAGACAGTTGGAACCCTTGTAGGCATAGTAGATACATGTGGAAATGGTTCCCTAAGAAAAGCTTATTTTGTGTGTGTGTGTGTGTGTGTGTATATATATATATATATATATATATATTTTTTTTTTTTTTTTTTTAAACATAGAGTCAGAGGGATAGATAGGGACAGACAGACAGGAATGGAGAAAGATGAGAAGCATCAATCATCCGTTTTTCGTTGCGACACCTTAGTTGTTCATTGATTGCTTTCTCATATGTGCTTTGACCATGGGCCTTCAGCTGACTGAGTAACCCCTTGCTTGAGCCAGCGACCTTGGGTCCAAGCTGGTGAGCTTTTGTTCAAACCAGCTGAGCCCGCGCTCAAGCTGGTGACCTTGGGGTCTTGAACCTGGGTCTTCCACATCCCAGTCTGATGCTCTATCCACTGAGCCACTGCCTGGTCAGGCCCGTATATATTTTTAATAAAGAATGACAACTTGATCTTTCACACTAAGAAGTAAATGGCAGGTAACAGTTTATAGTACAGATATTATCTGTTGGCTTTTTTACTTTTGGAAAATATTGTACTATACTCATCTTTCAATCAGTCAATCACAGATTACCTTGTAAGGTTTGGCAAGAATTATCTTTTATTCAGTGATTATAGACGTGCTGGAGTAATTAAAAATATGTATAATTTGAGGATTAAAAAAAACTTGTACAAAATTATAAAACTTAATTTACAAGAATGGTTTTCTTACTCTTGAGACTTAAAAACGTGCCTGCCCCCAAATCACTTGACTAGGATGAAGAGACGGTGCTTTTACTTCCTGGCTGCACCGGCAGTTATTCCTGCTGAACCACAGTGCTGTCAGTGTCAGTGATGGGTTTGCCTCAACTTATTTTTGCACAGAGCTGTACTTTTTATGAAATCTTTTAAAATGCTAATTCTTTGGTTCTCAGAGGAAAAACTCTGGTGCAGAAGCCCTCCTCTGATCAGCCTGTATTTTCAGTTAGAATGCTCTTTCAGACTCAGGAATGTCCGTGTGTTCAAGTGGATTGGCATGCTACTGTGTGTCACGAGGTGGCAAACCCCGCATTAGAGTTAAAGAGATGAGTAATGCTTGGGACACAGATGATGGAAGGTACGCCTTGCCAACAAGTTTTAGGCAAGAGGTTGAATGAAATGTTTTGATCCAAAGAGGAACAACTCCAGTCCAAGGTGCGTTGGGTTGTAATGGGATTCAGTGCTTGGTTATGCCCCCGACATGAGCTGTGAGCTTCCCGTAGTAAACTGGCTCCAATTTTGTGTCTTCTCAGTGGTCCTCCACGATCCTCTGGAATGAGCTCTTAAAATTAAAGTGAAATTAGATGTGATTGTTTGATTTGAAATTTGAAACCTGTGTTTGCATTGAGCTAGACTACAATGGTATACTCAGAATTTGTGTTCAACACCCTCATCCTGTATGTATTTAGAGAAAATGAAAAAATCAGTAGACTCATGAAATGACAGTGCTGTGTGGATATAGCTTTGAATTCCTGTTTGTAAGCCAGATTTATTTTTATAAGCCTTTAACGGAAGGCAGCTTGTTCTTCTTTGGATAACTGGCCCAGACTTTGTCATCTTTCAAATATACTTTGACCAAAGACACTACTGGGAGATGGAATAGGAAAAATGAATTTGGGAAGTAAAAGGAAAATGTTTTTTTTTTCTTTTCTTTTTAATGAGAAAGCAAAACAGTTATGTAGAATCTTTTTTTAAAAAAAATAATTTTTATGAGCTGCTGTCTTTTGAGAGTCAGAAAGTCATTTAAATTAAGCGCATTCATACTGCCGAAGTTAAGTGGGATTCTGAAGTCTTTCATGTGGTTCTGTAAATACAAGCCTTGTTGTTTAATCATAGCATTTCTGTAAAAATGAACTCCTGCGCCTGTTTCTCTCCCTCTCTCTCATTTCTTTTAGTGTCTTAGATCTAGACTAAGTATTTGAGCAGCCTTCACTTAAGTATTTCCACATTGGAAAACTAGCGGCTCTTGGCTGGATACAGTTCTGATTTTCATGGGAGGGAGTTATTTTCCCTTTTCTGCTTTAGAAGTCAGATACTATATACTCGCTTTTGGGCTGACCTGGCTTGAAAAGTCAAACAGGAATGAGTCTAGCTACTAAATTTAGAGCACTGATTCATAATTTCTTGATCTTATATAGTGGGCAGTACTGTTAGTGATCATTTTATTGTTTCAGTGCTTGCCAAATCTCAAATGAAATCCAAGGCTGCTGCGTAACCCTCTGTGGCTCTGGTAATTCATTTCTCTCTATCCCGCTGATTTCTGAAGATAACGTGTAACCAGGGGCCCGTAGGTCCTGGCTTAAAGGGTTATTGCTGTGGACACATTTCTGTGCCTCTGCAAGTATTTCAGATGTCAGACATTGTCTTCTTTTTTTCTTCTTCCTCCCAATTAACCACTGTATTGGGTTTTTCTTTTAAGTCAAGCTTTAACTCTCCTGTCTCATTGACATTTTCCAAGCCCTTTTCAAGTCTAGTTAAAGCGAGATTTAAAATAACTGGGAAATTGCATTTTGTATAAATGTTCTTTTGTCTTAGAGTCTCCGCATGTGACATTTCCACTTGCCATTTGGAATCAGTTATGCACAGAGCATTGAACGTGTGGCCCCCTCTGCACACCACCCCCACCATTATTTCTGAAGCTCTGAAAGCCTGTCTTGCTTCAGGACCTGTAAGACCGTGAAGGTGGAAAGCACTTGGCACAGTGTGCCGTCCTCCACGAATCTGTAGACTAAATACATTATTCTCCCTGTGGTTCATCCAGAAGGCATCGTCATCTTTTAAAACTGCAATTAGCACTGTTGTAAAATTGGCTGGTGGAAGGTGATACATTAAAGTTGTGTGTGTTTTGGATTTAACATTGCTTTTCTTAAGGACGTTAGAGGTGACCTAATCCTGCTTCACCTGGGGTATACAGGAAGGAAAATTGAGAATATATATATTTTTAACTAATAGATTAGAAATGGAAGAACTTGGTAACGGGGTATGAACAGTTTTTTTAAAATCACAAGCACAGATGGTTCACCTGGATAATTTGGAAGGAAACCAGCTCAGCAGAATGTAGGGAGAGATTTAGGGAAATCATCTGGATAATACAGCTCCTTTCTCTCTAGCTGTTGGAGCCCTCTAGATTCAATTGTGGTTTGGGGTGTTGGAGTTACCCACTGGAATTGTACTTCAACTTTACAGAAAAAAATACCAAAAGGAGAAGTTTAATTTAATTTTTCCATACTATCCAAGAAAATACTGGGAAAGGAACAGAGCACTTCCAGGCAGTGACCCTCAGGGAACTTCCTGGCCAAGAGTGCTTGTAGTTTCCCCTCCTCTCCCTTCCCTCCTCTTTTCTCCCTCTCTTCTTTTTGTGAGTCCTTCCATCCAGCAGGGTAAGATCTTTGGAGAAAGGGGCCACAATACAGTATCTGTACACTTCTAGTTTCCTTATCACCGGTCCCTGGGAGCTGGCATTGGTGAAAAGCCTCCCCCTTTTGTCCTCTGGCCTGTGAATTGGCCCAAGGGGAGCCTGGTCTGTCTTCACTGTTGAATCCCTAGGCCTCCTTGGTGTCTGGCTTATGAAGAGCGAGAGCTCCACGGAATGGAGGCAGTTGGCTGAGGGGAAGGAATATGGTATTTGTAGGCAGGCTAGTGACTTTAGGCAAAATACAGATCCTTATCTGTAAACTAGGAATAATGTCTAGTTAAAAGATGTGAAAACTATAAATTACATAGGAGATAAAGTACTTAATATGATGCATGGTATGCGTGGTAGGTCGTCCTCAAGAAATACTAGATTTTTTTCCTGCTAGACCTTAATAATTGTAATTTTGGATGACTAAATTAACATTCAGTGATTTTTCTTTGAGAAATTAACATGCAAACTTTTATTTTAATCAAGTGAGAGGCAGGGAGGCAGAGAGATTCCCACATGCTCCCCGACCAGGGTCCACCAGGCAAGCCCAACTGGGACTACTGCTCCATTGCTCAGCAACAGAGCTATTTTAGTGCCTGAGGCGAGGCCATGGAACCATCCTTAGCGCCTGGGGCCAACTTGCTCATTAGAGCTATGGCTGCAGGAGGGGATGAAAAACAGAGAGAGATAGAGAGAAGAGGAGGGGTAGGGGTGGAGAAGCAAATGGGCGCTTCTCCGGTGTGCCCTGACCTAGAATTAAACCTGAAACTTCCACACGCGGTGCCAGCGCTCTACTACTGAGTCAACTGGCCAGGGCCCAAAACTTTTCTTAGCCTGGAGAGGAATAAAACATGAATGTTAGGTAACACTTACATGCATAGGTATTGTAAGCCATGTGGCATTTTGTCAAGTTTAATCATTCCTCCCTGGCTGTGAGATCTGTGTCATTATTATCCCCAGTCTCTAGATAAAGAAAGAATATAGAGAATGAGTTTACCTGAGATCACACAGCTAGTAAGTGGTGGAGTCAGCTGAGGCAGATGAGATAAAGTGATGAATATAATACAAGGTACAATGGGGTATTTATTCTAAATAAGAGTTAACCATCAACAAACTGAAAAGGCAACCTACTAAATGGGAGGAAATATTTGCAGATTGTAAATCTGACATGGGGTTAATATACAAAATATAAAAAGAACTCATACAACTTAATAACAAACAAATGAAAAATTCTATTAAAAAATGGTCAGAAGGCCCTGGCCAGTTGGCTCAGCAGTAGAGCGTCGGCCTGGCGTGCGGGGGACCCGGGTTCGATTCCCGGCCAGGGCACATAGGAGAAGTGCCTATTTGCTTCTCCACCCCCCCTCCTTCCTCTCTGTCTCTCTCTTCCCCTCCCGCAGCCAAGGCTCCATTGGAGCAAAGATGGCCCGGGCGCTGGGGATGGCTCCTTGGCCTCTGCCCCAGGCGCTAGAGTGGCTCTGGTCGCGGCAGAGCGACGCCCCGGAGCAGCAGAGCATCGCCCCCCTGGTGGGCAGAGCTTCGCCCCTGGTGGGCGTGCCGGGTGGATCCCGGTCTGGCGCATGTGGGAGTCTGTCTGACTGTCTCTTCCCGTTTCCAGCTTCAGAAAAAAAAAAAATGGTCAGAAGATCTGAATAGACATTTTTTCCAAAGAAGACAAGCATGTGAAAAGCTGCTCAGCATCACTAATATCAGGGAAATGCAAGTCAAAACCACAAAGTCACCTCACACCTGTGAGTATGGCTGTTATCAAAAAGACGAGACCCTGACTGGCTGGCTCAGTGGTAGAGTGTCGGCCCAGTGTGTGGAAGTCCCGGGTTCGATTTCCAGTAGGGCACACAAGAGAAGCGACCATCTGCTTCTCCACCTTTCCCCCTCTAGCTTCTCTCTCTCTCTCTTCGCCTCTGCTCCTGCAGCCATGGTTCAATTAGAGTGAGTTGGCCCCAGGTGCTGAAGATGGCTCTATGGCCTCTGCCTCAGGCACTAAAAAATTGTTCCAGTTGCAATGGAGCAAGGGTCCCAGATGGGCAGAGCATTGCCCTCTAGGGGGCTTGCTGGGTGGATCCTGGTCGGGGTGGGGTATGCAGGAGTCTTTCTCTGCCTCCCCTCCTCTCACTAAAAATTAAAAAAATAAAGGACAAGAAATAACCAGTGTTGGTATGTTGGTGAAGATGTGGAGAAAAGGAAACTTTTGTGCCTGAAGTAGGAAAAGACATGGAAGCAGTCTAAGTGTCCAGGAGTGAATGGATAAAGAAGATGTGATGTGTGTATGAGTGTGTGTATATAATATGTATAATGAAACATAATTCAACCATAAGAAAAGGAGGAAGTCTTTCCATTTGTTTCAACATGGGTGGAACTTGATGGTATTATGCTCAGTGAAATAAGCCAGAGAAAGACAAATATGGTATGGTCTCACTTATAGTGGAATTTAAAACAAAACAAAGCCAAGCTTATAGATTCAGAGAACAGAATAGTGCTTGTATATCTCAGGTTTAAAAAAAAGTGTAAAATGGCCTGGCCTGTGGTGGTGCAGTGGGTAAAGCGTCGACCTGGAAATGCTGAGGTCGCCGGTTCGAAACCCTGAGCTTGCCTGGTCAAGGCACATATGGGAGCTGATGCTTCCAGCTCCTCCCCTTTCTCTCTCTGTCTCTCTCTCCTCTCTAAAAAATAAGTAAATAAATAAATAAATAATAAATAAATAAAAGTGTAAATGACCAGAAGGCAATTCTGTTTGACTTGAATGGGACAGTTAGGAAAGGCTTCGGGAAGATGGTATCATTTAAGCTGGCTGTAGAAGGAAGGGAGGTACTGTGGAGAGGCAGAGATGGGGCCAGATAGAGAAGACCGTAATGATTACAGAGGTGGGAAAGCTTGGTGGAGCCCAGGAGCGGCAGACAGCTTAGCTGGCTTCCTAGGTGTGTGATACCCAATCCAGAAGCAGCCCCTGTGCACCGGTGCTGGGATCCCAGACTTGAGAAGGGCATTAGGGGCAAGGCTTCCCCTGCCTAACACTGTGGTGTGGCAATGTGGGAGGCTGCATATTTTCAGAAAGATGTCAAATCGTAAGTCAGGTGACTATGCCAAAAAAACAACAACAATGGATCCGGAGGAGTGGGAAGTAGCAAAACAGGACACGAGTGAGAATGGTCGAAGCAGTGGTTGTAAAGGAAGCCTAGAGAATTAATTCTTTGAGCTAATGCTGGCTTCTACTGTGTCCTTTTTTTTTCTTTTTCTTTTTTTTTAAGTGAGGGGAGGGGAGATAGAGAGATGCCGGCATGCACCCTGACCAGGATCCACCCAGCAACCCCTGTCTGGAACCAATGCTCAAATCAACTGAGCTATTTTTAGCACCTGAGGCTGACGCACTTGGATCAACTTAGCCATTCTTAGCCTGGGACCAACACTCGAACCAGTTGAGCCTATGAGAGGAGAAGAGAGAGAAAAGGGGGAGAGGGAGGGGGAGATAAGCAGATGGTTGCTTCTTTTTTGTGCCCTGATCGCGAATCGAACCTGGGACGTCCATATGCTGGGCTGACGCTCTATCCACTGAGCTGACTGGCCAGGGCCGTACTGTGTCTTTTTAATAGCTGCTGGTGATTCTAGACATGAGTGTAAGCAACTTATTAAATGTTTTGTTTGTAGTATTGACAAGTAGGAGACAGGTAACTTGATGTGGTGGTGTTAGAAACATGGAATCCTAAAATCCAGTGTCAGGTTGGGACGGAAAAAATAGGAAAGGCTATTGACAGTTTTGGGGGTGGATTAGGGAAGGGGAAGCAGTGACGAAATGGGATTATGTTTGAGGAAGATGGACCTGGCACTTGTGTGGGGTGGATGAGATTGTGTTGACTTTTTTGGCAGGACATTTGAATTGGTGCCTTTACCTCTGGAGGTGGGATTTCGAGGCTTTGTAATTGACTGAGATGGAAGATGAGGAAGGAGTAAAAAAGTGACCTTAATCTTTTTAATAATGTGATTTTGCATTTAATAGACTATTTGCCGGAGTCCCATATGGCAGGCAACGTGCCAGTGGCTGGGTATGCTGTGCTGAGCAGAACTGGACAGGTGCGGGAGAAGGCGCGAGAAGTGGCTCTCTGAAGTTGTGAACCTCGGTCCAGGGCAAGTGCTGTGACATTTACTGAAACGGCTGGCAGTGAGGACTTGGCCTGGAGACACTGATGATGAATTTTTATTTATTTATTTATTTATTTATTTTCTGAAGCTGGAAACGGGGAGAGATAGTCAGACTCCCGCATGCGCCCTACTGGGATCCACCCGGTACGCCCACCAGGGGGCGACGCTCTGCCCATCGGGGCGTGGCTCTGTCGTGACCAGAGCCACTCTAGCGCCTGAGGCAGAGGCCTCAGAGCCATCCCCAGCGCCTGGGCCATCTTTGCTCCAGTGGAGCCTTGGCTGCAGGAGGGAAGAGAGAGACAGAGAGGAAGGAGAGGGGGAGCGGTGGAGAAGCAGATGGGCGCTTCTCCTGTGTGCCCTGGCCGGGAATCGAACCTGGGACTTCCGCACGCCAGGCCGACGCTCTACCACTGAGCCAACCGGCCAGGGCCTGATGATGAATTTTGTTGTGATGAATCGAGTTTGAGGTCAATCATGGCAAGTAATCGTAAAAATTAGACCTCTTGGGCAGAGGCTACAGATGCCAATGGATGGAACGTGGATCAGGAAACAAAGGTCATGTGAATATTCAAGGGCAGCCCTGGCCGGTTGGCTCAGCGGTAGAGCGTCGGCCTAGCGTGCGGAGGACCCGGGTTCGATTCCTGGCCAGGGCACACAGGAGAGGCGCCCATTTGCTTCTCCACCCCTCCGCCGCACTTTCCTCTCTGTCTCTCTCTTCCCCTCCCGCAGCCAAGGCTCCATTGGAGCAAAGATGGCCCGGGCGCTGGGGATGGCTCTGTGGCCTCTGCCCCAGGCGCTAGAGTGGCTCTGGTCGCAATATGGCGACGCCCAGGATGGGCAGAGCATCGCCCCCTGATGGGCAGAGCCTCGCCCCATGGTGGGCGTGCCGGGTGGATCCCGGTCGGGCGCATGCGGGAGTCTGTCTGACTGTCTCTCCCCGTTTCCAGCTTCAGAAAAGTGAAAAAAAAAAAAAAAAATATTCAAGGGCAGAAGACTGGACTTTGTGAGCAAAGCTTATATTTTCAGGGACAGAGGGAAGATAAAAAGAAGTGAAAGTTGAAATTGAAATTCGAAAGTATAACACATTTTTCTACATATGTTTCTTAGGCAGTTTTTGAGTTTTCTTCTCCTTTTTTTTTTTTTGGTAGGGGAAGGGTGGGAACTTTAGAACAATGTTTCTTAACCTCAGTGCTGGTTTGGCATTTGGGACCAGATAACTTACGTTGCGGTGGGTTGCGGTGGGTTGTCCTGTGTATTGTAGAATGTTTAGCAGTATCTCTGGGCTCTACCCACTAGATATCATTGGGTAACATTGGGTAGCATTCTCTTTTCCAACTTGTGACAGTTAAAAATGTCTGCATGCATCACCAAATGTGCCCTGGAGAACAAAATCACCCATAGTGGAGACGGCTGCTTCATAAGTAATGATTTTGTCATCTGGGAGTGTGTGTGTGTGTGTGTGTGTGTGTGTGTGTGTGTGTGTGTATATATATCCCTCCAGGGGAAAGCTGCGTTTTGCCACTGAGTTCTCAATGAAGTTACAGACAGGAGAGCATTGGGAATCATGCTCTGCGGCGGTTTTCTGACCTGGAGGAGGTACGGACTTGCAGGCTGGTTCACTTCTACTCACTGGCCTGGGCCTGCGATGCCACTGCCCTCAGGGACATCCGTCCAGAATGGAGTGGGGGAATTTAATCTCTGGAAGTTTGGGGAGTTTATCAGTATCAAAGGGAGTATTATTTTGAGAAGTCCCTGTGCGGCCCTTCCATATTTGTAGGAAAAAACATTTATTTAAATGTGTCATATCAAAGAAAATAGATGTGTCCTAATAGAATTCCCTAAAATTCCTGTTGAATACCTCCCTCCACCAAATGAATTGATGTGAGAGGTGCCCTCGGTTCAAGTGGGTTCTGCATCCCTGGCACAATGCCTTTCACCTCATAGGTGAGTTATTTGAGTTAAATTGAAATCCTGTCTGTCCATTATGCTTAAGGAATTCTTCTCTTTTGATCTTGAAAGCGTAAGAAGTAGTTCCGGGAGGCAAAAAGCTAGCTTAAATCTGTGCAGGATATCAAAGACCCAGTTCGTGACGGTGTCAGGAGCGTTCACGGTCGGAACCTTCCTCTCAGGCTGGCTGTGGTTTGGGTGTGCTTGTTTGGTCAGCAGAGGCGGGTACCACCCCCCCCCCGAGTTCTCCGGGTGCTCCCTTCTTGCCTTTGAACCTCAAATTGATTTCCGACAGGTGCTTGATGAAGAAGTGATTACTGTGATTAGTTTGGCCTACTAAGCTATTCTTGGGGCTGAAGAAATTGTCAGAGATGAGAAGCACACAGGAAAAAGAGAATTATTTCTAAATAGTTTCAGTTGTTGTGTTTAATCCTTTAAAAGCTCTGAAATGGCTAAGAGTTGTTCCCATAAATAGCAGTGAAACAAAAGCAAAGAGATAAGAAAAGACCGTGGTTGTAGTCAGAGGCAGATTCCCATAATTCCAACTGTGCTTTTGGGGAGCAAGCCCTGGACCCCTCCTCTCTTTGAAGAGAGTAGGAAGTGCCTCTGACACCTCTGGGCAACTGAGTCGGAACTGCAATATCCTGTGAGTGTGGTCCAGCTCCTAGGAGAAGCAAATGTAGACCTCAGTGGTTTTGCCTTTAAGACCCTGGGTGATGTTTCCCAGTCCTTGAAGACAGGATAGTGGGGGTGAGAAAGGGCTGAAGATTGGCAGTTGCTGCCAAAGTGAATTTGGCCAACTTCATCCACCTGTTCTCCATTGTACACTGCCTCTCATTCCCTCCTCTTTCACTTTTGTTTGTTTGAAATAAAATTCTTGTTGTAGCACAGTTTTAGCTTTATGGACAGATGGAGACGATAGTACTGTAGAGAATTCTCCTGTACTCGGAACCCCTTTCCCGTGTTAGCATCCTCCCTTAGCATGCACGTCTGTCACAGTTAATGACCCAGGACTGATAAAACGTAATTATCAACTCAAGTCCGTACTGCATTAGATTTGTCTTAGTTTTTTCCTGATGTTCTGTTTTCTTTCTAGGATATTTCTTTCCAGAATATCACATTACCTTTATCATGTGTCCTTAATGCTCCTTTTGGCCCTGTGAATTTCTCAGACTTTTCTTATTTTTGATGACCTTGACAGTTTGAGAAATATCAGTCATGTTAGTATTTGGCTTATGATGATTAGACTTTTCTCTGACGATTAGATTGAGGTTATTGGTTTTTGAGGGGAAGACCACCAAAATAAAGTGCCATTTTCATCACATCGCGTCAGTAATATGAGTTATCACTGTTGATACTGACCTTAATCACCAGGCTGAGGTAGTATTTGCCAGGTTTCTCTGCAGTAAGCTGTAACACACACACACACACACACACACACACACACCAGGTTTCTCTGCAGTAAGCTGTAACACACACACACACACACACACCAGGTTTCTCTGCAGTAAGCTGTAACACACACACACACACACGAGGTAGTATTTGCCAGGTTTCTCTGCAGTAAGCTGTAACACATACACACACACACACACACACACACGAGGTATTTGCCAGGTTTCTCTGCAGTAAGCTGTAACACACATACACACACACACACACACACACACGGTAGTATTTGCCAGGTTTCTCTGCAGTAAGCTGTAAAACACACACACACACACACACACCAGGTTTCTCTGCAGTAAGCTGTAACACACAGACACACACCCACACACACACACACGAGGTAGTATTTGCCAGGCTTCTCTGCAGTAAGCTGTAACACACACACACACACACACACACACACACACGGTAGTATTTGCCAGGTTTCTCTGCAGTAAGCTGTAAAACACACACACACACACACACACACACACACACACACACCAGGTTTCTCTGCAGTAAGCTGTAACACACAGACACACACCCACACACATGCGCGCGCGGTCTCCCTTTGCATACTGTAGTCTCTGGAAGGAAGTCACTCCACTCTGCAGCAACACCTACAGAGTGAGGAATTAGGCTCCCCTGTTCTGAGGGGGCATATCTGCATAAAGTATTGGAATTCTTCTGCATGAGAGATTGGTCCCCTGCCCTCCACTTATTTATTTATTCTGTAATTTCTTTATATCGGTATGGATTCCTGGACATTTATTCTTTGGGCTGTAATCCAACACTACTTTATCTTGTTCAGATTGTTCTAGCTTTGGCCATTGGAAGCTCTTCAGTTGGCCCCTGTGTCCCTCTGTACCCTCATTGTTATTTTGTCTGTTAGTGTCTGGAAGCCCTCCCTGACTTTCTGGCACTGCGAGTTCCTCTCTGACTGTTTATGTGCCTTTGTCATGCTTCTGGCCCAGTGTGAAGTAGTGACAGGTCACAGGCTTGTGGCCTGAAAGATGAGGCTTTGGTCTCACCTTAGCTGACCAATTGACCCCAATTTGAGATTCTGCCTTCTCTAAAATAAGTACAGCACAACTCTTTTGCTACTAAAGTTGTAAAAATCCAGTAATTGTAAAAGGGCTTTACACATAGTTATTCATCTATGCCCCCCTTCCTGACACTGAAGCGCATTTTCAGGCTTCCGTCACTGGACCTTCCCCATGGCCCCAGTGCGGGCGTGTTGAATAAACCCATGCTTGTCCATGAACGCAACTCCAACACCGCATTTCTTCAGCTGTTTGACCCATTTAATGTATATATCAACAAGCTTCTCCTTTCCTGCAGAAATGTTTTTTTAGTTAATTACCTTGTACATAGCATTGGCTCACAGGTACTTCACCTGTTAGCAGAGAAACAAATAATGGAGAACCTGGACACAAAACTGAACTTAAATAGAAAAAATTAATGGGGGAAGAGAAATAAACTTTGGGGATAGTGTCATTTTATTTTCTCCCAGTTATCTCAACCTTTAAAACAATCTCTTACTTGTAAACTAGTACTTGTGTCATTAGATTGCAAGTGATGGATGAATAAATGAGTGAGTGTGTGTTGGAAATTACATGGAATTCAGATTTAGGGAAGGGATTCAGAAGAAATTATCTTTTGGATAATTCATCTGTGAGTTCTTCTAGACTCTAAACAGTGACATGGTGGTGGCATTATATACAGCGAAAGTGGAATGGAAATCTTATGTACATTGTAAAGTCCAGTGAGGAGTTAGGATGTGGTCAGTCATTATCTGCAGGAATAGACATATATTTATGTGTAAAAATATAAATATGTTTCATATACATACTAAACATGTATTTTTGAGGAGGATGAGGAGGTCCCACATGTTCCAAAATAACATGAGATGGAGAACATTCCATGTTGATGTTTCTCTAAGAATTGAGTTTTGGGATGACAGGATGAACAAGCCCTCTGCCAGACAGGCCCGGAGCACTCAGCGCTGTGGCTGTTGCTCCTCTTCTTTCAGTTTTAATACCTGTCAGAGGTTCTTACCGGTCCTCGTTCATTCCAGCCTCTGACGAGAATGGCGGTAAAGGGCACGTTTATATTCTGACGAAGGCTATACGAGATATACGAGAAAGGGTATTAGACAGCTGCTTTGCCCACAGCATCCAGAAATAAGTTCTTATCATTCCTTTTTTCAAAAAGGCATTCCTCTTAAATAGTAGACTGGATTAGGAAAGGCTTGGAAGCTAAGATTCCTCTGCCGTTCAAAGCATCACCCTTTCCGGCTTTTCCGGAGCAAGTGTTTCTTCTGTCCTCTAGGAAGAAGAGGACAGACTTACTGACCAGTCCCTGGGGTGGCAGCAGAATGACTCATGTTTCCCAAACCCTGTCCTTGTTCTGGAAATGGAGCTATTTGCCTAAAGGCTTACCTGTGTGGGAAACTGCCCAAACAGCATTGCTTTGACACATACAGTTTTCCTTAAATATGATGTCTTGTGACTTTCTTTTTCATGAATGTGTTCGGTTTTCCTGTGTCTACTGTGTATTGAAGTTGAGATCTTTAGATGTACAAATAGTTTTATTTTTAATTGAATTTATTGGGGTGACATTGGTTAACAAAATTATATAGATTTCAGGTGTGCAGTTTGATAATACAGCATCTGTACATGTATTTTGTGTTCACCACCCCAAGTCAAGTCTCCTCAGATAGAGGAAGGATCTTGGGGAACATCTGGCCCAATCATTTTTATGGTTCCAGAAACAAATGTCTAGTTGAAGTAAAGTGATTTGATACCCAAAACTTGTTAGTGATAATCAGGGCTAAGTAGTACCTGAGTCTTCTGATTTCTGGTTCTGTGCCTTGAGTTTGTGGTTTGTAGGGGGATGGTGAACATTTGATTTGGCTGCCTCATTAGAAGCTCTGTCTGTATATGAATGATACTGACATCAATGGATGTTTAACATGACAGATAACATAATAAAATCTTTAAGAATAAATGATATCTAACATTAAGTTGTTAGAAGCTAAGGGGATGTAGAAGGGTAAGAATTGTTCTGAGAATCAGGACATTCTCTCCCAGTTTAGCCTCAAGGCAGTTTGGACAAGTCATCTCTTAGAACTTAACTCAGAAGGGGGCTGTAGTGGACTATATATTCTGTCTTTTCAAGCTGTGAAATTGTATGATTTTATATTTGTATTGCTGCATGATGTACATCTTTCTCACAATGATACAGAATGTCTGCAATGGGGGTATGTCCTTATTCCTTAATTCCAGTATTATCAAATGTGGATTTTATGTTATTGACATAAATTTTTTTTGGTCAAGGAGGGGGCTACCTCAGTTCCCAAAGTCACCTACTGTGCTCTTTAGCCTTCGGAGTGAGGAGAGAGAGTGAGTGTGAGTTTCTGGCTGGGCAAACATTAGACCGCTGTTAGGTTCGAGTTCTTGGTAAACTTGAGAGAAGAACCCTGGGAAGAGGAGAAAAGCAACCAGTGTGTGGGAGTTATGGACCCATCATTTCAGTTATCTTTTCCAGTGTCTTTAGTGCTGTAGTTGAAGATATTTGGCAAGTTCCAGAAAGATGGCGGTCTCAGTTCCTTACAGCACACACTTCCTTCAGATTCTGACTCTCAGAATGTCTGTCTGCCTGGTGTTAGAACTTGAGTCACTGCTTTTGCCATTATTAAGCCCATTTACAGATGAGGAATTTGAGTCTTAGAATGTAGGTTAGTTGTCTCAAATCAGATAACTGGCTTAGGTGGGATCTCAAACCCAAATCTCTGACTTCAGAGTTAATGCTTTTAACCGTATTACCTTGCATTACTATAGTAGAAACATTTTTTTTTTGTATTTTTCTGAAGTGAGTAGTGGAGGGCAGCAGACAGACAGACTCCCACATGCGCCTGACCGGGATCCACCTGGTATACCCACCAGGGGGCGATGCTCGGCCCATCTGAGGCATTGCTCTGCTGCAACTGGAGCCATTCTAGTGCCTGAGGAGAAGGCCATGGAGCCATCCTCAGCGCCCGGGCCAACTTTGCTCCCATGGAGCCATGGCTGCGGGAGAAGAGAGAGATGGAGAGAAAGGAGAGGGGGAAGGGTGGAGAAGCAGATGGGTGCTTCTCCTGTGTGCCCTGGCCTGGAATCAAACCCGGGACTTCCACACGCCAGGCCAATGCTCTACCATTAAGCCAACCGGCCAGGGCTAGAAACATTTTTGTTAATGATTTAAAGGTAGCAAATGTGCCTGACCAGGTGGTGGCGCAGTGGATAGAGCGTCAAACTGGGATGCAGAGGACCCAGGTTCGAGACCCCGAGGTCACCAGCTTGAGCACGGGCTCATCTGGTTTGAGCAAAAAGCTCACCAGCTTCAACCCAATGTTGCTAGCTCGAGCAAGGGGTTACTCTGTCTGCTGAAGGCCCGCAGTCAAGGCACATATGAGAAGGCAATCAATGAACAACTAAGGTGTTGCAACGAAAAACTAATGATTGCTGCTTCTCATCTCTCCGTTCCTGTCTGTCTGTCCCTGTCTATCCCTCTGACTCTCTGTGTCTGTTAAAAAAAAAAAAAATGTAGCAAATGTGATGAACTGAAAGGGAAAAAAAAAGCAGAGACATCTGAGCCACTCAGACTTATTTATACTGGCTCCATCATTGTGTAAACTTGGACAAAAACAGTGACCTTTCTGAAGCATCAGTTTCCTCACCTGAGAACATGGGGATTCTGGTATTTGCTGCACTGGGCTGTTGTGACATTAGAAGTTGACTACATTAGACTTGTTGCAGTGCTGAGCACATAAGATTTATGTTGATGTTAAATTAATAAAAACCTAAAATGTTTCTTCATTTTTTCCCCCTTCTTTTCCCTCCTAAAGACAGAGGCTGTCACTTCCCTTAAATGCCTGCTGCTCTCAGGGAGGCTTAGTAGTGGATGAACATGCCATCAGGGGACTGAAGGTTTAATGTCATCAGATTCCATTGTTTTCCAGTACCTTCCTGCACCCCTCAGTCATTCAGGAAAAACTCATGCAGCCCAAAGCACTGGGAAAGTTAGCCCAGCTCTGCACGCTGACTGCTGGCAGGGCCTTTCTTGAGGGAGTGGACTGAGTTTGCATGGTAATCAGTCTCTTTTTTTCATGCCTTCCTCTTTCACAATTCTCTGTTCACCTGCAGTCTTTTCTGCTGCTGCTTCGTGGCCCCGGGGCCAAGGAGTGGCCTTTGCATTCAGGCGACAGGAACCTGTGTTTCTTCCCATGTTTTTCGGCATGGGGTGTTTGAATTTCTAGCTGTCACATTGAGTCTGATGGCTCCTGCTGCTGTCGTCTGCCATCTCTTCCCTGTGGTCAGAAGCCACTAACTTCACACTCTACATGGGGTGAATCAGCCTCCTTTGTCAAGTTCATCTAGCCTAGAAACAAACTCTTTGTCTTCTCTTTCCTTCAACACCCTGGGAGAAGGGGTCTTTCTAGGCAGAGAAAATCCATCACCATGATGAGCAAGAAGAAATCATCACCAGTGCAGTACCTGGCACACAGTAGATGAAACTATAGCGACTACAGTCCCTGTGGCACAGCCAACATACATATTCAGTATTTTGGGGGGACCAGGGGATCTGTTGTCAGATTTAGCAACTTGGATTGGGAAATCACTCTTCCGTCTCTGAATGACATATGCAAATGGGGTGGGCGTGGCTGGGAACAGTGTTGAAAAGTTTCTTTGGGTAAGTGGATTACTGTTGGCTCCAACTCTGAATGAGGTCCATATTTGAAAATTACATACTTAATTTAACAAAGAGCCTTGCATTACCTTCCTGCTTGCAGAATAATTGATAGTGAATAGTTATGATAGATTATATGTAGCATTTAGGTCTTTTTTTTTTCTTTCCCTTTTTTTTTTAAAACACTTTAAACAGTGAATCTGCCTTGTATACTTCATCATAGACTAATGTTCTCTTCCATGTCTTTGTTGTATTGTGGTTCTTAGGATGAATAAGGTTTGCCACTTGGTTTACAGAACGTTTATGAATTTCAAGTCTCTGGGAGTGAAACTTGAAATGATAGTATCTGGAGCATCTCATTTACTGGTAAACTGCTGGCTTAGCATTCTTTTACTGTTTGTTTTCTCCAGCTGTAGATTCTATCAGTCAGCAATCAAATGAAATTAAGGAATTGGGAGTTTTGTGTTTTCTCCTTGGAGTAGTTAGTTCTGACTGCCAGGCTTGGGTGAAATGATTGCTGTGCGCAGATATCTAAAGTTAATCCTTAGCATATGCTTTTTTAAAAATTGGAAGGTTACTAGTTAAGAGAGAAAGGGTTCACAGTTGGCTTCACGAAGTTCTGCTCAGGCTTTTAAAGTCAGAAGCCAAGAACCTTTGATGTAATACCGGAGGTCCTTCCTGTTTTTTCTTACCCCTTTCTTCATTTGTACAACAAAATACTAAGTTACTCCAAGGAAATCAGAATATGGTTATACCAAAACATTACCTGTGTTCTTTCCAAATCCAGCTGCCATGCACGAGGCTTAAGTTCACTCTTTCCAGAGGATTAGATCAGTGGTAGCTGGTAAAACCAACTTTAGTGTAAAGGTGGTAAATACAACTTATTTACTAATTTTTTATATATGGTAGGTTTTTTGTTTTTTGAGTGAGGAAGTAGAGAAAGGAACTAAAAAATCATGGCCCCCTCTCCTGGACTAAACTGTGGTCTGAGAGTGCTTTCTAGAAGCTAAGAGAGGAGGTGAAGAGCAGGGAGGAGGTGTTCCAGGCCCTGGGGAAGTTAAGGGTGGAGGTCGTGGCGAAGGCGGTTGGTGGAGGTGGAGGGTTGTAGGGTCTGTGATGTAAGCTTCCTGTTTGATGCAGGATATAATTGAGAGGGGAGTCACATGAAGCTGACCTTGCTAGTGGTGACTGGGTGCCAGAAGACATGGTGATCAAGACCTGGTTCCTGACTCTGCTGCTGCTGCTGCTGATGATTAATTGAGGGCTTAGCATGTGCCGAGTGCTTTATATCCTTTCTCCCATTTAATCCTCATAATGATCATTTTCAGATTTGCCCAGGGTTATACAGTAAGCGCTGGAGCTGGGATTTGACACGGTGAGGTGATACTAGGTGAAGTCCAATTCTAGATTAATCCAGGTTATTAAAATCAAGAACAATGGAACCAGAGAAATATTTCAGAGACAGACGCCACAGGGTTTAGTAACAGATTAGGTATGTGAATTTAAGGCAGAATGAGAAAATAAAAGATGATTTTCAAATTATAATTCTGGAGAAAAAGCTAATGGATGGGGTAGGAAGAATAAACAGTAAGACTATCTCAAGTCATGTTCTGGACTCTTCTTCCTAGAAAACAGCCAGTAGCCTTTTATCAGTGTTAATTTCATCTTTCAGAAAACAGCTGTCACTTAAGTGCTTACTGTCAACGAGGAACACAGGTTGTGAGCACAATGCTTTTGTTCCAAACTCCTGCCCCTCAGGGATGTTGACTCTAGTAGCAGACCAATACCCATTCCCAGTGGAGCCAGGTTCGCTCAGTGCACTATCATGTTGTCCTTGAATTTGGCTAATGATATGATTAGTGTCTCATTGCAGCAGTACAGTGATCGGCGTTGATAGGCAAGATTCTCCCTGGGAAGGACTGCACTTATTCTGACTACTCCAGATAAGCTCTTAGAACCACAAGGAGAGGCAGTTTGTTGGAGTTAATGCTGAGTGGATGGATGTAGTACTCTCAAAGTGATTGTGCTAAGGCCCCCGGATTCTCAGGCCTGAATGAGCAACATGTCACTGATAAGATTCACTGACTCAGAAGAAATGCTGGCTGAACCTCTATGTTAGGGATTGTGACTTCAATAGATCTGTCAACGGTCCTAAACTTGGTTGACCACTATCTTTCCTTCCCCATCTCTGTCCACGAATGGTTTTTAGGATTCACTGTGAATAATTGTTTTTATTCCCTTCATGCAGGCTTCTTATTTTTGGGGTGAAAAAGTGAACTTCCTCAATGACAAGTTCACTTGATTAAAATAAGCCTCTCCTTAAGAGAGAGTATGAATAATGTGAGCAGTGCGGCCTTCTAGGCAGCTGGCTGGCTGGCCAGAGGTATTGCTGTGACCTTTGCCCAAAATTTTTTTCTCCACCTGCTTGCTACAAAATCATCAAGTGTAATGGTAGCTGTTAATTAGCTTGAGTTAAAGGAGGAGAAGTACCTCCCCCCACCATGGTCTCTGGATTACAGAGCGAAACACTCCCTTTGAAGGAAGCCTTTTCTTTTCCCTCTCTCCTCACCTCCAGCGCAAGCCTTCCTGTTAGGAGAGACATATGAAGCCGTTGGTTAGTTTGCGGTACCTTTCCGAAGGGCTAGCTGGCCA